>NW_028274810.1:6206143-6509174 GCF_037043125.1 Eumetopias jubatus
ACGTGAGTCTCCTTGTTTCTCTTGTCTGCTTTCAGTCCTTGCTTTTTATGCTAATAAGATAGAGTTTTCGACCTTTGTACCAATGACATTTGGAGCTGGGTAATTCTTTGTTGTGGGGGCTGCCCTGTTCTTCATAGGTTTAGGATACCCTGGTCTCTAATCATTAGATGTCAGTAGAACCACCCCTCCCCCACCACAAGTTGTTTCCACCAAAATGTTTCCAGACGTTGCTAAATATCCCTTAGGGGGCATAATTGCTTGAATTTGAGAACCACAGCGGATAAGTGATGTGGAAGATTTCCGTTGTAAAACAAGAAAACAGAATATCAAAGAGGCTACTCAATGCCAAAGACAACATCCCAGTGGGTTTAAAAGGCCCCAAGGTGTCACCAGGACACCCCTCCAGGCAGGAAGTGGGTCTGGGAAAGGCCCGGACTAAAGACTCAGGGACATGAGGCAGGGTGGCTGTCGTCTGAGGAATAAAGTTTATATGCACAAAAAAGAGCAGGAAAACTTTCCAGCAGCAAAGGATGAATGGTCTAGACCCTTCACAATAAGAGGGACTCCTCACAGATGAAGGAAGGACTTCTCACAGACTTGCAGAGATCATAACCGCTGCTGGGAAAGGCTCAAGACAGCCCAGATGGAAGGAACACAACCGAGACCAATAGGTAGAAGCTAACAAAATGTGGATTTCTGCCTAAGCTAAGGAAAAAAATTTTGAGCAATTAGCACTACCCAAAAATCTAATGGGTTACCCCCAGGAAGTAGTGAGAACCCTATCACTAGAGTTAGCCAAGCAAAAGTGGTCACTGTAGCTGCTAAAAGTGTTAGAAGAGAAGCTCCAAGGCACATGGAGAAGCGATTGAGGAACACTTTTAAAATACAAATTCCAGGCATCATTTTGGACCTACAACATCCGAAACTCTAGGGCTGGAGGCCAGAATACCTTTGGGGAAGCCATGGACCGGATGTCCTCCGGAGTCCTTCCCCTGATTCTGAGATTTCAACTGGACCAAGTTCTCAAACACAAGTCTTTCCCGTCGGTCCACGTTCACAGGGGCAAGTGCCTAGGAACAAAGTCACTTGCGTGGGACCAGGAAACTTGATGTCCTCCTGAGAACGCCGGGTCTTTCAGAATCTCTTCCTTTCCTTGGGGTCACTCAGCCCAGCTCTGAGCTACCAGAATACAGGTGCTCAAGCCAGAAAAGCACAAGGACTAGTGAGAATTTTAGAGAGCCTTCCCTTGGCCCCTTCAGTGTCATTTTATATTTGTGTACCAGGTTTAGCCCCACCAACTCGGGGGCTGAATTGTTTCTTGAAGACTCCAAAGGTATTGTCTTAATGGACCAAAACACAGCCACATGCACACATCCTGTGTGTGACTGGACTTGTTCCTCTGTTATGTCTATTTAGAAGGACCTTCCCAGGGCGTTTTGTCCAGTTGGTTCTTCTCTCACCCTTTCTGCACCACAGTGGAACTCTCTCGGGACTCTCTGGCAAATCGCACTTGCCGGAGCTTTCTGACATTTCTACTGGTCCACTCTGGCACATTCAATAATGATAACTAGGGTGCTACAATTTAAAGAGAAATTTCATATTCAGCGCAGTTGGGGTCAAGACCCTGGGCTCTGCATTCTGAATGCCTGGGGTAGGATTCCATCCCTCCATGTAGCAATGTGACCTTGAGCAGATTTCCTACTTCTCCGTGCCTCAGTTGCCCCTCCATAAAAAGGGGCAAACCAAGAGTACGAGTCCTGTGGATATGTATAGGTGAAGTGCTTATCCCAGAGCGGGTTGGGCTCAGGGTTCTCACAGCCTGGAGGGGAGGGCTGTGGTCCCATTCACGCACCTCCCTGGTGTTGAGGAAGGGAGGAGGCACCAGGATGGGTCAGAGCCAGGCAGACATCCAGACACGGCGCTCTGCTGCACACACCCGCAGTGACAAGTGACTCTGTGCGTGGCCATAGTTGGACCTCTCCTCAAAAACATTTCAGTTTCAGAAGACCCACCTCCTCCTTGCTCTGGGTCCTTCCTTATAAAAGGATGGCCTGTGGGCCATGACTGGCTTGGCGGCTTCCAATTCTTTGACCTTCAAGCAGGTGCTGCGTAGTGCCTCAGCTGTGAACTTTGGAGAAATCACCCTCACAGCATCCTGTTTCCAACACAAAGGACCCCCACTTTCTGTGGATTCATGTCAAGCTCTGAGGGTCTCAGAAGGGATGTGGGCATGGGGCTTCTGCCATTGTGTGTAACGTCGAAATTATTTTTCTTTCTGGTAACAAAGTTAGTACCGGTGTTGGTGTCTGGTTCTTCAGAGAGACAGAAGTTATAGGATGCATATGTAGAGAGATAAATTTCTTTTTTTTTAAATTTTATTTTATTATGTTATGTTAGTCACCATACATTACATCATTAGTTTTTGATGTAGTGTTCCATGATTCATTGTTTGCGTATAACACCCAGTGCTCCATGCAGAACGTGCCCTCTTTACTACCCATCACCAGCCTACACCCCCCTCCCCTCTAGAACCCTCAGTTTGTTTCTCAGAGTCCATAGTCTCTCCTGGTTTGTCTCCCACTCCGATTTCCCCCCCTTCCTTTTTTCCTTCCTACTAGCTTCTCTCTCTCTCTCTCCTTTTTTAACATATAATGTATTATTTGTTACAGAGGTACAGGTCTGTGATTCAGCAGTCTTACACAATTCACAGCGCTCACCATAGCACATACCCTTCCCAATGCCTATCACCCAGCCACCCCATCCCTCCCACCCCCCACCACTCCAGCAACCCTCAGTTTGTTTCCTGAGATTAAGAATTCCTCATATCAGTGAGATCATATGATACGTGTCTTGAGAGAGAGATTTCTTTTAAGGAATTGGCTCATGCGATTGTTGGGCTGGCAAAGCTGATGTGCGCAGGGCGGGCCAGCGACTCTGATATCGCAGTCTTGAGTTGGGGGCACTTTGGAGGCAGAAATCCTTGCTCCTTGGGCAAACTCCATCTTTTCACTGATTGGATGATGACCCACATTATGGAGGATAATCTGCTTTACTCAGAGTCGACTAATTTAAATATTTATCACAGCTAAAAAAAAAAAAAAAATCCTTCACAGCAACATGTAGACCGGTGTTTGACCCAACACTGGGCCACACATCCTGGCCCAGGCAACCCATGAAATGAACCATGGCAGTACCTTCCCCGGGGTTGGAAGCAAAACACCCAGGTCACGCGGGTAAGTGCAGTACAGAACCGGATGGATTTGAACATCTCTTTATTTTCTTGCAGATTTTTTGACCTGGGAGAGCAACGAATGCAGCAAACACCAGCACTTCCTGTGCAAATACCGACCATAGAGCGAGCATCCGGGCTGAGCCCATGCCACGCGAGCCCCTGTCCCCTTCCCTCTGCACGCGCTGGCTGCCTCTGATCATCATCTTCGAGTAAACATAGCAACTGAGGCTGATGAGGCCCTTATTGCTCTCACTTTTTTAGGTTTGTTAGAAGCCAAGTCCTCAACGCTGGTAGGACAGTGGCTTCTAGCTCTAAAGGTCACCCCGGGATCTGTCTCCATGGTCCTCTGCTTTCATCTTCCTCACTTCTGGCTGTCTCAGAGGAGGGAGGGGACTGGTAAAACAGCCAAGTGGAAATGTCTCATCAAGGGTTTGGAGACAGGAGGAGGAACGTCAGGAGTGAGCCCCCAGCCCCCTTCAGCTTCTGCACCCCTCTGCCCTTTCTCTAGTGCCCAGATCCTCCTGCTCAGACACCTGCTTAGTTTTCCTTCTGCCACGAGGAATGTTTACCAGTAGGGTCCCTATTAGGCTGACATGAACCATAGATTCCAGGGCCATCTCTTAATAAATAGCTGTCTGCATTGACAACGATGGGAATGAAACAGTGAAATAAGACTCAGAGAACATACCCACATGTCTCTTCATGTCCTTCTTCCTTGTCCCTGCCTTTCCTCAGAATAGCTCCCCCTCAGCTGCAGCCCTGGTCTGACTAGAGAGAGGGAGGCGACGCGCCTGGCCAACCTCAGTGTGGGGGTGAGTGGGTGGGGGTTATTGAAGTGTATGCACGCTGTGACAAGAGTCACAGCCAGCGCCCTGGAGCTGCCTGGGGCCCGATGTTCCTCTCTCCCCGCTGCCACTAACAGCCCCATCACCTTGCTCAAGTCTCTTTGCCTAGTGAGGTTTGAGATCCCTTATGAGGTGGTTTCTCCAATACTCAGGAGGTACTTTTTCCCTCATACAGATTCATGACTCCCTAGGTCAGGAATCTACTTGGCCATGTAAGAAGAAATAATATGGACTTGACAATTACAGAAAATGTGGCTTTGGTGTGATCACATTTGCATTTCTTAGAAGCCCCAGAGAGGAGAAGACGTGTGGCCAGGCCATGTGCTTCAGGCTGGGTGGATGGCCATTGGCTTCACCCATGTTGCTCTGCCAACTGGTGAACACAGAGTCTTATACCTGAACCTGAGGATGCTCTCCTGCTCCCCTGTGACCTCAGCAGGCTGAGACCAGCTGTCCCATACTGGCTCAGAGAAGAATGCAGTGAGGAGAAGGGAAGTCATGCCACTCTTCCACTTCTTCCTCCCTTCCCCCAACACCCTTGTCACCCTTTTGGTAACCAAAGAGGAAGACATCAGAAATAATGTGTTGCTGCTTCTTCTTCTTTAAGATTTTATTTATTTATTTGAGAGAGAGAGAGCACGAGCAGGGGGAGGAACAGAGGGAGAGGGAGAAGCAAACTCCCTGCTGGGCAGGGAGCCGGATGCGGGGCTCGATCCCAGGACCCTGGGATCATGACCTGAGCTGAAGGCAGGTACTTAACCGACTGACCCACCCAGGTGCCCCTGTGTTGCTCCTTCTAAGCATGAAAAAGCTTATTAACCCAAAGGATAAATATCTTAATGGTGGGAGCTCAGACAACATGACAGGCAGATGGAAAAGGGTCATTCTTTCAAAGTTGATAGCTTCAGCAAAAAGCAATCACCAACTCCTACGAGTGTTCTGGGCAAGCGACCGTCAGAGAAACAAACAAAAGTATCAGATTCTATAACAGAGATGGAAGATAAATCTGGAATGCCAAACTGATAGGAGCCATGTAAGAACCTCCCTGGATTAAGTGCCAGATTCTGTGGTATTTCCTGTAAGAATTAACAGAATGTAAAGGAAACATGAATCACAACATCCCAAAAAGGTAGAGGTTCTCAATGTCTCTTGACTATGGCACATATGAGAGATAAAAGATACCATGGCCCACCCACATCCCCTTAATCTTTCATCCTCTCCTGAGGAAAAGGAGCTCATGATAGCAAAGTAAAGAGAAACAAAATAAACTTCCCCAAAGTGACAAATAACAGATATACCAACACAAAACAAAGTAAAATCTAACAGTCATTCTGTAAAAACATTAAAAATATTTAAAATATGAAAATAGTTCCATCCGAACAGCATCACTAACCTAAAGCACTCGTGGTGACTAGCACTAACTAAGCTCCCTCCTTGAAATTACCGAATGCCAACAAGTTGCGCATGCGTGAGCGCCGTGTGCGCTTCGCGACATTCCCAAACGAGAGCAGGCAGCCACATGTCTTATTAGAAGGCTGGTCCTTGGGTTAAGTTTAGAACTGCCCTGGTTTCCAGTTGTGCATATGGAATTTTAGCGATCTTTAATTATTCAGCGAGTAGGTATATCATTCAACAGAATTTTATTGAATGCATGCTGTGTGCTAGGAACTCATTCCGGGAACAAACCTGAAAAATCCTTTGCTGTTATAGAGCATACACTTCAACAGGGGTGAGTGGAGGGAGAAACTCAATTAACTAAATGCGTAAATAATGTCTTATGAGAGGGTGACAGGCTCTGTGATGGAGACACAGAGCCAGGAAGGGGTCCCGGGGGCGGGCCTGGGTGCGCTATGTATGGACTAGTCGGTGGGTTCTTGGTCACACTGAGAGCTAGACTGTCTAAGCAAAACAGAGAATTTATTGGTATATGTTACTCCATGGTCCTGAGGAGATGGGGGCTTCAGGCATAACTTGACCAAGGGCTCAACAAAGTCACCAGAATAGGGTTTTCTCTCTGCCTTTTTAGACCTTTTTTGGTGGGAATGAACCTCATTATCAAGCCCCATCTAGTTGCAGGACTGGCTGCCACAGCTCCAGTCCTCACCTTGAGAAAAAAGAGACCCACAGCCCTCAAACAGAAGCCTCCAGACTAAGCCTCATTGGCCAAGAATCTCCTGACATGGGTTATGTGCTCAGTCCTCAGCCAGTCGTGAGGGCCAGGAGGGTGGGATGTGGTGATTAACTTAGCACGTGTCGACACTTGCAGTCACTAGCCCAGGGGTTAGCCGGCTTCACCTAGAGAACAGGGCCTCTACTGGCAGATACAGTGCATTTGTAGGAACTAAAAAACATCCTCTGGGGAGACACAGCCCTGTGGGCCCAACAGCACAAAAGCAGGCTGGACGATTCAGCCCCTACTTGCCCCCTTCGCTGTGCACTTTGTGCGATGCACAAACCACACTGCCTTCCTCTGGGGCCCTGCTGACATGTGCGGGTCTCCGCCTGCGGGCCAAGGGCCATCCTTTGGGAAACTGTCCAAAGGCCCCACTGGAGGACTTTAGAATTAGGTGTCTGAACTGACTGGAGTTGCATCTGATTCGAGAGAGACAACAATCAGGTGGCTATCGTGTCCCAAGATGTGCTCAATCATGGAAGACTCCAGCCACAGCCTGTGGGGTTTATTACAGTGGGGAGAACAAAGCGTCTGGAATTAAGCCACTCCAGATCTCACTGACCCTGCCACAAACTGACTATATTATAGGGAGCCTGACGTCTCTGAGCCTTCATTTTCTTCCTCAGGGATTTGAGGACTAAGTTAGTTACAATATGTAAAAGGGTTTGGAATGGGGCCTGGCCTAAGAGCATAACAAATGTGATTGTTCTCTGTGGAAGCCACGTGAGCTGTCATAATGAGCGGCTTGACTGTGAGACACAAAGTAACGCCCTCTGCTGCAGCATGGGAGGACAACTACAGAGGACAGACCTTGGATTCCAGAAAATTCTGTGTGTGTGTCTGCCTGGCTTTGCACAAACAAGCACATAGGAGGCAACGCAGACCCAGGCTAGTGAAGGAGGTACACACCAAGCGTGAATTTAAAAACTTAATACACATTTCCGTCAGAATTTACTATAATACGGGAAGTGTTTGTGTTCAAAGGCAGAGGAGAGTAATCGGAGGGCATGAAGATTAAGCCTGAAACCATTTATTTAAAGTAAATAAAGGGTTTATTTTATTATTTTATTTTATTATTTTATTATTTAACTGCAAATATAGGCAGCAGTTTTTGTGATCTTGGGTTAGACATCTTAGGACGCTAAGCAAAAATCATTAAAAGAAAAAAACTGAGAAACTGAATTTTTTAAATTCAAAATTTAATCCAAAACAACAGCAACGAAACCAAATGTGATGCCACAATACATCCTCTAGAATGGCTGAAATGAAAAAGACTCATAATACCAAGCACTGGTGAGGAGGTACAGTGGCCAGAGTCCTCAGATATGTATGGCTGCGGGAATGCGCAAGGGTGCTGTCACTTTGGAAGACAGTTTGGCAGTTTCTTATCAAGTTAAACCTACTCACCACATGACCCAACAGTCCTTAGCTATCCACCTAAGAGTAAGGAGAACACACGTCCACAGGAAGACCTATACGCAATTGTTAATTACATTTTATTTTGTGATAGTTTAATTCATAATGGCACAACACTGGGAAGAACCCAAAGGTATTGACTCATCTACTGGTGAACAGATAAACAAATTGAGGCATATCCATACAATGGAATATTGCTCGGTGGTAAAGGGAAACCAACTATGGATCCACATAACGTGGACAGATCTCAAAAATTATCACTATGCTACGTAAAAGAAGCCAGACACAAAGGACTACATGCTGTAAGGTACAATCCACTTACCTGAAACTCTAGAAAAGGCAAAACTATAGTGACAGAAGGCAGAGTAGGGCTGGCCAGCAGCTGCACATGGGGAAGGGGGTAGGCTGCAAAGGACCACAGGGGAATGCTTTGGGTGAGGGAAATGTTCTAGATCACGGTTGTTGTGGTGGTCACACAACTGTATACAGTTGTCACCCCATCATACTGTACACCTAAAAAGGGTGAATTTAAAATATATAAATTGTACCTCAATAAAACTGACTTAAAGTTATGGAAAAACTTTCCCAAAAGGGATGGAAAAAATTCAGCCCGGAAGCCTGTTCAGTGACTTCTCTGCTTCTGCAGAGCAATAGAGCTGAGTTAGTCCCACAACATGTCACCTTTGGAAAACTCTAAATCTAAACCCATTTATTTACAAAACCCCCTCACTTTCATGTTCTTCCCCTCAGTCTCCTCTCCCAACCTCATCCTTGTCAGAATTATTGATTTCCCTTCTCTCTGCTTCACTCCATCACTCATTCTCTTTATCGTCCCAACAACCTTCTTAATCCAATACCAAGCTGCTTCACCCCATTATCTGTTAACACTTCAAAGGCCCCAATAAAGTGAGAGATCAGTAGAATTAACCATTCTCCCTCTCTTCAAAAATATTAGGTCTTCTGTCAGGAATACCCTAGAACCCCTTCATCTGCTAACAGATGTCTGCACGTACATCCAACCAAGTGTCCCCCCCACTTCAGGAGTCTCCCCTGGTTTTGCTAAGACTGTTTAAGAAGTCTTTTTCCTCCTAACTGTGAGAGCACATGGCCCGTCTCTCAGTTTCATTGCCATTTTAAGTCTTTGTGACCTGGGGCACATGTCTCTTTCAAGCCTCAGTTTATCTATAAAATGAGGGTCCTCGGTTAAACTCAAATGCTTACAGGGTCTGGTTAGATATGAATAAGTGAAGTGGCCTGGAATAAAGCAATTTGAACTGGAAAAATAGCAGTCACATGAATTTCTTTCAAGCTGTGCATGAGCCGAACAGAGCAGGCCCACTGACCTTTGCCCATGGAGGCCAGATGGCAACCCTGGAATGAACCATCCTTTCCAACTCCAACATTCTCTCTCTCTCTCTCTCTCTTTTTTAGATTGATTTATTTATTTTAGAGGGTAAGAGAGGGCGTGTGCGAGTGGGGGAGGAGCAGAGGGAGAGAGAGAATCCTCAAGCAGACTCCTTGCTGAGCATGGAATGCAACTACAGAGGGGGGCTCAATCCCAGGACCCTGAGATCATGACCTGAGCCAAAACCAGGAGTCAGACACCTAACTGACTGAGCCACCCAAGCACCCCTCCAACATTCTCTTTTTCTGTTTCTGTCTGGATCATGTAGTTCCCTGAGTCAGGGGTCAGTCTCTAGCATCACTGGGAGCTTACAAAAGTTAACAATGGACATAAAATATAAGAGGATGCACAATGATGAAGGAACAAGTATGTGTCCTACTTGAGGACTGTCATTCCAAGCTATGTTGCAACCAAGAAACAGCCCAGACATAGAAACAAGTCGTAAAAGTAGAAGTAAGTTTATGAGCAACATCAAGGGGCTGCCCTGCAGCCTGATGGCCCCTGTGAAGGCCGCTGGAGAGGCAGTTTCAGGGACAAAGTTGGGGCAAAAAGGAATCTGCAGGGGGCAGCTTGGACTTTGTAGTCTTACCCAGAATTTAAGCCTTCTTAAGGATCTAGAATATAATATCATGCCATAGTATATACTTAATAAGTAGTAAATACCTGAATGATTGATCACATCTACTTTAAAACTACAGTATTTTTGCCCCCCCAAAAGAAATTATTGAGAATGTACTTAAAACCATGAAGTTTCTCTACGAGAATTTATTAGAAAAGATGGCTGAGCAAAGCCTGGGCTATGCCTCCTCCCGAAAGAAGGTAATGTAGGTGATTTCCTATATAAAAACCACCATTCACTGGATACTTAATAATGCCAAACATAGTGCTGATTTACATATATCTCATTTAATCCTCAAAAACATACCACCTTACAGATACAGTCTCTGAGACAGTGAGCGATCTGCCCTTGATAATAAGTTGGCAGAGCCAGGATTCAAGCACAGCGATGTCTGACTCTGAAGGCCACGCTTTCGAACACTATACTGCAGATGAAACACACCCACTACTTCTTCCTCTGGCCCAGTTTCAGGGACAGAGTCCACAGTCAGGTCCACCGAGCAGGGAGGGAAGCAGAGCAGCATCATTTGCTCAGGGTGGCAGGGATCTACTCCAGGCGATGCTGTTGCTCAAGTAAACCTGCTGTGTGGTGACAGGAGAGACAGGAGGGACAGGGGTGGTCAGCCTCTCAGCATCGCTTCCTGTGGTGCAGGCACATTCAGCGATCAAGACATCATACGTGGGCATGTCTGGTTGAGTTATTTGCAACAAGCGGAAGTCAGAGTGATGTAGGAGGCAGGACACGGAGCCCGAGTCTGGACAGACCAGGGATGATGCCCTTGCGAGGCTGATGCTCAGACAGGGCAGCATAAAACCCTGCTGGTGTCTCTTTCAGGCCAGTTCAGTTCTTCCCCACCTGTCCTCAACCCTCCAGCCTCCTCAAAGAGTTAGATAAGAGTAGTTTATGCTACTTCTTGTTTTGACCTACCCAAGATATCAAAATAGAACAAAAAATAATTGTGGTTTAAAAGTGGGTGAACATAAGCCTTACTGAGAAAAAGCTTCAGATATAACCCATAGTGTTATTGACATAAGAGCACACGAATCCAGCAAGTCTAGAGTAGGAATATACCAAGAATATCTCAATACCTAAAAGGAATTGCCTTTTTGCAAGATACTAAAAAACAGGTATTTTCATAACTATGTTTCTGATACATGGTTTTTCATCTTAAAGGTAGATACTATTTTGAGAATGAAAAACTATTCAATGCAATATTAGCATCTGCCCTGTAATGAATATGGAAATTGGCAGGTGTCAAAAATTAAACACTGTCTATATTTAAAATCTTCAAACCAATTCTACCGACACTTTCATATCCTAAGTATTATAAAACATTTTTAAAGTAACAACAACAACAACAAAAGAATAGATCACTCTTAGGTAGAAGATTCAGCAAGTCTAGAGCAGGTCCTAAGCATGTATATTAATAGGCTCCATAAGTAACTGGTGTCAACCTCCAATAATTGAAATTACAGCTAAGAATTGTCTGGTATCAGGCAAAGCAGCACCAGACTAATCAACAGCAACATATCATAGACAGTAAGTGCACTGACAAATTTCTAGCAACTTCTCACAGAAATATTTATACTAATAACATTTAACTTGTACAAATGTAGTGTAGGGGAGGCTAAGCATCTCTTCTGATTTGACAACTCTAGACCAGTGCAACTCGTCAATAATAATATATCAGATAAATCCAATTATCTCTAACAGTTCTCTTTTTTATAAAATGAAAAGACAAACTTTGTGCTTTTCTAGGGCATTTCTAGGAAAACTCCAAGGTAGTTTTAGATGCAAAGGATATCCAGAAGAGATTTTTTTTTAAATTTTATTTTGAATTTAAAATTTGATTTTAGGAAGGCCAGAAATCAGGTTGTCAAGAGATTTGAACCTTTACAATAGAAACAATACTTGGCTACTCATTTCAAAGTGCTAATAAAACATTAAAAGAGAGAGAGAGAAGATAACATGATTGTTAAGAACCTAGATGTCCATCCACAGATGAATGGATAAAGAAGATGTGGTAGATATATACAATGGAATATTATGCAGCCATCAAAAAATTTGAAATCCCACCATTTGCAATGACATGGATGGAACTAGAGGGTATTATGCTAAGCAAAATAAGTCAATCAGAGAAAGACAAGTATCATATGATCTCGCTGATATGAGGAATTTGAGAAACAAGACAGAGGATCATAGGGGAAGGGAGGGAAAAGTGAGACAAGACAAAACCAGAGAGGGAGACAAACCATAAGAGACTCTTAACCTCAGGAAACAAACTGAGGGTTGCTGGAGTGTTGGGGGGTGGGAGGGATGGGGTGGCTGGGTGATGGACACTGGGGAGGGTATGTGCTATGGTGAGTGATGTGAATTGTGTAAGACTGATGAATCACAGACCTGTACTCCTGAAACAAAATAATACGTTATATATTAATTTAAAAAAATTTTTTTTAAAAAAGAACCTCATCTCTTTCCTAAGTGAGAAATCAAGGACATTATTCTGGTAGACATAGAATCTTTGTTGTTCTAGGCAGATTACAAAGAAAAAAGAACAACCTTACATATTGTAGCTTAAGCCGGAAATAATATGGAAGCAGGAAACAAAGCACAGTGAAGTTAAGCATACTTTCTAAGAAGTTAAATATTACCTACTTTCCAAACTAAAGTATTATAAACCAAGACAAAAAATATTTATTTAAAATGTTGTCTTTCAATATGCTCTTTCATATTTGGGAACAAACTAATACTTTACTTTAGGACCATTGCAGGGGGTTCATGAGGTTAAAATTAATTTCATAACATTGCTAAGATATTCATTGTCACTATCTTTAAATGAATCGATAAGCAAGCATTTTAAAATTTCTGTTTAAATTTTCAATATGGTAAATTTTTTTTTTTTGAGAGAGAGAGAAAGAGTGCAAAAGGGGGAGGGGCAGAGGGAGCAAGAGAGAGAGAATCTTAAGCAAGCTCCACACCCAGCATGGAGCCCAACTTGGGGCTCAATCTCAAGATCCTGAGATCACGACCTGAGCCGAAATCAAGAGTTGGTCACTTAACCGACTGCGCCACCCAGGCGCCCCTCAATACGGTAAATATTAATAATTATAATCTGTAAGTAAAGCTCCTTGGGACCCTCAAGAAGCTTCAAGAGTGCAGAATGGAGTTAAGCCAAATAGTCCTTTAGGACAATTCTCATCCTTTCCTTGACAAATGTAAGTATGTACACAGTTGTATTTCTCTGAAACTATTGCTCTAAATAGAGCCTTATCACATATATTCATTCTAACTTTTGACCAAGTTAACTTCAAATTCACAGAGAAAACTGGGGGTGGGCAACTGGGCTTACACACCAGCTTCACTGCAGTCCTGCAGAGTGCATCAATACAACTTCTAGAGCCATATGTTCTACAGCTTCTCAAAATAATAAAAATGAACACATTGATTAACAGACTCAAGAATAGTCTCCGTGTAGCATATAAGAAGAAGCAAAATCATATCAAGTTAAAATTTAGCTTAGTAATTAAAGTTTCAGAATTCATCTTACTTAGAAATGGTAGGTATTCAATGTGTAGCCATTAATTAATTCAACTTAATGTCAGTCTGAGGTCTAAGTTACCTAAACATCTTGGAAATTATCTTCAAGTTGACATACTACAAAACCTATGTTGTTGTTGAAATCACATTTTATCAGAATAATAAATCAATTTAGTAAAACACAAAGTTATATTTTTCATAACATTGAACATTAAGTAGAAGTAATGCTGGCTTATGTGGTCAGTAAATCTACATAAGTTTGGGAAGAATATACCCACATAGAATAAAAATCTACACTTTACACTGATAAAGCAGTGAAGACTTAGCTGTTTTTATTAAATTAAAACGACTAAACTAGCCAATTTGCCAAATTTACCAAAATTATGTGAACATGAATTCTTAAAACATTTTTGAGTTAGTCTCAATAAGAAAACTTTTTAATTCTCATACATTGAAAACATTAGAAGTTCAATTTCCTCATTTTCTGGGAGTCTTAGAAATAATAGTCAATTTATATAAGCACTAATTTATCTCAATAAGCTAATCAGAATAGAGATCCTTTCATTTAAGATAATTTATAATTCAATTTGTTCATAACAACCATAAGAAATTATTACACCCTCACATAATGAGATGTCAAGGTTTCTCTGACATGTAGACATCCTGACTCAGATAGAGGGAATTTATCACTTCAATTCTAGAATTCACCCATGAGTCAAGAGTAAAGACAAAATTACAAAACCCATTGGTCCACAGAAGATGTGGTGCATATATATGGTATGTGTGTGTGTCTATGTGTGTGTATATATATATTACATGAATATATATTATATGAATATATATTATATGAATATATATATGAATATTACACAGCCATAAAAAAGGTTGAGATCATGCCATTTGTGACAACATGGATGGACCTAGAGGGTATTATGTTAAGTAAAATAAATCAGATAGACAAAGATAAATACCATATGATTTCACTCATATATGAAATCTGAAAAAACCCAAATGAACAAACAAACAAAAAGCAGAATCAAGCTTATCAATGCAGAGAACAAACTGATGGTTGCTGGGACAGGGGGATGGATGGGAAAAATAGGTGAAGGGGCGTGGGAGTTCCAGGCTTCCAGTTATGGAATGAATAAGTCATGGGAATAAAAGGCACAGTATTGGGAATATAGTCAATTATATTGTCATAGTGTCGTATGGTGACAAATGGTAGCTACACTTGTGAGCATAACATAACATATAGAAGAGTTGAAGGGCTATGTTGTGCACCTGAAACTAATGTAACATTGTGTGTCTACTATGCTCAAATAAAAATTATCTTCTTATATTAAATATATATAAACATTAAAATAGGTATATATGCTTTATGCCTGTAGCTCTTACAAAACCAAGAAAAATAACATATTAAGTAGAAATAAAACTATATCTGATAAACCTCAAGTTCACATTAATGTGGTTTAACAGAGAATGCCTGTTTGCTGCAACAAAACTCGGCTTACAGAAGGAGCCTGGGATGTTTTGCTTCAGTTCAGATTCTTCTGGAGTTCAACGGTGACTTTGCGGCTCAAATGTCACTTTGCTTTTCTGCATCCAAGCTACAAGGCCTTCATTGTGTGCAAGCTGAGCAGCAACACTTGGCCTCTATGCCACACCGTGCTACACAGGACATCAGCCTGTTTTCTCCCATTAGCTTGTAATTAAAGTAACACAACTTGGTGCCAGTGAATTTTGCCATAAATGCAAATGCAGCAGGAAAACCTCAAGGCATTACTCAGAAAGCAGTTAAGCATATTATACAGAAAATTATCATTTTCCCCCACATTGTCATCAAAATAAAAATGCACTTTTAGAAGTTGTTCAGAGAATGAGCAAACTCTCTAAATTATTCCCATCGAGCACGAGGGACACATGGCCCTAGTGTGAGAAGTACAAGGAACAAGCATGAATTTTGTTATCGAACACACTTGGGTTCTAATCCTTGATATGTCCATTAATAGCTGTATAACCCTTTAACAGTTCACTCAGTTTCTCTGGGGCTGTTTTCCCCTCTGTAAAATGGAAAGAAAAAAAATAAGACTTTGTTTAAGGATCATTGAGTAGATTTAATGAAATTGTTTGTCAAGGAAGGTATTAAATTGGGAGCACAGTGAAGTATGTCCTTAAGATTCCTGCAGCAGATCTTCTAGTTCAAGAAATAACACATTTGAACGACTCTAAGTATATTGCAATTGTATATTGCCTGAGGCAGTCAATGTCCTGGGATAAGGATTTAACAGAAAATGTCAAGACTTGGTTAAAGTTCCTGAGATTCACAATTAGCAAAGTTGTCACAGGGAAAGTGATGGATCATTTGCATAAGGAGGTCCAGAACAGGGGTAACGTGCCATGCTCTGGAGAATGGGTGCATGGGCATCAGCCCATCCTGTAGCTGGTTCTGCAGGCTCCTGCAAGCCGCTCTCCCAACACAGGGGTTATTCTTGGAGGAACACTGGTTGGGCCTGGGAGGAAGGCCTGAGGCAGCAGGGAGCTTAGAGCCCAAGCGTGGGCCAACACCTGGACCAAAAGTGCCTTTCCTGTGACAGTGGATGCATGTGTCAGCTGAACATGCCTGACCACTCTCCGATAATCAGAACAATAGCGAGACCAAGAGTGACAGGGGCCCAGCAGTATTTGAGAGAGCAGTCAGCCCCTGGAAAGGATCCATGTACACGACGGCCCCGGATGCTCAGGGCCCCTGCTGATTTTGGAAGAGCAGCAGACTATGATATCCAGAGCAGCAAACTGTGATGTCCTACTTGAATATTTTTTTAACGGGGGCAAATATAAAGTACTTTGCATAGTTATTCACAGGAGAAGAGAGGATGAATACAGTTTTACTAGGATATTAATTTGTCTGACTTCCAGCATGATAATAGACCAGAGCAATAAATACCCCCCCTTTTTTTTAAGATTTTATTTATTTATTTGACAGAGAGAGACACAGTGAGAGAGGGAACACACACAGGGGGTGTGGGAGAGGGAGAAGCAGGCTTCCAGCTGAGCAGGGAGTCCGATGTGGGGCTCGATGTGGGGCTCGATCCCAGGACCCTGGGATCATGACTTGAGCCGAAGACAGATGCTTAACGACAGAGCCACCCAGGAACCCAGGAAGTAAATACCTTAAAAGTGATTTTTAAAGATTCTATTTTTGTCTCTGAATTTCTGAAAAGATGAATCCTCTTATTAGGCCTCTAGTGAACACAGCAGAAGCTTGAGTTACAGGAGCATGCCTACTGCCCACGCTGGGACCAACCTACAGAAATAGGTGCTGACACGGGAAAGTTTCCATTCAGTCACTGAAATGCTGAAATTCCAGAAGAATCTGCCCCATCATTCCTACTTGCCCCTCGTCTCTAGGAAGGAACTATTTCAATCTTGACTGGAAACAGTACTGAAATGCTAGATAAAGCAGATATCAGAAAGCAAGAACAAGAGAAGGCTAAGCTGTGGTTCCACTCCACAGCTGTAGGGAAGTCTTTGGAAGCCTGTAGAACAGTCTTTGGAAACAGAGAGAGCTGCCAAATAATGTTAAGTTTCTCCTAAGTTCCTAGAGTGCAGAGGAGAGAGTCTCAGCCTTACAGCACTTTAGAGGATTGCCTGATTTTGTAAGACAAGTTGCTGACACACACAGGAAGAAGAAAAGAACTTTAAGTATCGTGTTGCAACCCAAAAGACTTTTGAAAGGAGCCACGGAACAAGATCCTGTGAGGCCTGACCTGGTCCTGACATTGGGAAAATCTGGCTCCACTGGATCAAGTCTTCCAGAAGGAATTTAAAAAGAAGCATGATTGAAGAAACTTGTATTCACTGGACAACTGGTAGACCATCCACATATTCACCTTTAGTGAAAACAATTCACAAGGAGCAAGAAAGGATGACAAAGTTGGCTGTCCTCAGATAACAAATCAGAAGGTGAAGTTGGGCCTGGAGGCCGGAGGCCAGATCCCTGGAATGAGGAGAAACGAGTCCCCATCTTGGATTGAAAGGTTTCACATAGAATGTTGTTGTTTTCTATTGCTGCATAGAAATGTACCATAAACTTAGTGGCTTGAAGCAACACATATTTATTATCTCAGAGTTTCCCAGAGTCAAGAGCCTATGCATAGCTTAGCTGGATATTCTTGCTCAGAGTATCCTCGGCCTGCAATCCTGGAGTCACTGGGTTTCATTCTCATCTGGAGAAATATGGGAAAATCTCCTGCCAAACTCATGCAGGCTGTTGGCAATGTTAATCTCCTTGCGGTTGCAGGGCTGAAGGCCCTGTTTTCCTGTTGGCTGTGGTCTGGAGGCAAGACCCACATCCTAGAGGCCACCACAGTTTCCTGCCATGTGACCCCCACACACAGCTCAGACATGGTGGTCTGCTTCTTCAAAACCAACAGCAGAATCTCTCTCTCTCTAGTCTCCTATAATGTGACATAAGGCCAGGAGTGAGGATCCCATCACTTTTGCCCTATTCTGTTAGCTACAAGTAAGACCCAGGTTCTATCCACATTCAAGGGGGAGGGAGTACACAAGGGGTGTGATTCACTGGGGGTTACTGTAGGGTGTGTCTGCCACACACTGATATAATACACTGTGTATATGTAAGTGTTCTTGGGCACATGGGCTCATGTGTATGCTTCTGGGTCTGTGTCTCCCCAGATTCAGACACTGAGACAAAGATCCGCATGGAACTAGTCTATCTGGGAGATGATCCTAGGAAACCTCCAAGGGAGTGGGCAACTGAGACAGGAAAAGGAAGCAGCTAAAGGGTGTGTTAACAAATTACAAACTGTGGGCAGCTTGAGCTTTAGTCCCTCTGGGAACTCCAGAAGCCCGCCTACTGCCCATGCCTCGCTCGGATTTATCGTATGTGAGGGGCCAGGGAGCTGAAGCATTGATACACGAGCAGCAGGCACTGAAATGGAGGCCTGAGAAGATAGGGGCAGAGTCCAGATTGTGACTTGACAATCCAAATGTCACAAGTGTGATCACCCCTGGTGCTTAGCATCTCGCTTCCCCTAGTAGCAGGGGAGCTGAGAGAAGAAGGAAGATGAAGAAATGCTTGAACTGTAAGTTTGCAGGGTACCAGCTCTCTTCTTCTAATCCATCTCTCGGAGAGAGAATTTATGAATCCAGAGTTATAAATATTTGCAAACGCTTTTTCCAGGTGAAGATGTCATGGGACAGAAAACATTTTATTCACAAGAACTGTGGAAGAGCCAGTGGAGGACAGAAGGCCAGGCAGGGCTGTTCTCTGAGACAGAGGCAGATAGAGTGGAGACTATACCTTCCAGGAAGCTGTGCAAAAACAAGGAAGGGCACATGTTCAGAGCAGGAGCTAAGATACCTGAGCATGAGCAGTGCACCAGGGACACAGCTGAGAGCAGATAGAGGGAGGACCCCCTACTTGGCCAGGCAGCCAAGAAGGGCCTTTGGGAAGAGCAGGAGTGTCTAATAAGGTTTCTTTCACTTTTACTGAGATATATAATATGCACACAACAGTGTGCACATATGGAAAGTGAACACCTCAGTGAACTTTCACAAACAGAACACACCCACGGAACCGACACCCAGATCAGGCACCCTGGGAGCTGCCTTTGCGTCCCTTCCGATCATGACACCTACCCCAAAGGGCAACCACCAGCCTGACTTTGAGCAGCATCTGTTACTCATTTTTGTCTGGCTTCTTTCACTCAACACTGTGTTTGTGAGGTTCTCCATGTTGTTGCATAGTTGTAGTTCATTTATTCTCATGTTTTGTAGTGTCCCATTCTGCAAATATACCATGGTTTATTTGTCCAGTCTACTGATGATGCACATTGGGGTAACTTGTTTCTTTCTTTTTGATTTGAAAAAACCTTTTAAATTTTATTTATTCGTTTTATTTATTTATTTATTTATTTATTTATTTATTTTTATGGCCTTATAGTTGACATATAACATTATGATAGTTTGAGGTGTACAGCATAATGATTTGATATTTGTACATATTGTGAAATGATCATCACAGTAGGTCTAGTTAACATCCATCACCACACATAGTTACTACATTTTTTTCTTGTGATGAGAACTTTTAAGATCTATGCTCTTAGCAACTTTTGAATATTCCATATAGTATTATTAACTGTAGACATCATGCTCTACATTATATCCCATGACTTATTTGTTTTATAATTGGAAATTTGTACCTTTTGAATCCCTTCACCAATTTTTCCAACACCCCTACCTCTCCGCCTCTGACAACCACCAATTTGTTCTCTGTATCTATGAGCTTGGATTTTGGTTTTTGGTTTTAGATTCTACACGTAAGTGAGATCATATAGTATTTGTGTTTCTCTGACTTATTTCACTTGGCATAATGCCCTCGAGTTCCATGTTGTCTCAGATGGTAAGATTTCATTCCTTTTTTTTTATGAGTGAGTAGTATTCCATTGTGTGTGAGCATGTATGTGTGAGCATGTGTGCAGACACCACATCTTCTTTATCCATTCACCCATCATTGGACACTTAGATTGTCCCCATATACTGGCTATTCTAAATAATGCTGCAGTGAACATGGGGGTGCATGTATCTTTTTGAGTTAGTGCGTTCATTTTTTTCAGATAAATACCCAGAAATGGAATTGCTGGATCATACAGTAATTCTGTTTTTAATTTTTTGAGGAAAATTCATACTGTTTTCCAAAGCGGCTGCCCAATTTTCAATCCCACCCACAGTGCCCAAGGGTTCCCCTTGCCCCACATCCTCTCCAACACTTGCTATTTCTTGGGGGTGGTTTCTTAAGAGAATTTTCATTCATTCACTGCATGGTGTACAATACAACCTTCTTCTCTGTCTCCACACAAAAATCTTTCATCAAGGATGTGTGATTTGAGAGGATTTTCTAAGGTGAGTGCAAAGAACTGCCAGGTCCAGTGTCAGGGATAGTCCAGGGGGGAACAGAAGCCACACGCAAACCAGCCACCTCAGGCTGAGTTTTTCTTTCTTAAATATCTTGAATAACTCATTTAGAATTTGTTCAACAGAAGTACGTCAAGTCATCCAGTCAGGTTGACTGGACCCGGGCAGATCTAAAGAAAGAACTCTAGTGGAAATCTTTGCATTTCTTCTTCTGTTTTTTCCTTCTTGAGAAATTCCATATAGTTTGGAGTTGCTGATTATGAAAATTCCACTTACTTATCAAGGGAATTGGACATGTGACCCAATATAAACCATTTAAGGTTTCTTTTTCTGAAATTTGAGAGTCAAAATTTGTTTCAAGGATTACCAAATTATGACACAGAGACATGAAGTGAGCAAATGTTGTTGGAAAAATGGTGCCCATAGACTTGCTTGGCACAGGGTTGTCACAAACCTTCAATTTGTAAAAAATGCAATATCTGCAAAGTGCCATAAGGCAAAGTGCAGTAAAGCAGGCACCAGAATTTTAATAGAAGTAGGAGTCCAAAGTCCTCCACTTGAGCAAAACATTTCATTTTTCTGAACCTGTTTACTCTGTTGAATGGCTTAATACCTGACTTTTGCTCTAGATCCGCCTCCCCATAACCAAGCACAAACAGATTTCAAAAAGGAAAGGAAGAAAGTTTCCAATGGGCACAAGAGGAATCTTATTCTGCCTCTTATTCTGGGTTTGCAGGTCAGCCAAAAGCCAGACTAACCCAATTCACCAAACAGAGAAAATCCTTTTTCTCATCAAGTTACAATCAAAGATGACCCACAGGTATAATGATTGTGCTTTGATGTCCTAGATCTTGGAACCAGCAAAGTTACAGGTGGCCAACTTCCTTCCTTCACAGCCAAATGATTCTTAATTTGTTGCTAACCATTTCATAACACTTGGTTTTGTACTTCTGACCACATTTCACCCATTCTCTCGCCAATGATGGACATCCAAATGATCTCCAACTCCCCATTTGAGTTCAGTTTTGTTTCGGTCCACAAAGTCCATCAGCTATTTAGCTAATCTATCCTCTCCCAATTGATTTGTGGTGCAGTATGTGTCATAAAAATGTCCATGTACATGCAAGTCTGTGGCTGAGCACCTTATTTTACCCCAGGGGTCTATTCTTGCACCAAAAACCACACTTTTTATTACTAAGGATTTGTACAACTGTAAGAGGTCTCCCTCACTATTTTTATTTTTTGAATTTAACTTGGTTATTTCTGGATCTTTATTTTTATTTTCATATTTCAGAAAGATATATCAAGTTTCTCATAAAATCCACCTGAAATTTTTATTGGGTTACATTGAATTTATGGATTAATTTGGGAAGAATAAATATCATGATAATATTAAGTTGTGCCATCCAAGAGCATCGAATGCTTCTCTATTTTTTTAAAATGATCTTCTATGTTATTTATTCAAGTTTTACATTTTTTTCCATAGAGGTCCTGTCCAGTCTTGGTTAAATTAATTTCTAGGCCCTATATTGTTTGTGTTGCTATTGTTAATTGGATTCATTTTTTTCGTCATAGTTCCTAATTGGTTGATGCTAATGTAGAGAAACCCTATTGATTTTTTTAAATGGATGTTTTCTCTGACAGCTCTGTTGAATCCTCTCTTTAGTTCAAATATTTCATTGATTTTAGTTGAGTTTGCTAACTAATTTATAAATAGTAACTATTTATATCTTCTCTTTAATTCTTTCAACTATTCTTTCTTTCTCTTTCTTAATAGCATTAGCCAGAATCTCTAGTATGGCACCAAGGTAAACGGTAGTGGTCATCCTTGTCTTATTCCTGATCTTAAATTAATGTTTCTCCTTTATGTTCAGGTTTTTGGAATATAGCATTTTGGGGAGTTTTACTTAGTTTTTCTGGGTATCTCCTATGTATACAGGTGGTATACCTGTTACTAAACTTGTTTGTTTTTCTCTTGTTATGTCTTTTATTATAAGAGGAGTCTCAGCCAAGAACCTAAACAGGTAAAGGGAAAATCATTTTTCCTTCCCTGCAGCTTCTTATTAGTACCTTGTAATACAAAAATCTTCCTCTCCCTTCTTAAGTACACAGTATGATTATTTTAAAGTCTTGGTCTGCCTGTTTCAAGAATTCTCTTTCAGGTGGTATATATCATTGTGTGCTGTCCTTTTTTATAGTCCTCAACGTCTCGTTATTTTGAGTTCATGGGCCCTGGAGGTAATAGTTGCTCTCTGGTTCTGTGTGTTGGGGAAGCATGGAAGACCTGGTCCCAGTCCGTGTTCCTCAAGGCATATTTCAGGTGAGGGGTGGGAATAAGCCCACAGTGGAGAGCCCCAGACATCACAGAACCACTGGTGAACCATCCCTGTTTGCTGCCACTTCACCAGGAGACTCCGCTGACTGAGGTTTCACATTTAAACTGTTAGGAAACAATTGCACCAGGAGAAAATATTGCTGGGCTACCAGCTTGGGGGTTTGAGAATGGAGGTTTGTCAGAGTGATTGTCAGAGCATGATTGGTCAGTCTGCAACTCTTTTCAAGAACTACGCACCAGGATAGGGCTTTTATGACGTCCCTCCTCCTACTGCTGCCTCCAGCCATCCTCCACCCCAGGCTTTAGCCCGCTCCCAATCTCATCCCTGCCTCCACCTCTGCCCCTCATCCCCCATCCCCATCCAGGCATCCTTCAGACTCCTCAGGGATAGCTCACAGTTTAAAAAAAAAAGTGTTCTTCAGATTCATGCTTTTACTCATTTTGCTAGTGCTTTCCAGGTGGATTTGGGGAGAGGCATTCAACAGCCTATGACAGTTTGCCATGTTGCTGAATAGAAAACCTTTCAACATAAAACGCTACGCAAATATAAAATAGGCTAATTAAGACAAATACTTGATAATTATCAAAATTCTGAGAGCTCAGAAAAAGAAAAGATTTCTTATACTGATTGGTTATTTTGTGATATATTATTTGTCATTGACACAAAATGACCGTGAGAACATAATTTTTTTTTTAAACTGCTTAAATGTCTGTGAAGATAAATAAACCCAAAGAAGTGATGACAAGTGACGCTGGGGTCTGCTCATTGGGAATCATGGGCAATTGTACCATCTCTACCCTGTGTCTCACTCACGCAGATCTTGAATCTTCTCCCCTTGACACTACACATCATCTTGCTAGGTTTGTTCCCTTGGTGATACAACAGATGCAAGGTAACACCTGGAATGGTAAAATGACAAACTCCAGCGCTCAGTGTTTTTCTGGGAAATCTCATCAGATTCCATGCCCTTTCCCCTACTTTTCTCAAGACCTCTCACCTAATTAGATGGGAATCTATACAGACTAACTTCAAGCTTCAGTGCTCCTCTTTCATGAAACTTGAAACTCAGAAGCTTTGGACTCAAAGGTCTGAAGGTCACTCCCCGCAATCACAAAAGGCAAGACCTGGCAAGTAAGAGATCGGTTAACCAGTAACAAAATCACACGCAGTATTGGCTCCCCCACCCTTGACAGTGGAATCCACGTGTAGATGCAGTGAGAGAACCCTAGAAGTGGAGCTAAGCACTGATTTCTACTCCTAGCCCTTGCCACAAACTAATCATATACCCACAAGCCAGGGCTTGTCATCTCTCCAAGCCCTCATGTCCCGATCAACTTCGTGGACCTGTTGTGAGTACAGAGTGCATGTGAAAGCCTTCAAAACTGATAAAGCACCAGGTACGTTTGTACTGTATGACTATTACTATGAAATAAACATGGTTAATTTACCAAAACATAAAGACATTTCTCTGAGTCTAGGCTGTTCGTAGAAATAACTTGCCTAAAATCCTGAAAGCATCTTTACTTTAGGTTGAGATATAAAGTGCAAATCTACATGGAGGGGTTTCACTTCAATTTATCAGTCATCGGAACCTAGGGTAAATGCATTTTCCACACATTTGTTGAAATGAGGATGGTGACTTTATGAGGGAGAAGAGAGATGGATGTGTCTACCTGGGAACATTGTTTAGAATTTGCTCTCCTAAATCAGCACTCTTGGTAGAATTACGTAAAAAACAAACACTGTTTTTGCAAGACTTTCCCCTGGATATCTAAACTTTTTCATCTATGATAATCAATTTCTCTGATTCTTAATGCTTACCTAGCTCATGACACTCATTTTTGATTAATCAACACTCAGCTGAAAAGCTGCAGCCCAGGAGCTGAAAATCTCAAAGCAAAAATAAAAGCGTTTTCATTTAGGAAGTATCAGAATGTGATACTTCATTTAAGTGTTTGAGAGGTATCTTCTCTAAACAGAACAGCCAGATTTTGTCATCTATTTCCTTCAAAACTTTCCTTCAGATTTTGTCATCTATTTCCTTCAAAAACTTGTCATCTATTTCCTTCAAAACTATTTCCTTCAAAACTCAAAGCGATTAATAGAAAAATCAGTTACTTGATTGTGCTTGAGTACATTTACTTGATTTAAGTCCACTAAATTCCCTTCACGTTGGAAAGCTATCAGCTGGTGGTGTTTTGCTCCCATGTCCCCCAACTTATACTTTACATAATGTATTCCCAGTACTTCCTCGACTTACAAGTTTTCCTTATTCCAAAGGAACACTTTAGTATTAGTTTGAACCACACAAAATTGCCACTTTTTCAGGTCAAAACTGGTTGAAGACTGGCTCAGATTATGTGTAGGTCCAGATAGCCTAGATTCAAAGTCCATTTTGGCCACTTCCTAGGTCTAAAACCACAAGGCTTTATATATTTTTGCTACACCTCAGTTTCCTCATCTGTATAATGGATGCAATAATATTATCAGTCTCAGTTGTGAAAATCAAATGAGACAATGCATAAAAGTACTTAGCATAGTTCCTGACACATAGTGATTTCTTAGTACAAGCTGACTTCAACAACAGAAAGGAGTAAGGTTGATCTTTCCACTTGTATTCCCCGTGCTTGGCACAGTGCCTGGTTTGTTGTATATACCAAATAGAGTTTTTACTAGATGACTGGTTTTGGTCTTCCATGTTATCAAAATGGCTTATTATGTGTCCATAATCCTGTGTGAATATTTGTATATTTTGGTCTCTGAGCCTAATGTTCCTATTAGTTCCATCTATTTTTTCAGTGAAATGAGGAGTGTATGGGAACCATCTGGAGCACTCCAACATTTAGAGGAAGAGAAGCAGGGAGGAGTGGTAGGTGATATGGAGAAAAACGTGGGAGTGTCAGGTCCTATAAGGCAAATGAAAAGGGTATTTCAGGAAAGAGGGACTAAGAAGCCTTGCCATATACTCCTGTGAGGTAGTAAGTGAGTAAGCTGTGAGTAAGCTGAAGGTTCAGAACCAATCATTGGATTTGGCAATGACGAAGTCATTAATGACCTTGACAAAAGGGACTTCCATAGTATGCTGGGGACAAAAGCCTAAATGGATTGATTAAAGATAGAATGAGACCTTCCCACCACCACCACCACCTCTAGGGTCCCAGGGCAGTTGGGGACTCTGTAATCCAGGGCTGTTTACTCTAAGGCTGCTGTCTCCAAGCCAATGTGGACACAAGTCTGGGGCCCACGCACGCGTTCCTGTCCCTCTCCCAAGGCTCAGGGCAAAGGCATGGAGCTGGTAAGCAGCCCACTGACCATGCATGTGCTGGACACTGCCTCGGGGCTCCCAGTCCAGGGCCTCTACCTCCATCTGTTCAGGTTCAAGGACCATGGCCAGTAGTGCACAGAGCTGAGGAAAAACTACATGGACTTGGATGGCCACTGCCCAAGTGTCCTGGCACCAGGCCCAACGAAGGCAGGCACCTACAAGCTGTCCTTTGACACCAAGGAAGAAGAGGGGGCAGGAGAGCTTTTATTCATATGTGGAAGTCGCTTTCACTATCACCAATGAGACCCATAGGTTCCATGTGCCCCTGCTGCTGAGCCCGTGGTCCTATACCACATATCGAGGGAGCTAGTAGCCGGGCCATCACCTCTCGCCAGCTGCTGGTCCTATAAGCATCAGTCCCATCCCCATGGCTCACTGAGGCACTCCAAGAGAGGGCACTGGGTTGCATTCCCCATGGGAGATTCTGGCTCCCCAATTTCCAGTAGCAGCTGAGTCTCAGGCATCAATAAAGTAGGTGCTAGCAAAAAGAAGGAAAAAAAAAAGAAGAATGAGAGGTAAGGATGTAAAACATTGAAAACAGACAATATTTTTAATGGCTTTTGCTATAGAGTAGAGCATAGATTTGGTGGCACATTCAGTAAGACATTTAGGGTCAAGAAGGAGTTTTTTAAAATGGGATTATATACTTATAAGAACAACCTAGTAGAAAGGGAAATTGATCAGAAGGAAGAGAGGGGATAACTGCAGGACCACAGTCCTTATGTAGACCAGAGGTGATATAATCAGTGCACAAGTGGTGACCTTGGCCTTAAATATAACAAGGACTGTTCCTCTAGATAAGAATTGGAAAGGCAAGAGTGTGGGCTATAAAAGCAGGCAATTTGCTGAATTTGCTAAAGAAAGATGGATAGTTCTCTTCTGATTGTTTCTATATTCTTAGTGAAACTGGCGTCAAAGTAATCAGCTAAGAATGAGCAAGTATAAGAAGAGAAAGTATGATTGGCTGTGTTGGGACTTAAAGAGCCAATGGACTAGGAAAATGTAGTAGAATTGTCAGGCTATGCTAGGAGTCCATTTGAAATGTGTGGTTGTAAATTAAAAGCTAATGAGTCAGTACAGTATTGCATTTTTCTTCTGTCATGGTTAGCTTCTCAGATATAGGCACCCATGAGTAGACCAAGAGTGGCTTTCACCAAAGTCAATGGTTTGCTTGGCCAGTCTGACAGAGAGAATACATGGCAAGGTTTGTGCAAGAGACTCTTTATGGTGATGCACTATGGGTAATCTGAGCTGCATTAAAGAAAGAAAAGAGGTCATTTAGAGGTATGATAAATGGCAAAAAAGTGGAGGAGCCAATGGTGGTCCCAGTGGGAGAAAAAGGTGGGGGTTCTTTTAAGTGAGCTGAAAAGATAGAGGTTATTAGAAATTAAGCAGCACGAAATTAAAATTTAGGAGGTGGTATAGACACTGTAGTGATAAGGTCAAGAGTATGAGTGTAGAGTGGGATGCTAAAGTCACATGGAGGACAAGATCATGGAAGTGGAAACTTAAGTGAAAGGCTAGAGTAGATGAATTATCTATGTGGAGATTAGCATCTTCATGAATGTTGAGAGAATTGATGTGGAAAAGAAAGCAGTGATTCATGTGCCTTAATCCTCATGAATGAGGGGAGTGGAGCAAGACTGTGAGTTGACATCTAGAATGAAGTGCACTGGGTGGCTCAGAGTGATGGCATGGACTTGAAGAGAGTGGGGCTTTTGAGAGGAGGGAGAGGAAAAATACTCTGGCAGTATCAATGCAGAGCAAAGAGGACATGTGCCTTATACTGAGTTCTTAAAAGTATATCTTGGGGACTGGTGGCCAGGGAGTGGATTTTGTGGGGCAGGCAAAGACCCCAACCACAATTTGAAAGCTGTAGATTGAGACAGAGCAAGAAACAAAGGTCATTTTCAGAAAAGAAATTGGAAATAAAGAATTTTAAGTTGATGACAGAACTTTGCAAAAGGCTCAGTGGTAGGGCATGGGTGACAGAGCAAGATTGGGTTAGAGAAGTAATGCACCAAGTTGTATGGGGGCAAGAACCTAAACATGATGGAAGACCCAGGAGACTTGGACTGCTGGGGGAACCTAGAAGGTCTCTGTCTGCAGGAAAATGAAGTCACCCCTGATTCCCCTAAAGCAAGAACCACTCTGGCTCTTCTCCATGCCTTCCAAAGGGTTACATTAGGCAGGGGAGTTTTACTGAGTAAACCAATGAATAAATGCATGACCCTCATAAAAGATTGAGAAAGACTAGTGTTGTGAGAGAGAGGTGGAGAGAACAATTCACTCGAAGAGTAGATGGCAGGAACCTTTTTATAGAGAAGTAGAAGAGCAGAGTGGAAAGACCAGAATCTAGAGGCAAAAGACACAGTTGAGTCCCCAACCTGTTCCTTAGGTCTTTGGGAAAGTCATGTCATCTGACTACGTATCACTGGCCTCATCTGTAAAGTGGACTTTTCCTCCTCAGGAGAGCCCTGATCACCCCTTTGGGGCTCCTGTACTTCTCCTGCAGCCTTCCTGCAGTTCACTAGGAGGTTGTGTACAGCTATACAAGTGTAAGAGTGACAATAAAGAGAGGAGAGGTATGGTGTGCTCCACATTCTCTCCAATAACCTGACCCTTTGCCTATGTGTCAGTATCTACTCCTAAGTACTTAAAAGACTGCTTCTTCGGTTTTGAAAGATGTTCCTTATTATGCATGATACATTAAAATAATAACAGCTAACTCCACAGAGAGCATTCTGGAAGAGCAAGCAAGAGTAACCCAGATGAGGAGCCAGGGTCCAAGACAGGCCAAACGGGGTTACCCCAGGATGTATGACAACAAGGAACATCATAGCCCCCTGAGCTGGCTTGGCCATAAGTAAGGCTGCCACAAGAGCCTGAGAAAGGAGAAATCAGAGCCCTCCATTCCCACACCTGCCCAGGATCAGGGCAGCTGTGTACAAGTTGGGAGAGATGATGTTTTCCTTCGACTCGCCCATGTTCTGAGTGAGACCTTTGGCCCAGTTTTAGAAGCCATCTGAGCCCCGATAAGCAGGGGCGGGGCTTCCAGAGGCAGGAGTCTCAGAGCTCTATAAAGCCCAGTGGGGCACAGCTGGGCAACTCTCCCAAGGACCGTGAACTGTTGGTTTTGTGCCTGTTCCTCTGGAAATGCAGCGGCTGTTGACTTCAGTGAAGCGGGTCTTGCAAGTGAAGACAGCAATGCAGGAAGCCTTCGCCTCACCTGCTAGCCTTCTTCCAGCAGCCCACCAAAGGTGAGTCACGTTGTTCCCAGGGACTGTGCAGGCCACTCTTTGAGAGTTGTCACTGAACCAGTAAAAGATAGATAGGTAGAGGGCCCACCATAAGGAAAAGCTCACTAGAATCCCAGGGAAAAGTAGGCAAGGCTTGTGCACAGCCTTAGATAAGCAAGTTAACCTGTGAGGGTCTCAGTTACGTCCTCTCTAAACAGATGGTCCCTTTCGGCTACAGAGTTCCAGGATCCCCAACCTCTGATACCCGCTGGTCATAGACGATGACATCTTTCACTGCCCCAGCTGCATGAAGCAGTGGAAATATCAGTACGAGGGCCCCCGGCATTCTCCATCTCCACCACCGTCCCCTGCTTTATCCCCAGCTCCCGCCAAGACCTGCAGCATTCTGTGCCAGCTGCGCTGTTAGTCAAACCAGCTGCTTCAAGTCACTGAAGCAAGATTCCAATGGACCGGGGATCATAAGCATGTTTCTCTGCCCTCTGATTTCATGAAAGGGGGAAATGGGATGTTAAAATAAGAGTGTATGTCTGTGTGCCATGCGTTGTGCACAGAAACGCACACGTGTGCCTTTTATTTCTAAACACTCCTCAGTTTGGCCCACGTGCTTGGAGCCCGCCAACACCGATGGTAATAGCTACAGCTGGGGCCTTGGGATCCACTGCACTGTAGCACTAGCCCACTCCTCCCACTTCCACTCTGCCTTCCATGAATGCTGAGAAAAACGACTTTGACCCAGTGTCTTCCCTCGCCTGGCATCCAGGGACCTCGCCATACGAATGTGTGGAGTAGGGGACAGTGCTCCTCAGCCTTCTTATTTTCTTCCTGACTCTCTGCCGTTGTCCATACTCTCCTTCACCCTTTTTAGATGGGCCAAATGTCCCAGCTCAACACTTAACCTGTTCTTGTATCTGTGAGGAAGGGATTGACGTGGGTTTGCTTGTTTCAATAAGCAACAGCGGGCTGCCTCGCAAGAGCCAAACCTCAGAACTCATCCAACCTGTCCCTCCTTCTGGCCTCCTTGGTTCACACATTTCCCTTTTCCAGGGTACTCACAGCCCATCCCATTTTCCGTGGCCTGAAAGAGTATTAAGGATCTTTCTTATGAGTCTCTTTCTCTGTATGTCTGTCCCCTCTACTGCAACCTGCACCAGCTCTAAATCCAACCCAAGAACTACTCCCACCTCAGCTTATGCTTCACCGCTGGTTAATGAAGAGGGGTGCCCTCTCCTTGGCAGTCCCCAGCTGCTTTTCTCATGTGCTGCGTCCCTAATCCCCCTCATTCTCTGCCCTACCAGGTGCCCTTACTTGCTTAGCCATCTCCCACTGTGACCGCCACCCCATCCACCCACCTCCAGTGCTTCATCAGCAGAAGTGCCACTCATCCATCAAAGTGGATTTCAAATGTAGTCTCTTCCATGAAGCCTTTTCTGAGCCTACCACCCACAGGAAATCTCTGCTTCCTCCAAACTCCGGTGGGATTTTGTTATATCCCTCTTGAGGCCCTTATCACATTCTGACTCTCAGTTGGGATATGCATGTATGTGCTCGTTTATTCCTCCCACTGGTCAAGGAAGTGCTCAAGAACCTCTTTTCTTTGTCTACCCTCTCCACCTCGGCAGCCTCTCACTAACACAGTGCCTGGCATGTAATAGTGAATTTTGAAACACAAGAGAAGGAGGAGAGATGGAATAAAGAAAGAAAAGCATATTCTTGAACCAAGCAACCTCAGAACAAAACCAGTTTTAAATTAAATAAAGTGATTATTCTCTAGAGAAAACATACAAGATAAGAAGGGCACTCTTAACTCCAGTGGTCTGATCTTTCTGGAAGCCTCTACATGCTAAATTTTCTTCAAGGTTCTGGAATCCACTTCCAGAAAATAGCCCCCTGCTAAGATAGTTACAACAGTTACCAAGTGGCTGATTCTTGGAACCTCTCCTTGAAAGCTTGGATTTCCAACTGGAAAGAGAGGAAGGGAGGGAGCTCAGAGAAGGCAGAATGAGAATGAGGCTGAGGGGAAAGCCAGCCAAGTGAAGGACCACTGCTGGCTAACCATTAGCTTCTACATACTGGGGAAGATTCTCCACAAATATTTGAGAGTACAAACTCCAATTATTTAGGGAACACCAAATAAATAGGGCAGATAACTGAATTCCAAACCTCTCTTATCAGATATGGGTGAACATTGATGCTTTGCCTCATTGTCTTATGATCTTGTGATCCACTTTGCCTCACAGTACTTCAAAGTGACCTTTCTGACGGGAGAACTGGGGTTTGCCAGAAGCCCGGAATCCTCAGGATGATTGACAGACACACTCAGTCTGAGCTGTAGTTCCTGTGGTGTAGAGCTAAATGCATAAGCCTGTGGAGCCAACCTGTCACTCACCATGGTCAGGAATTCTATAGCCAGATATAAGTCAAAAGACTCTGGTGGCACTCAGGAGTGCCTTGGTGGCACCCAAAGTGGTGAAAGGATGGGATGTTTCTTACACATGAGTAACCATGAAGGTACTCTGAGCACAACACTTCACCAATGCATGCCTTGATTTCACCATCTGCAAAATGAAGAATATCACTAAAGTAACCAGATTTCAGGTACTTCCATGTGGAAACAGATGGAGGTGGACCTGGTGATTTCTGTACTCGTAGCTGGAAGGAGAAACTCCAGAATTTCGCCAGGGACATTAGGAGTCAGGATTGAAGAGAGGTGGGTAGGTCCAGGAAAGAAATAGATTATCTTTTCCCTCTTCCACTGACCCCCTTCCCCATTTTCTCTCTGCTCCCATTTAGAATTGTTCCCCCTGTCCTCTGTATTCTCACAGCCTTTGCTTTTTATACTATGTATTCAGCTGTGAAATGTCTGCCTCTTCTATTAGACCATGCTCTCTTGATGGGAACAAAGGATGCCTTCTTCACTACTGTGCATCTGGAACCCAGCACTGTGTAGGATGTGCTCCGTAAATATTCAGAGGCCCAATCAGAAAAAGCAGAGAGGATGGAATCAAGCAGGAAGCTTCCTTAAGAAGCAGAAAAACAATAGGTGTGTTCTTGTGTAGTAAAAAGAAACAAGGAGAAAGGGGATAATGAGAGGGCCACTTTAAAACTGAATGAGATTTTTAAAGTTATGTCCTATGAAGTTTCTAACATGTGTAAACCATACGACAATAATAGTTCAAAGGGATGGAGAAGATAAAGGGAGTTAAAGTATGGTTTTTCACTGTTCAGAAAACAGTAGAAGTTAATGTAAGTTAGATTATAATAAACCAAGCATGCATATGGTAATCTCAAGGTCATTACTAAAAGAAAGAGGAGATAAAATGGAATAATAAATACTTGCTTAATCCAAAAGAATGCGGAAAGAAGAAATAAAGAAACAAAGGATATATGAGACAAGGGTGGTTCAAGTAGTTAAGCCTCTGCTTTCAGCTCAGGTCATGATCCCAGGGTCCTGGGATCGAGCCCCGCGTCGGGCTCCCTGCTCCGCGGGAAGCCTGCTTCTCCCTCTCCCACTCCCCCTGCTTGTGTTCCCTCTCTGGCTGTGTCTCTCTCTGTCAAATAAATGAAATCTTAAAAAAAAAAAGAGAGAGAGAGAGACAAAGGAAATAAAAAGTGAGATAGTAGATTTGATCCCATCTGTACTGGTCATTAGAATAAATATAATTGGACTAGTTACTCCAATTAAAGCACCAATATTATAAGACTTGTTAAAAAACAAACAAAAAAGACCCAACTATGTGCTGTTTAGAAGAGATGTGTGTTAAATATAAAGACCCTGAGAGGTTAAAAGTATAAAAGGACAGCAAAAGATATACCATGCAAACAGTAATACTAAAAAACTCAGGCAGCTTTCTTAACATCAGCAAAAGTAGATTTTGTGGCAGGAATATCACAAAGATGAATTAAAGAGGGACATTTAGTAAGGATAAAAGGGTTAATTCAACAAAAGATAACCACCTTACATTTGCATTCATCTGATAATATAGCTTCAAAATATATGAAAAATGAATGAGATGATTGCTGTATAGTATTTTGAGGAGACTGGCTGGAGACCATTAAGAGGATTTTGATTGTTATCTCCATTACAGGTTTTCTACCATCCCTGCTGTCCCCTTGGCCAAAACAGATACTTGGCCAAAGGATGTGGGCATCCTTGCCCTGGAGGTCTATTTCCCAGCCCAGTATGTGGACCAAACAGACCTGGAGAAGTATAACAATGTAGAAGCAGGGAGGTACACGGTGGGCTTGGGCCAAACGCATATGGGCTTCTGCTCAGTCCAGGAGGACATCAACTCCCTGTGCCTGACGGTGGTGCAGCAGCTGATGGAGCGCATGCAGCTCCCGTGGGACTCTGTGGGATGGCTGGAAGTGGGCACAGAGACCATCATTGACAAGGCCAAGGCTGTCAAAACAGTGCTCATGGAGCTCTTCCAGGATTCAGGGAACACTGACATTGAGGGCATAGATACCACCAATGCCTGCTATGGTGGCACTGCCTCCCTCTTCAATGCTGCCAACTGGGTGGAGTCCAGCTCCTGGGATGGTATGTGCTTCCTGAGACCTTACGTAAGAAAGGGACTGGGTTAGAGGCTGAATCCTCAGTTTTGTTTCTCCATTTCCCCGGTGATTTCATCAGAGAGGGCAGGACAACTTATTCACACAGCTGCTGCTATTGTCAACAGCCACCATCCTGATAACCGCTTAGACTTGTATAACTTCATGCTGCTAATTAGGCAGCATGTTCACATAGCCGTTAATTTAGTCCTTCCAACAGCCTAGGAAGTGGGTGTTATGCCTGATTTAGAAGTGAGAAAATGGAGGACCTGATATCTTACACACAGTGTGTGGCAGGCGTGGGACACCAAACCAAATCCAATATATTCCTATTTCTCGTAAGTTTCTCCTAAGCCTCTGAGAGACAGAGTTAAACAAGTTTAGGTATTAAGGGGGAAACATCCTGGTAGAAATAGACCCAAAGAATCACAGGATAAAAAAACAAAACAAATAAAAGAATCACAGGATAGACTATTACACAGAGTCTTTATTCTCTTACTCCCTTGCCTGGCTACTAGGAAATTGTTTTTTTGCTTAACATATTTTTTTTAAAAATTTTATTTATTTATTTATATTTTTTGAAGGGGGGGAGGAGCAGAGGGCAAGGGTCCTGGGATAGAGCCCCACGTTGGGATCCCTGCTCAGTGGGGAGTCTACTTCTCCCTTTGTCCCTCCCCCTTGCTCATGCTTGCTCCCTCTTACTCTCTCTCTCAAATAAATAAATACAAATCTTTAAAGAAAAAAAGAATGTGCCAAATTGTTCTTCAAGATGTTGTACTAAAGTACATTCCTATAATACATATTATCAAGCTTTCTAATCTTTGTCCATTTAATAAGGAAAAATAAGGATTTGTCTCTTTTTTCATTATAAGAAAGCTTCAGTATTTTTTAGGATGTTCATTGGCCATTTTCTCATTACATACCTTGGGTTTTTTTTTTTTTTAATGAGACTTTTATAAATGAAGCAAAATAGCTTTTTGTTGGTTGTTAAGTATTGTAAATACTTCCCCAGTTTGTCTGAGTTTGTTTTTGATAAAAAGTTTGACTTTTTGGATAGTCAAATTTACTAATCTTTTCTTTAACAGCTTCTAAATACTTTTCTATAGTTTCCAAACTATATATATCTGTAAAATATATATATATATTTCCAAACTATATATATAAAACAATACTTTTTTGTTGGAGTTGTTACAATTCTTAAAAGAAGGTTCTTGGGTTTCCATGAATTTGTGTTGGAATCCTGACTTTGAATCCTTATCTTAACATCTATTAGCTGTGTGCCTTAAGCCAAGTGACTTAAGTTCTTTGGGCCTCCATTTCTTTGTACATAAAGAGGGAATAACTCTACCCGATATATAGGCTAATCGTGAGGGAAGGGATTTTTGTTTTGTTCACTGGTCTATCTTTAGTACCTAAAATTGTGCCTGGTTCACAGGAAGCACTCAGTCTACTCGAGACTTGGGTAGTGATCTCAAGTAGAGATAATTACTTCTTGTCTCTCATTACAGGTCGCTATGCAATGGTGGTCTGCGGAGATATTGCAGTCTATCCCCGTGGTAATGCTCGCCCCACAGGTGGGGCTGGAGCTGTGGCCATGCTGGTTGGGCCCAAGGCCCCTCTGGCCCTCGAGAGAGGTCTGTGGTAAACTGTGGAAATGTGGTACCGAGAGACTGTGCACAGCAAATGCGTAGCTCCCAATCCCAAGTTGGCATACCCACTACACAGGGCTGAAGTATGGATTTGAGGATGATATCGCTTGCCTTCAAAAGGCTGGACTGGGGAGCAAAGTGCAGGGAGGAAGGGAATGGAGGGATCATCAAGGTTTCCTCTTCTGCACCATCATGCATTGGGATAATGATGCATGGAATGAGTGACACTGATGCTGCAGATGAGGACCTTTAAGGAGCTAGACTGGCAATTGAAGATGAAAGAAGATAACTGGATATAAGGAGAAAGGTTCTCCTTTGAGACTTTTGGCACCTATTCCAGATTTTGTTAAGGCCATATAGGTATGGAAATGGAAATATAAATCTCATTTATATAAGAGCAACCATCTATTCAACTCCCTTGAAACACGGGAGGGATGTTGAGTGGACTCAGACAGAGAAAAAACAGGAAACTGTTAGTACATGCCTCCCCATCCTCCCTGCTCCATGGGGGCTGCATCATACCATCCCTGAATCTCTCCTTGTGCCTTGCCAGGGCTTAGAGGAACCCACATGGAGAACGTATATGACTTCTACAAACCAGATGCGGCTACAGAGTACCCAATAGTGGATGGCAAGCTCTCCATCCAGTGCTACCTACGGGCCTTGGACAGATGTTACACATTATACCGTCAAAAAATCCAGAACCAGTGGAAACAAGGTATGGGGCTCAGAGGGCAGAAAGTGGGGACTCTATTTCTAGGGGACCAAGAGGTGGTCCTAAAAGCTTAAGACAAGATTTCTTCTTTCCTTCAAAAATGATCTCAAAAGAATTGCTTCATGTCGCCTTCCTCTTACACCCTTCCATGGATCTATGCTAAAGTCCATCTGGAAGCTTCCAATTCAAGTATGAAGCCGCCTCCAACCTGAGCTAAATGAAAGAAAGTAAACAATCTAGGACCAAAGCCACCAGTAGGAAACCAGTGGGTGTCAGTCCCCTGGGGAGGTACTGTGGTGAGTCAGAGTAACCACATCCTACCGGGGCTAGGATTTGTCTCTGTTGAAGTCAGGAGTGATTTGACTCACCTTTTGTAGTTTGCTACCTTTTAAAGTCTGGTCGATGTTGAAAAATCTTATCCCTATTTTCAGTATTAGTATACTGAAATTGTGATTTTTCTTTGGATGGTAATGTTACAAGTTAATTTTATTTTAACCTTTAGTTTCTGAGTTCTCCCGCTAAGAAAATATGTGCTGCTTTCATAATCAGAAAGGAAACAAACTTTATTTTAATAAAATACAGAGTGATCTACTTTAAAAAAAATAAAAGGGTTCTTACCTGCTTAACCATGGCCAGAAGGGCATCTGTGATAGGCAGTTTCCAGTGTGAGAAAAGGCACGTGTGGAAGGTCCCAGAGCATGGAGGCTTTAGGGGTGGCCTTAGGAGCCACTTCTTGCCCCTTTCCACTGTGCTGAGAGGGCTGCCACTCACCACTGCTGGCCCATACGGGTAAGCAGTGGACTTGGACTTCTCTACCTTCCATCCTCTGTAAATTTGCTATTGGCTAATCGCTCTCACCAGCTCTGTATTCTGTCTGCATTCTAATTTTGCTCCGTAAACTCATGCAGAATTTGATTGATGCTGCTTTGGCTCTCAGCACTAAGAGACAGTCTAGGGTGTCTATAGAGTCAGAGACATCAGAACCTAAATCCAAAGCCAGCCATTTTCAAGCTGGGTAGCCTTGGACACATGACCTAGCTTCATATTTTAGAGACTCTGTTTCCTTCTCTGAAAAATAGAGACAGTAACACAACACTAGTTTGATTTGGAGGAATTATCTGTCATAAAGGTTGGCAATAGTAGACAGGAAGAAAACATTTGTTTCTCTCCTTTCTTTCTTTATAAGTAGAGTGCTTAGTAAGATCCTTGTAAAGTGAATGAGCAAAACTTTCATGTGTTTGCTGGAGGTAAGAGCTGGTTCTCTGGGATGTGTTTGCTGGAGGTGGGAGCTGGTTTTCCGGGATGCCTCAAGTCACTCAGAATACTTAGGTCTTGGGGTGTAGGTCTAAATGGCTCATCTGCCATGGCACATCCTTGCTTTCACACCTCCTCTTCCAGCTGGCATCGATCAGCCTTTCACTCTTGATGACTTGCAGTTTATGATCTTTCATACACCCTTCTGCAAGATGGTCCAGAAATCCCTGGCTCGCCTGATGTTCAATGACTTCCTGTCAGCCAGCAACGACACGCAGACCAGCCTCTATAAGGGGCTAGAGGCCTTCAGGTGGGTCCTCTTCGGGGAAACCTAGAGGCTCGTGAGGGCTGAGGAAGGAGGAGGTTTCTTCACTCCTTGAGTCTGTACCACCAGCCAACCCTGTGGGTGAGAAAAGGACAATCCTCCCACACAATAGAAATGACACCGAGTCTATACATGACTTATTGGGTTATGGCCTACATAGAGCCCCCCATCTTTTATCTCAGGGAGCACAGAGTGTTTGCCAGCACCTCTAGATCAAGTGGCTGGCTATCAGAAGCTTCAGAGAATAAGAAAAAGGGGAAAGGGAGTGTGGCTAAATCATTCAGTCAGTAAACATTTTATGAACATCAACTGTATGTCAGGCATCATACTAAACTCCAGGGACACCAAAATAAATGTGACTCCATGATCCCTGCCTCTAGGATCTTACAGTCTATATGGACAGAAACAACTAGAAGCAAATAATCACAATACAGGATGGCAACTTGGGAGCATCAAGCCTCATTCTCACTTGCCATCGTTGAATTGATGTCTGGCCTATTGCCTTAATTTCCCCCATCTACAAAATGGAGATAGTCCAGCTCCCCACCTTAGAAGAATCTGTTTATTGATGCCTTACTCCAAGACATTTAGGAAAAAGAATCTTCAATACACAGTTCCCACTGGGAAGAAAATATTCCCTTTTCTTCTTGGTAGCTGTTTAGTTCAAGTTTTGGAGTATTCTACCAACATCTGCCCCCATTACTAACTACCACTAACCCTGCCACAAACTAAAACATCAAAATGAGCACAAACACTACTTACAAGACCTGTCCCATGAAAGAAAATTCTAACATATACCAAAGATAATAGTTTAATATCTTTAATATATGGAGGTCTCATCAATAATAAAATAAACACCCTAATAGAAAAATGAGCAAAAGATATACACCAGAAATTTCCTCAAAGAAGAAATGCACATGATCCCATTTTCAAATGTGCTTGCTCATTAGTAACAAATTTAAACGAGTTACCATTTTCCTTACATAGCCTTTTTAAAAATTTGAATACCCAGAATTGATGAGGCTCTATGAAAAAGCACAACAGTGGATGTGTAAATTGACACAAGGGCTTTGGGGAGAAATAGGAACACACAACACAAAGGCCTTAAAGATGTGCACACTTTTTGGTTCAGCAAATCCACATGTGTGAGGGAACATGCAGAGTTTTAACTGGTGGGGACAGGAATGGGGAAATTGGTTCAAGTAGGGCACATCATTTCATGGTCAATCCTGCAGCCTTTAAAAATATTGCTAGAGAAGATGATTTAATGTCATAGAGAAAATTAGTTAGGGAAGCATGTTGAAGAGAATATATAGCATGATTTTATTTTCTAGTTAACCTTATGAAAGCAGGGATGGATTCCACAAGAAAAATTGACCTCAGGGCTCTCTCTGAATGGTAGGACTGTTAGTGACACTGTTTTTCTTTGTGCTGGTCTGTATTTCCAAATATTTTGTAATAAAAACATGTGCCTAAAAGTCTCTTCAGAAGCTGTTACTTTTCCCCCTTGCTGCCTCCCTCCCCTTCTGTGGTCTCTCACCTGGCCTGTGTTTCTGGCTGCCTCCCAGGGGGCTAACGCTGGAAGAAACCTACACCAACAAGGACATGGATAAAGCACTTCAAAAGGCCTCCCTGGACATGTTCAACAAGAAAACCAAGGCCTCCCTTTACCTCTCCACTCACAACGGGAATATGTACACCTCATCCCTATATGGGTGTCTGGCCTCCCTTCTGTCCCAGTGAGTACTGTGCCTAGCCCCACCTTCTACCCTCCACCCCATGGTTGTGGTCGGAGGGGTCAACCAAATTTGGTTCCTCTTCCGGTTCAGAAATTCTTAAGGAAGGAAAGATAATGAAAGAAACATGTTTCAAAGGTACATGTATAGACAGATTTACCATCAGTATTAAACAATGGTCTGCAAAGTGACAACGTATGATGTCAAGGAATGTGTAACATCTGCTTGGATGTAGCAAGCACATAATAGAACTTTGATGCATATTTTTATCTCATCCATTTGAAATCTCTGTCCTTAGTAAAGCATGGCGGTTAAGAGAGTCTAGCTTTAGAATCCACAACCGAGGTTTAACTTATTAGCTTTGCTCTTGGAAAAATGCTTACCCTCTATGTGCTTCACTTTCCCCATCTATAAAACGTATGCACTAACAATACCTACCTTCTAGTGTTTTGATGAATGTTAAATGTGTAAAGGAATTAACACACTAGTGCTCAGCAAGCGCTCAGATACTAGTTGTTATTTCTATTGATATTCTATTTTCTGGGTTTTGTAAGGAAGTACTTGTACTATAGTACCTGTGCCTAACATAGGAGATCTATATATGAACTCAACAAATGATTACTGATGAGGGGATGATAAAAAAAAGGAACAACTGCTGAAACATTACCAGAAAACATGGAAGCCTTGAAGTGGTCTGACCTCCAAACTTCAGAGTTCACTGAATTCATCTTGTCCTCATAGGTGGCGAGAAGCTCCTTTTATACCCCAAATTCTGTTAATGCTCAATGTGTCTTCTGTATCTTGGATTTTAGCCACTCTCCTCCTGGCAAGTTTTCTTCTTTCTGGGTCTATCCCCAGGGTCTTCCAAAAGCCCCTCTTTGTGCAGAGTGCCTGGAGCCCATTTCTACTTGCAAGAGGTTGACTAGATTGGGGCGATAAGTTGGTGGTTTATTTGAAGGCGGACTGTAATGCCAATGGGCTTCTTGGGTTTCTTTCCCTACAGGTACTCTGCCCAGGACTTGGCTGGCTCCAGGATTGGGGCCTTCTCTTATGGCTCTGGCTTAGCAGCAAGTTTTTTCTCGTTTCGAGCATCCAAGGATGCTTCTCCAGGTGAGTCCTGTCTTTCTATCAGGCACTTCTGGTAAGATTCTTCAGGTAAAAGAAACCACTCTCTGCCTCACCACTACGGAGGCTCCCATCTGGACAGAATTAAGTTGTGATTAAGAACAAAGGAACTCCGTGAAGAGATTTTTTTTTTTTAAAGATTTTATTTATTTGACAGAGAGAGAGACCACAAGCTGGGGGAGTGGGAGAGGGAGAAGCAGGCCTCCCGCCAAGCAGGAAGCCAGATGTGGGGCTCGATCCAGGACCCTGGGACCATGACCTGAGCGGAAGGCAGATGCTTAACGACTGAGCCACCCAGGCGCCCCTCCCTGAAGGGATTTAAGCAACGGAGTCAGTTTGTCTAATTTATGGAGTTGAAGCATTTGCCTGGCTACTACTTGAAACTAGATTGAAGAGAAACAAAGGTGGAAGTGGGAAACCAGTCAGGTTGTTCCAGCAAGAAGTCCAGGGAGGAGGGAGTTAATGGCCCTTTGGTTGCAACTGGTTAAAGGGAAGTTGATGGATTTGAAATTTTCAATAAATGTCTGTTGATTATTTTATGTCAGATATGATTGAGGGTGCACACCTAAGCACTCTGTGGGACATTCCTTGACTAAGAGAGTGTGTCTGCCAGTAGGTTTCGCTAACATTATGTTTGCTGACCTCTATCATTTCTCGACATTCCAAGCCACACACAGTACCTTCTTTCTCCAGGGTTCGAGCCCCCACAGAACCTGGCTCTCTTTCGGACTCGTGATTGGTAGCAATGATAATGACAGTCAAGCAGATTTAACCATCTTGCCTTTGGGTTTCCCAGGATCCCCCCTGGAGAAGCTGGTGTCTAGTATGTCAGACCTGCCAAAACGCCTCGCCTCCCGGAAGCGTATGTCTCCTCAGGAGTTCACGGAAATAATGGACCAAAGAGAACAATTCTACCATAAGGGTAAGAAAAAGAACAAGAAGAGAGGAGAAGGAAATTGTCTCGGTTTTCATGCCAGGGGCAGAGAGCCGGGGATTCATCAGAAGTCTGGACTACAGTGGGCCAGGGCGAAGACATCTATGAGATATGATTGGGAGAAAATCCGTTAGGTCCAAAGGGGCAAGAATTGGGTGGGGAAGCAGAAGGCAGAGTGGAGAAGAGGTGGGAAGCAGCATGTAGCTTCCCAGTATAGATTGTAGCTAACTACTCAAAACAGGAACTGGACAATGCAGTCCCAAGGACATCAGAAGTGTGGTCTTGAAAACTGCTCTCTATGCAGCAGTTGAAAGAGCCCAGACTTTGGAGCTAGATATTCAAATCTAAACCAACCTGTGACATTCAGTAACTCTTTATCTTTGGGAAAATTGTTGAAGTTTTCTCAGCTCTCTTATTTCTAAAATCATACCAGCTTTGCAAGATTGCCAAAGTGATTAAATGAGTTAATGTACATAAATAAGTTATCGACAGCCCACCTGCCCCCTTTCCCTACCAAACATAAAAATAAAATATTGCCCAATGGGGCGCCTGGGTGGCTCAGTGGGTTAAGCGTCTGCCTTCGGCTCAGGTCGTGATCTCAGGGTCCTGGGATCGAGTCCTGCATTGGGCTCCCTGCTCATCAGGGAGTCTGCGTTTCCCTCTGCCTCTCCCCTGCTTGTGCTCTCTCTCTCTCTCAAATAAATAAATAAAATCTTAAAACAGATATTGCCCCAAAAAGCAACAAAGGAGAAGGAGACAAAAGCTGAAGTTATGACTGGAGAGACCAGATGGTGGTTTTGAAACCGATACCAAACAAAAGGTATTTTCTCAAGCAAGACTTGGGACACATGGCTTGCAGTGTGGTCTGAAAGGGAGACAGAATACACGGAACAGGGAATGTTCCAGAAAACCTAGGTCTAGTAGTCATCCATCTCCTCTAGAACAGGGACACCTTAGGGTAAAGAGGAAAAACAATTAAAATAAAAATAGGACTTCTGAGATAAACACTGATGGACAAAGAACAGAAATACTACAATGAATCAGAGCCAGAGAACTTAGAGCTAGGAAGGAAGTGTCTATCAGAAGATATGAAGCTCTGAGGTATACATACCTCAAACCAAGTACCATTGGCAAGAGGACACGATGAGGACTTCAAGAGAGGAAGGTCACATTTAGTGTAGGAAAACGTCATACTCCTATAGTAAAATTTCTCATAGCCAAGGCTTATGTACTAGATCCAAGATGGCTGCTTCTGGTTCTTGGGCTGGTCCAAGGCTCTGCTGGGGATGGGACAGGTGGCCTCACAGCCAGGAGAGCTTCACAGTGAAGGCGTCCCTGGCACTCTTTTCTCTTCCCCAACCCCTTTGTAAGTATTGCCTCTTCTCATTCCACAGTGAATTTCTCACCACCTGGTGACACGAGCAGTCTTTTCCCCGGCACGTGGTACCTAGAGCGAGTGGATGAGCTATATCGCCGCAAGTACGCCCGGCGACCAATCTAAAGTTGGTGAGTGATGGTTTGCAGGGTGGGTGGCATCAAGTTTGTCCTCTGGGTAACAGATGCAGTTCTGATAGTGTACCCAGGCCAGACAGGGTCTATAGATCCGAAGTGATCGGGGGTGGGGAGTTTATACCATGAGGACCACCCAGAACTGGTGGGGCTTTTTGCCCAGGAAAGACAAAAGCTGGCGGAGGGGCACGTTTTTTAACTCTGGAATGTGAAAAAAAGTCAACTTGTTTACCTGATCTGCTGGGGATAGGAAGCTTCCCTAGAAACATGATAGAAACCAAATTGGCATCTGTGAGGGGAACCTACAGAACCCATTCCTCCAAAGGGGGGGTGGGTAGGAACAAAGATGAATGGCTGCAGAAAAGATATCTACAGATTCATGAAGAAACACGGTGTTGGGGATTCTGTTGGAGCCAGAAGCCTTGGCAGGAGGGAGCCTTGCCAGGTGGTTCCTCCTGGGGAATGGCAGTGAGGTTTGGAAAGTCAGTGGAGGGGGCAGTGGGGGTGGGAGGAGAGAAGGGTTTCTTGCCAGAGGACTGACTGCCTGAGGGGGAGATGGAAGACTTCCTGGGGTTCTTTTTAAAGGAGAATCAAGTATTCAGAAGGAGACTCTTAGGGGCGCCTAGGTGGCTCAGTCGGTAAAGCCTTTGGCTCAGGTCCTGATCCCAGGGTCCTGGGATTGAGCCCCATGTCAGGCTCCTTGCTTGGCGGGGAGTCTGCTTCTCCCTCTCCGTCAGCCACTCTCCCCTGCTTGTGTGCTTTCTCTCTCTCTCTGTCAAATAAATAAATAACATCTTTAAAAAAAAAAGGAATCAGAATCTTACAGTTCATGGACTTCAGTTTATCTTCCAAGTTGCTAAAATAAGCAGAATGGAGGAGTGAGAAGCCATTTCTTCAACAATCCATACATCTCAACAAATACAGTCCCCAAATATTTCCTTTACGTGTGTGTGTGTGTGTGTGTGTGTGTGTGTGTGTGTGTATTTATTGTTTCCCTCCTTTGGTAGATGAAGGGTAGAAGGTTTGCCGAGGGCGGGATGTGGAGCTAGGGAAGAGAAGGAAGTCCACGGGTAAAGGAGATACCCAAAGCAGGAAAACCACAGGATATGCAGGAAGACTGCAGTTCACAGTACTTGGCCTCCTCCCCTGGGATGTTCAGTGCTCAGCAAGGTGGACAAGGGGCCTGACCGGCCGGGGCTGCAAGTGTGGTTGGACTGCAAGCTCAGCACCCAGGGCCACAGACTTGGACACTGCCCCAGAGTCATTTGTTTGCTTGCTTGAAATAGGATTCTTAAGGGCAAGTCAATGGCAAAGAGGAGGCAATTAGATGTCAAGCTATTCAGTCATCAGGAGAGAGAGAGTGACAGACAGAGAGAAATTTGGGATTTTCAAGGGTGAGTTTCCAAATTAGGCTCCCTCCCTCTCATGGTCCACAAGCATTGTACCTCAGAGGAAGAAAGCTGGGGCTCCTGTCCTGTCTCATCCTGATAGCTCACATGAGCAACGAACCCACAACAATGAAATTTTAAGTGAATGAAAGGCTTTCTGTCAGCGTGGCACTCTGTGGAGCTGTCTCTTTGCTGTCCAGCCTGTCCAGCCTGCTCTTCTGTCAAGCAGATTGTGTCATGGGGCCCCTGCCCACCTCCTTTGGCTCCTGTGGCATTTGGCACAGGTGGCTCAGGCATCCAGGCGTGGAGCTGGGCAGGCAGCGTTGCCCCCCAGACCTCATGATGCAGGCAGGAGAGCCCCTCTGCATAGCCTTACCTCAGACAAGACACAGGTACTGGGAGCAAGGGCAGGGCGGAGGGATGCCCAGATGACTCACACTGAATGTCCTTCTTTTGTCTCTTTAAATTCTACAGACCATGGTTCCTGGGAAATCTACACCAGCAGAGTTTCTGCTCATGGATCATATTTTTTAAAAAGCCCATTTTTAGATGGAAATGGATTGGATTCGACACTGTAGTCCCCAGAAGCAGTGGCCTTGGAGAGTAAGGGGCCGTCCTTAGCGGTCCTTCCTGCCTTTCTCTGCTGCAGTCACTGTTGTGGGCTAATGGCGGCGCAGGGGTCCTCTGTGGAAAAGCAGATGCGAAGAAGACCTAGCCCAGAATCACTGCTCTCCAGAACTGGGAAAAAAAATCCAGATAACTTTGCCTATCATGTTCCCTTGTGGCCATTATTATCATTATTAGATGTCTGTGCTGTTATATCTCTATTCCTTTCTTACGGTTTTTGGTCAATTTCTAGATGCTGTAGCGGGTACTAAACCCCTATAATACAATGCAACAGTTAGAGAAGGAGGCAATCCCTCGTTGTACTGTTGGAAACCGGAGCACCAGGCATGCACAGCTGACATGCCAAGGAGCCTGCCGGTCCCCCTGGCTCTGAGGGCCCCACTCTCCCTGACCCCGCACCTGCCCCCACCGCTGTAAAACCACTGAGCGCTCACCTCACACACCCCTCCCCCATCCCATTCCATCCTCCAAGAAGTACAGGGGAACAAAGTTGGGGACACACAGCCTCTGCGCCCAGCTTCCCTCCCTGATCTAAAGACGCCACCTGTAGACCGGGCCAGAAATACCCTCAAGGTCGGCCACAGCTCCTTGCTCAGGCCTTGCCAGTATTCTCTGGGCAAATAGACACAGGGCAGAGGTTAATGCAGCATGCTTTTGACTCCTCCAGCCAAAAATGAGAGTTTTGATACCTAGCAGGGAATTCTTCCGCTAGAGATTGATTTGTCTCCCTTGGGTTAGGGCACTGCCTTTGCTAGGACCCTCTTATAAAGTAGCAAGGGTTCAGGGGGGGTGGGAATTGAGCCAGGGAGAGGTCTGGGAGGGGGAAGGAGGGTACCAGGTCTTTTAAAAAGCTTCCTCAGCTGTCCTGCTTTGCAGGAGAAAAGCTGGCTTCCTTTGGTGGGGAACAAGGCTGGCTGGGAGGGGGATACTAGGGGTGACGGGGGACGGGGCACGGGGCACGTGGGAATGAGATGCGGAGCCAGCCCACTTCACTGCTTGCCCAAGGCTGTTCATGTCCCCACACTCACCAGAAAATCCGAGCTAAACCCCGATTTGAGCAGCTAATACAACATCGGCTGACTTCCCCAGCCCTCTTTCCAGGTGCGTGCTGAGCTCCTCCTGTTCCACCAGGTGTAACTCTCTCTGGCGGCCCTAGCTGCCTGCTCCTCTCTGCAAGCTGTCTGGAAGCCCTTAGTCTAGCTGGCATTCCTGCTAGACAACATAAGCCTTTCCTAAGATCTCCGGAGCAGCGTCTGTAGTCCTGGGCAAAAGCCACTACGCACCAGAGTTCTTGAGATAAGAGTCTCTGGGCCTTGCCTTCTACCCATACGGAGTTCACTGTGGGGTCTTGGTGCTGAAACTGCCTCCGTCGGCCTTAGCATCCAGGACTTCCATATCACCCAGTGCCTCCACTCAGGAGTCATTTGGACACGATGTGGGAGTGGGAATGAAAAGATTTGACAACGAGGATGTCAGGGTCCTGACCGGTTGAATGGATGCTGCCCGTGCCCCCAGCCCTGGCTCAACTCAAGGCACTCAGGATGCCATTGGGCATTGCCTCCACCGCACAGACAGAGGCCCCTGGCCCCGCTCAGGTCCCCTTCTTCACCAACTTTGGTATGGAGCCCTGGGCCTTCCTCTGGCAGCTCTGGGAGCACTGCATTGAGATGGATTCCTGCTGGCTGTTGAACAAAGCCCTCCCCCCTACGGAAGGACAACATAGGAGGGAAGGGTTTCTAGTTGCCCCATCCCATGCTTACCCTCAGGTCTGCTCCTGCCATTTGTTTCTTTGTCCAGATAACACTGGCAGATAAAGAATTTCCCTGCAGGGGCGCCTGGGGGTTTCAGTTGGTTAAGGGACTGCCTTGGGCTCAGGTCATGATCCTGGGGTCCTGGGATCAAGCCCCGCGTTGGGCTCTCTGCTCGGTGGGGAGTCTGCTTCTCCCTCTGTCCACTAGTGCTCTTTCTCTCTCTTAAGTAAATAAATAAAAATCTTAAAAAGAAAAAAAAAATTTCCCTGCGGAGGCAAGAAATTGCCCTGGCTGACTTGGAGGAGGAAAGAGGATGAAGTGATCACTGGATAAGGGCACTGAGCCACGTTATACTCGTCTTGAGCCAGAGTGCATCACATGTCATATTAAACTGGACGTGAAGAATGGCCAGCCCACTGTTTCCATCACTGAGCTGCCAGCACAGCTCTGCTTCCCAGCCGAGGTACGCTGGTCCACAGGACATTCCACTCTAAAGTGAAGTGTGGCCAAGATGCCACAACCCGCAGAGCAACACTGAGGAAAGAACAGTGTCTGTGGGGCCCCAGCTGGATTGTAAGAATCTTGCCCTTTCTGATCTGGGGGTTATGTGGACAGCCGCGGGACAGGGGGATGCAAGGAAACTGTCCCAGGCCTTCCTAGGCCACCCAAGGCTAGGAAGCTATTTGGAGATGCTCAAGTAACTTGAGCTCCCAGAACTTGTTCTGACCATGAGCATCGAGTATGGTGTGTCCAGGGAATTTTGGAGAAAGAGGCTGAGAGACTGAATATGGAGCTCAAATTTTAACAGAATTTTTAACTCCATCAGTCTCAGCCTGTTTTTCCAGGATCAGCGGCCTCAAGGGATGGCCTCCTTAGTGCAAGGGGTTCAGTGAGAGACTGAGGGAGACCTGCTGTCCACTTTCAAAGGGATGAAGATATGCATGTTCACCAAGTGCCTTAGGCACTTCCTATAAACCACATTTTAATCCCTTAAATCATCACCAGAGCTCTGAGGCACCCCATCCCTCTTACTGATGAGGAAACAAAGGTTTAGGAGAATTAAACATTCCTTGAAAGGCCTCCCCCTTCCAGGTCTGCTATAGCCAGGCCAGAACACACCTGTTCTCCAAGAGCACCGCCAACACGCTGCAGCCGCTGATTCCTGGTGGTTCTCACGGACCTTTTGCTCAACCACAGCACAAAGAGGCCAGAGTGGTGGGTTAGCACCCGCCAGTGCCCATCAGCTGCCCTGGTCCAGCCTTCTCGGTCCAGTCAGGAGTCTCAAAGCAGATGCTATTCTGCCCAAGGTAGGGATGGATCATCCCCTACTAATAGGGGGAGAACTCTCAAAAGGTGAAACCCTTAGGGTCAGTGAGTGCCATTCTGTCATGTTTCAGGAAAATCATCTTTAAAAAAAAAAAAAAGTCAAGTAATATTCTGTCCAACCCATACCGAGCTGGCTTTGTGAAATAGGCAAATATTCTCATGCTTTATACCTTAACGTACTTTCTCTCCCTTATGAAACTTCCAAACATCTCAGACACCATCCTCCGCTCAAATCACTCCTCTGGACTCAACAGAATTCATACACATCCCACCACACCCAGGGGCCTATGTGCTGTCCCTCCCACCGAATGGAGAGCTTCTTTGGGAACAGTCTGAGTTTTAACCCTCCTCTTGGGCAAATCACTCAGCCTGGTGCCTGGCATGAAGTGCGGTGCATCTTTGCTGATGTATTTATTAATGCGCATGTATATTCCCAGATGGAAGGGATCTGAAACAACACAGGAATCTGAATACTGAGTCGTGTTCCTGTAAAAATGCCTCTGAACAATCTGAGACAGACAAGAGAGGAATCCCTCTTCTGAGCACACACTCAGGCATGCTCTTTGCCCATCCCCATCTCCCTCCACACCCTCTACCCTCCTGCAGCAGGGGCACGATGGCCCGCAGCTGCTCTCTGGTGGCTCCTCAGGGTAATAACAGAAAAACGCAAGGACATTTGGGGTAGGCTCTTTATTGGGTGGTTATCATGGCACTACGGGGTCAGCCAAGGTCTGCAGAGTAAGCAGCATCAGCCTAAGGAATGTGGATCTCCTCTGTTGATCACAGTGGGCAGGATTCTTCAGAAAAGCTCCCCCGACCCCGCCCAAGCTTAGAAGTGGAACTGGAAAGCCTCAGTCACATGCTGCTTCCATGTTTCCAGGCTGGGCAGCAGGGAAGAGATGCCCATGACGTGCCAGGTCTCCCCATCTGACACCACCGAGGTCTGGTAGGACAGCAGCTGCACGCCTGCCTCTGCCAGGAGGCCTGGAAGTAGATAGGAAAACCGCTGGTTGGCACAGGGCACGGGGAAGAAGAAGCAAGAAGCTGGGAGCGGGGTCGGAAGACTTTGACCCCTGTGATCAAAGTTGCAATGGGGGGTGATGGTCTCAGAATCAACGAGTGAAGAGATGGAACAGGGCACCTGCCCAGCTTCCCTCACTATTCAGAGACTCTGTAGGAACACCCTGACCGTCAGGCCAAGTGGGAAAGGAATGATCCAGCCACAAATTTCTTAGAGCAATCTCCTGACTCGCTGGTCATCAGTTTCATCCAGACCAAGAGCAAAGGAGAAAAGCAGGGGAAAGTTCCTCTGGTCAGCTGGCAAGGATGGTGAAATTAGGCCTTTTGAGGTCTGGACACATTCTGCCAAACTTGGAAGTGCTCCAAAACTCCCAGGGGCCCGAAGCCAGGGTCCTGGGGCAGGTCCCAGATGTCCACGACTGCTGGAGCAGACGCCCTGACGTGCTTTGTGGCAGTCAGGCTGGCCCCCAGGGCCTGCAGTCGGAAGAAGGAAACATGCACTCAAAGGCTTGGAGTTCCTGGGACACAGCCCGACGGGCAGGTCCACACTGTGTGCTTCATGATGGTGAGCAGGCCAGTTAACAGGGGCTCTGCCACCTGCGATAAGCCACTTTCCCTCTGAACTCTGTACCCCTCCCCAAATGTTCTGGAAACTGGCATGACAGACCCTCTGTATGCTGCAGATCCAGAAATGCACCGAGGGATGGAGCGGGGCTAAAGAAGGCAAAGGTCCATGGAGCCCAATCCCAGGAGAGACCCCCTCCCCTCCCACACACACACACACACACACACACACACACACACACACACACACACTCTCACCCCTCCTTCAAGGACACAGGCAAGCCCCACAAGACCCCTCCTCACCGATCATGGTGGGTAGCATCACAGGATTAGACGGCTGAGCCCGGAACAGGAGCAGGGGCAGGCCCCTGCGGAGAGGCACTTCTGGTCGGAAGACGGCTCCGTTGAGTGCCTGCAGCACAGGCGTGGTGCCCTGGACCAAGCCCACAGCCTGGTAGGGGGTACCTGTCAGGGCCACGGTCAAGAGGCCTTCCCCATAGCCCTGCTCCCCTGGCACAGCAGGGTTGTGGGAGGTGGTTACCTGCAGGGAGAAGGTAAGGAGGCACAGTTATGCCACCTTCTGTGTCCAACTAACAGCCAGTTGGTAGGGCTACAGCCGGGTCAACACACTCAGCAATTTAGGGCCAGAGAAGAGGGCAAATGGGCCAAGCCTAGTGCCCCTGAGCCTTAGCTTCCTGGGACAGTCCATGGCCTCCCTCAAGGGACAGGTGGAGGCTGGGAGCCGGGAAGGAGGAAGAAGGGGGGCTGGCCTGCCCCTGAGGTCGACCCAGCCTGGCCCCCTCCTGCTCACTGCTTCCTGAATGCAGTCAGTGGCCTAGTGGAGGGGCGAGGGAGGAGGGGAGACGGGGGAGCTTGGTGGCCCATCGCTCCTGGCAGCTCGCACTGGCTGAGAGACACAGCCTGGGATCTACAACGGGAGCCAGAGGGGGAGACACCAAAGGGTCGGCGTGAGGGCAGCAGAGGGTAAGAGGAAGGCGAGCTGATCAAGAACCTGGGCGCTGTGGTAAACGGAGCCCTGGATGGAGTCCGAAGCCGTGCGTGCTGGGCCGCCTCCCCGCCTCCGGCCCAAGACAGCCTGGCTCCTTCTGCTCCCCAGCGGCAGAGTGCAGGTGCCGCTGCGGCACGTGCACAGCGCACTTGCACACAAAGCACTTGCACGGGCATGTAATTCACACATAGCAATGCTCAGAGGAAGGCGCTATTTCCGCTTGGCAGATGGAGAAATTCGGGCTGCTTGTCACGGGTGGGCAGTGTCAGCAGCAGGATCTGCACCCAGGGCCCCACCCCATGAGCAGGGCTGGGAGCCTGCTCTGAAAAGGCAAGGGCAGAAGGACTGTGCTGACAGGAAAGGCAAGGGGGGCAGGGAGACACACACATTGAGGCCGGCCTCTTGCACCAGCAGCTTGGCGTTCACCAAGTTCACATCCGCCTGATGGGAAGTGTCCTTCAGGAGGCCGACAATGACTGCGGGGCTTAGGCAGTTGCCAGCATTCTTCAGGGATGTTCCTGGGGACAGAGAAACTACCATAAGGTCGCTGTTTGCGGAGCTACACAGGAGCCAGCAGATCACGGACACCTAGCTTCGGGTCACAGACTCCTCACTGCCCTGGGGGTGGCAACCCCAACCGGCTCGGGGCAGTTCCGCTTCCTCTGGAAGGCAGAGAGCCAGTGACTGCCCGGTTCCCTGCCTTGTTTCCTCTGGGCATCCCCCCAGCTCTGACCTGGCTTATTACGGGCAATGCTTAGGGTCTCACCGCCCCCAAGCTCCCCCCAAATGAGCAGATGCCCAACGGGCCAGAGGGAGGACAAGCCTCCACACGGTTTAGGGAACTAGAGCCTTCCCCAGTCTCTCAACTACATCTGCACAGGCTGGAGCCACTACAAAAGTGGCTGGAGCCTGCCCAGTCCCTGAGGACAGACAACTCAGGCGCTGTCTTCATTCCCGCTCTCCAGCTGAGCAGAGGCTCCCGAGGACCACCAGCTTGCCCGAGGGCCCACCTCACTATGTCACAGAGCACAAACTGTCCCACCCACTGGTCTAGCACAGCACCCCGACTCTCACTTTACACGTGAAGAACCCAAAGCTCAGAGAAAGGGAAGTCACTCAGTAGAGGTAAGCGACAGGGTCAGACCCAGAATCAAAGGTCCCGTCACTTAATGTGGGACTCCCTCCACCCACCTGCTGCCTCTCCCATGAAACTCTGTCTCTCGTGGAGGTTTCTCTTGTGCCCAGAACATGTACATCTTAAAAATACTATATAAACGTGATTTGTGAAAATCATATATTTCCCAGTGATTTTCCGTACCTCTCCCCTCTGTTCCCACTGGGTAGCAAGTGAACTCCATGCAGACAGAACGTGGGACATGGAGTCCCAAGGACCAGGGTCAAGTCATTTCCCAGCCCCTCACTGTCTGTGACCTGCTGCTGACACAACCCTCTTCCCCTCCCTCTGCAGTGTCCCCAGCTCACCTTGTGTTACCACCTGGATGGTCCCTTTGGGGGATCCAGCCCAGGCTCGCATCAGGGTCCCCAGAGCTTCTGCCAGACCAATCCAAGGCTTGGTATGTGGAGAGAAGGCACTCGTAAGGGCCTGGGCATTCACCTGCACAGAAAGGGGGAGCAGAGCCAAGGTCAGGAAGAGGCGGGGCTCCTAAACACAGCTCCACTTAGAGAGCAGAAGGCACAGGGCCATCCTTGTTTGAGTGCCCGGGGGTGGGGAGCGTGGAGACAACTTCCATCAGTCACCAACAAGACAATGACTTATGCCTTTAGCTTGGGAGAGCTGTAAGAGCCAGAGAAGAGCACAAAAGGCTAAGACCATTCCAAATTGCCAGAAGGGGGGAAAAGGCATTTCTCCCACCTACTGAACTGTGCCTGCCTCACCCCCTCCACGGGAGACTGGGTTTTCCTGTGCTGGGGAAAGGTCTGGACAGCACAATAGGAAGGTGGGTCTCTGATGTAAGATGGATGTTGAGTCACGGATCTCTGGGACCTATGGTAGGTCTCTCCAAGATGCCTTCCTTTTTTTTTTTTATAAAGCTTTTTTTTTAAGATTATTTATTTATTTATTTGACAGAAAGAGCAAGAGAGCACAAGCAGGGGGAGGGGCAAGCAGAGGGAGAGGGAGAAGCAGGCTCCCCGCTGAGCAGGGAGCCCGATGTGGGGCTCGATCCCAGGACCCTGGGATCATGACCTGAGCTGAAAGCAGATGCTTAACCGACTGAGCCACCCAGGCGCCCCAAGATGCCTTCCTTTTTACTTTATACCTCAACTAAGAAAAGAAAGTGAGTGTTTACACTGTCATTAATCACTTTGACCAAATAGCAGTTTATAAAGCTGGACTCACATACTCTTAACGATCCTATCACTCTTCAAACGGCCCATGGGAGCCCACCAGGAGGCATGGTGGGCAGCCGAGGGGGACAAAAGCCACATGTCCTTCTAAAGTTGTAAGTCTAGGGTCTGGACGGCTGGATCCCCACCAGGGGCTTGGTAACAAAGCCAGCTTGCTGCCAGTCAAAACTGCAATTCCATTTTGTGGTTCATGATAGTCTGGCTTCAAATTAAGTCTTGGCCACTTCTGTGAGTCAGTTTGTAAAGAGAACCAAAGGATCTAAGAAGGATGTAATTCGAAACACTGGGTTTGATACGAATCAAACAGGCTGCCGACGTCAGAAATGGCCACGAGGCAGGGCTTTCCAGCAGACCCTTCTTCGTGGCCAGCCGCCTGGCTCAGGGCTCTCGCAGCAGGCTCCCCCTGCTCCTCTCCAGAAGGACACAGAAAAGACCAGCAGTGAACCAGGAGGTGGGACGAGGGCAGGCCAGCTGCTGGGAGCAGAGATGAAGGGCCGCGCGCCAGTGGGCTGGGCTGAGGCTGCAGCAGGTGGAGGCAAGTGTCCTCCAGGCAGCCCCCATGGAACCCGCCCCGAGGTGCCCACGGCGGTCAGGAGAACCAACGGAAGGGCTTCGAGAGTCAGGCGCCTTTGAGCACCAACCTGATCCTAATGTTCGTCTGTGTCTAAGGCTACGACAAAACTGAACTGGAGAGGATGCAGAGAAGAATTAGGGAGAGATTTCCCATGTGACACAAATGTCTTTCTTTCCAAAAGCCTACAGCAGGACAACCAGCCACTTTGGGTGGAGAATGAAATTTGCCCAAGTGTAACGACTTTGACCAAGAGATTTTACCTCTGCTAGAAGACGGGAACAGTCTGGTTCCACCTGATGGGGCTGGTGGGAAGGAGTCCCCTTCACGAAGAGGCCTGGAATGCCACCACTACCTAGTGATGCCACGGTAACTCCCGAGGGCTGCAACAGTGAGGGCGGAGGCGCGCCCGGCACAGGGCCGCAGAGGGAAAGGCCCAGCCCTGACTGGCTGGCACTGGCCACAGCCCAAGCCTCAGCCTCAGTCCCAGCGCGTCACCTGGGGAGAGCTGCTCAGAAGCCAGAGGTGCAAAGGGACTGAGAAAGTGTCCCCCACTCTGCGGAGCCAAGAGACGCAGAACAGAGAGGGGAGAGACACACAGATGGAGAGGCCAAGCATTGTCATTGTCGTCAGCCACCATCCTGTGGCTGCCACCAGGCTGGCCCTGAGGGGTCCTTCAGGTGAGAAGCTGCTCCCTTCGTCTCTCAGGGTGTAGAAGGTAGGGTGGCCCGGAGAGCTGGGCTATCAAACCAGGGCTGGCAGGCCGAACAAAGCACCCTGTGTCTCTCCTGCTGTGGTTCTGTCCTCAGCAATGAAAATCCCCAGCAGAGGGTCAGACAGGAAGGTCAAGGACCGGCCCCGGCCCCGGCCCTGCCCCTGCCTCGTTTGCTGCCTCTCTCCTAGAGTAGAGCCACGTGAGCTGCAGAGAAGCTTACATCCTGGCTTTTTTGTCCTCAGAGAATTCGAAATTTAAAGATACAAGCTCAGGAAATCTTAGTAACAAGAGAGAATGTGGTTCATTGCAAAACAGTTGACACTGGGCTGGAGAGGCCAAGCAAGTCTTTGTGAAGGGGTTGCAAGCCCCCTGAAGGAGAGTTATGCTTTCCTTATTCATCTCTATGTCCCCCAAAGGGCTATGACAGCATCGGGTACCTTCTGGAGCTTAAGGAACGTCCGAAGATTAAATCAAGGAGGCAGAACTGGAAGTGTAAGTCAGGTTAAGCTTGGGGAAGAAACATGCCAGGAAGGGCCCAGTGTGAGCTACGACAAGACGCAGGGACATTAGGCCATGATTTGAGGACAGAAAGGGGGCCTGGAGGGTTCATTCTGGGGGTGGGATTCGCCCTGCCCAGGGGTCTAAGATGGACACAGTAAAAGGAGCGCTCAGGTCCAGGAGGTGAGAGAGGGCCCTGACAGCCTTCTCCACAGACCAGTCCCCCAGCCGCCACTCCCCATGGCATCCAGCAACGCCCAAGCCACACTCCTTCACTCCCAAGGCATGTGGAGAACAAAAGAGCCTTTCTCTGGAGCCTGGAAAGAGCCACAATCTCTGCAGCAAGGCTACACTGTCGCAGGGCCGAGCCGCCTCCCTGCTGCCGGCCGCAGCTAGCAAAGCTAGGGGCGGGGTGGTTACTGTCGCCCCACCCAGAGGGCTGGCTCCAGGGGAGTCCTTATCTCCTGCTCCCAGAGCTGAATCTGGTCAGCACACCACTGCTCCCCGGAACTGTCACCATCCCCCAAAACCAAACACCCTCCCCCGCCCTGCTCCGCCCTCTGCCCTCCGGGCCCCAGCCCCACTTGGCCATACTTACCACGCCCGCTAGAGATTTCCCCTTCACCATGTCCACAAACTGGATGGCGATCTCCTCCCCGCAGCGGCTCTGGGCCTCCTTGGTGCTGGCGCCCAGGTGAGGGCAGCTGATGACGCTCTCGTGGTCCACCAAGGCTCGGTCCCGTGGTGGCTCCTGCCCAGAAAGAGACACCTCTCGGTTGGCTGTCCAGGGAAGTTGGAAGAGAGGAGGGCAGGGGTGAGGACGCCTTCTACTTTGGTTTTGCCAGGGACGTCACGGGTTTCGACAACGGGCTTCCTTGTCAGTGTCTCTTCACAGCAGAGTAGACAGAGCTATGGATGGGATTTGCCTCTCGGCTCCCCCTGCCTTTGGGTAAATCTGCTCCTCTCTGAGCCTCGACTTCCTCATCTATAAAATGGGTTAATACTACCCACCTCATAATACCTTGTGCAGATTGTGCACCAGTAACACAGGAGGTTCTCAGCCAGTGGAAACTACTGTTTCTGTTACGGGTTTTTCCCTCGAGCTCTGCCTTGCCCCTGAATCCTTCCAGCACTTACGGTTGGCTCTGCACGGTGTCAGACTCTTTGCAGGCCCTCTGCACAGCTGTCCCAACCTGGCTCTCAGCATGAAGGGTGGGCCACCTGAGCACCTCTGTCCACCCTCCAATGTCCTTTCCACCCCTTCTGCTTGCTGAGCACAAGGTACTGCCCTTGGGAAGGCGCTGAGCTGGGGAATGGCAGTACAGTGAGGGCCAGGCGGCCATCTGCCTTCAGGAAGCATACCATCTATGTGAGAAAGAGGACCAGGAGTACCAACCCCATGCGCTGTGTGCTCTGGGCAGGGCATACACAGTGAGGGCGACAGGGCTCAGAGAGGGCTGGGGACTTGCCAAGGCCCCACTGCAGGTCACCAGCAACCCCCCACGGCCTGAGCCAAAATCCCTGCTCTCTCCCTTGGATCTGTGATGCTGGTGGCAGGACTTTTAAGAGGGGCCGAAAGGGTTTGAGTGGAAATGCGCTGTCCATCATTCCATCTGGTGTAAGAGCAGGTGGGGGGACGGGTGAGCAAAGACAGAGTCTCTGGCTCCGACAGAGAGGCAGGGAGAGCAGCCCACACAGGACACAGGGGAACACTTCTAGCCGTTGTCCTCAGGCTGCCTTTCCTCCCCAGAAGAAAGGCAGGCAGGGAAAGCCAACAGACACTGCGTGAAGTGTCTTCTTGGCAACGGGATTCATTTCAGCAGAGACCTGTATCAGTACATTAAATCCTGCCCCAAATCCTCAACCTCAGAATGGGTTTGCTGCGCTGTCCTCCCTGGAGTTATCCACATGACAGCAGGCCAGGGAGCCTGAGATCAGGAACTGGGTCCTGTCTGAAATCTGGGTTTTGCAAAAGACAACATGGCTGCCTCCACAGTACGGCCCGGCAAGGGCTCCCGAAACCACAGTGGCGTTACTTTTGGCAACAGAATTTCTCCTGTTTGCCACGGATGCTAGAGCCCTTAAGCCAGAGGCCTTTGTGCACACTGGGCTTTCTCGGTCTCAGGCCCCTCTGCCCAGCGCTCCCCTCCTCCCCCAGGCACTCACCTCTGTAAAGACATCCAGCGCGGCACCCGCGCACTGACCGGACTGCAGGGCCCGGAGCAGGGCCCCCTCGTCCACAATCCCGCCCCGAGCGCAGTTCACCACACGCACCCCCTTCTTGCACTGGGCAAAGGTGCTGTCATTCAGCAGGCCTGGAAGGAGGGAAGAGCTCTCCTGCAGCACGGGTGCCTGGGACCCCAGCACCAGAGGCCCTCCCCGCCTCACCCCAGCTCCTTCCCCACAGGCCCATGGCCTCTCTGGCCTCACCTCTCCCTTCTCACCGGCTCTGGGGCAAGAGTCCCTGTTCTGGATTTAGACCAAACACAGTTTAGAAACATCCTAGAAGCCCCTGAGCTATTAGTGCTTTGAATAGGTCCCAGAACCAGAAAGGAAAGCAGCGGCCCCAGGAAAAAACCATGGGGTCACTTGTCGTGCACATCGGGCCAGCTCACCCCACGCATTTCCAGCTAGCTCATCCCTCCTCCCTGTGGGGCAGGGCCAGCCAGCCAACCATCACCCTGTGCTCAAGGGAACTAGTCCCCAGCATGTGCGGAAGGCCCAGAGCCCACCCTTATCTGGTCTGTGGCTTCTGTGGCCGACCCACAAGCAGGGATACACCTACCTGTGGTAGAGGGCAGGAGAGGTGTGTGCACAGTGATAAAGTCACAGAGAGGCCAGATCTCCTCCAGGGGCAGCTGCTGGACACCAAAGGAGGCCGAGACCTCTGGCGCAATGATGGGGTCGTACCCTACAGTCTGGTCAGAAGCAAGAAAGAGACAAAGACACAAGTGAATGTCACTGTCCCTTATTAGTACTGGTATTATTAATAACGGTGGCCATTTACTGAACACTTACCAAGCGGTACTGCTAAGCCTTTCCAAAGGCAGCTGACCTCCCACAATAAGGGTTGCTACTCTTCTACTTTAGAGATGAAGAAAGTGAGGCTCACACATTAGGAGGGGCAGGCCCAAGTGCGAAGGGAGGTTTACCTCCAAGCTCTTAACCACGAACAGACGCAAGAGCAGCATGTGTGAGTGTTTGCATGCGTGTGCGCATGTGTGCGGCTGGATAAGGTGGAGCTCAGAAACCCTTAGCGAGCAGGCAGCCCAGGAGAAGCAGGACAGCCGTGTGGGGAGCAGTGACGTGCTCATAGGGTACAACGAGGGAAGGGAGGACAGGTTGGCCGCAGCCGAGGACCCTCAAGTCCAGAAAACAGGCAGGGGCCCTGACTACTTCCACAGAGTGAGAAAGAAACAGGTGAGGGCAGGGGTGCAGAGCAGGGTTAGCAAGGAGACCAAGAACGGTCGCTGGGGAGGGGGGTGGCTGAGGCATCAGCGGGCAGAGTCTGGTCCCCTCCTGAAATTCCTTTTAATAAGACTTCAAATGCGTCTAGTTTTGGAAGGCCTAACTTGGTGACTAACCACACAGATCCTTTCAATAAGGCAGGTTTGACGGGGATGGGGAGCGAGCACATCAAGAGGAGGGAAAAGTGAGGCATAAAGGCACCATGGATGGGGAAGGACCCAGAAAGGACCTTCTTCTGGGCTGGCGGGGGAGGAGAGGGTCCCCAAATCAGAGGGACCTCTCCGAGGCTGCCGAGGAGGGAGGGAGATAGGGAGGCAGGCAGGGAACTCTGGGGGTACAAACTACATCAGCCTCATGAAACTTGCCAAAGGTCATCAGATACTGGTGAGGGCAAGAAGAAAAGTCAGAGAAGACAAAGCTCAGAAGAAAGAAGAAAGGACGCGTTGTCATAGCTAATCATGGCAAACATTCCTTTAGCGTTTACTGTGTGTCAAGGGCTTTCAACTCAGACCCGATGGATTAGGCACTAGGATTGACCCGTTTTACAGATGAGGAAACTAAGGCAGAGAGGTGAAACGATTTAGCCAAGGTCACACAGCTGGCAGATGGTCGAGTAGAGACAAGAAGCAGTGTTTGGATTCGAGAACCTGCACCCCGAGTGCCCATCCTTCTAATGTGGGGTGAGGTCAGGACGCTCCCAGCCCCACCTGACAAAGCAGGAGCGGAGTAGATGGAAACAGTCTTGGGTGCCAGTCACACATCTCCTCAGCAAAGGGCAAGGCATTAGAGATTACCAAGCCCGTACCAGCAGCTGGGAATAATCCATAACCAGCCAGGAAGCATCTACCTCTGGTCACTGCAAAGACTTTATCCACTTTCTGTGTGGTCTACCCAGGAGGTCTGCCCAGGGCTCTCTCCATCAGCTTGGTCCATGTCAGCAGCACTGACTGGGGGGAAAGACGTGTAGGGGCCGTACCCAACTCAAAGGCATCAATGTCCTCAAGAAGGCAGGAAAGCCAGCTGATCTGGACAGACCTGCAGGTGCCAAGGTACGGACGCTGAACGAGGAGGCCCGGACCTGGGTCCTCAGTCTGAAGTAAAGGAGCTGGCTGGATGATTTCAAAGTCATCCCCTGCTCCAACACTCAACAATTCAATAATTCCTTGAAAGGACAGTTCCCTTAACCCTGAAAAGTTATAGGTGAACCCTAGAATGCTCAGAGGCGGCCGGGGATTGAACAACAACAAACACAACAGAAAGTGTGATACTCTAAGCGTGGTCATCTCTGTGTGGTGGAATTCATTTTTTCCTCCTTTAGGCCTTCCTATGCTTTGCAACATTTCCCCTGCTCACCTTGAGTTTCTTTGCGGGGGAAGAGAAAAGTCACCTTAGAAAATAATGGCATCTTAAGAGGATTTCTATGTAAAATTCAGCCCTTCCAGAGAAGAAACGGATATGGTTATGAATGAGGTAGAGCTTTCAGATCACATTTTTCATCATCAGCCTGAGGAACAGGGAAAAGGCAAGGTAGAGGTTTAGGGGGAAAGGCCGTAGGATCACAAGCTCATGACCACCACAGTCCCAACGGCCATTCCCCTCGGCTGTAACCTACTCGTTTTGGCAGGGACAATGAAGTGTCCAGGGGAGGAGAGAGGGCCCCAGGATCCCTGCCCGTACTCTTCCAAGTCCTCTTTGTCCGCCGGCTACTCGGAGGCCGCCGCGAACAGTGGCCCCGTTCATCTCTAATCCAGATGTACTTTGTTCATGCAAGCGGGGAGTGCAGCGGAACACCAGCAGAGGTCACAAAGCCGAGCCCAGTGGAGGCCAGTCCACAATACTCTGGGGCTTCCGGGCTCTCAAGAGCCAAGAAACAGCATGAAGCTATGGGGAGGAAGGGTCCCGAGGGCTGAGCCGGGCCCAGTGGCCCTGTGTCGGGTGTCTGCAGCTAATGGGGAGCAGATGGGGCAGGAGGAGACGTGCATCCCCCACAGCGGTCAACAGGATCTGACTCGGCTTGCTTTCTCTTGTTCACCTGCAGACAGCTGCAGGGAAGAATTTGGCTGAGAAAACTGTTTTCATTTTTCACTGGAGATACCCAGGGCAGATGGGAGCTGAACTCAGCTAGGAGTTGGGATTCTTACACCAGGAGACCATGTCACGGGGAGTAGAAACAGTAACACTGGGCCCAGGAGACCAGTGTCTGAGTAGGGTCCTGACATGTCCCAGAAAGGATCAGAAGTCCCGATGAGCAGAAGTTGGAGCAAATCCAGGTACGTACCGTCCGAAGACTATTCCTACAGAGGAGCCTCAGGGAGACCCACGAAGGGGTTCCCCACCTGAATCCCAGCCTCAGGACAGATTCCTGATGCTGGGCAGCAGGGGAACCGTAGCTTTTCCAGCGGTACTCCAGGGCCACCTCCTAGCTGGTGTGAGAAGGCAGACTTGAGAGGCCAACCACAGCTACCCTGGGCCCTCTGGCTTAGCAGTAGATGCTGGAGAACGAGGGGGCCTTCACGGTCAAGGGTCTCCAAAAAGGAGGCTAACCATCATTTGGCTTAGGATTAGAACCCTCTTTCCTTTGCACAATGAAATCTTAAACAGAAACCATGGTCCTAAGGTACTTTCTAGAACTTGAGGCTCTGGGAAGAACGTAAAAAATCAGTACTCTAGGGCAGTAGGAATTCCAGTTACCAGACTAAGATAGGAGCTGCCTGTCCTGGGGAGCTTTTGTCCCGAGAAAGGTCGAGCACAGTGACCGTTAACCAACATGGATCAGGAACGAAGACAGTGGTGGTGAGGCAGGACAAAGGGTAGCAGACTGGAGGTCAGGAGACCCGGACTTTAAGCTGGACTCCATCATTTACCAGGCTTATTATCTTGAACCTATCATATAAGCGTCCTGGGCCTCAGTTTCCTTATCTGTAAACCTGAGGTAAGGATAGTGACCCTGCAAGGGTCATTGTGAACACAGCATCTGACACAGCAGACCTCAGTCAACATGAGCTGCGCCTGAGAGAGTCAGTGACACCTGGCGCCTCAGGTCCATCCCTCCGGACTAACATCAGATTCATCACAACACTGGCCACAAAGAAGCTGTTGAGATGCTGGCCTGCTCCTCACAGAAAATCCTGGTAAGAGGAGTGCAAGGCTCAGCTCCTGGCTGGCTTGGGCCTGCTAGCACATTCTGGGGGACATGCGAGCGTGAGTGAGTTGTGTCTCCAAAGTGTACAACCTGTCCTTCAACAACATGATTGAGAAAAACTTCGGGCAGAAGGAACACCATAGAGCCCAAGACTCGGGTGACTCAGACCATCAGCAGGCCCCAGACTGCTGGAATTCTCTCTGGAAACCCACATCTGGGCCGTGTGGTTCAGAGCAAGTCAGCAGGTGCTCTCGGGTGGCACATGAAGATCCCTTTCCAGGCCTGTGCTGGTTGGGAGGGGCAGCCTCAGTGGGCTCTCCCCGAACCAACTCCAACACGCACACCCTAGATGCTGTTGGGAACCCGGGTGGCTAAGCTCCCTAGCAGAGCTAAGGTCTAGGATCCCCGATTCCCTGAGTGACCAGATAGTGACAAAGAAAGGACAGGAAAGGTAAGGGGGGCTGTCCATCCCCAACATCTGAGTGCAAAAGTGTCTCCGCCAATCACTCCTATGGCATGAAGGGGTGAACTCTTAAATCGCAATACTCTGGAAGGGGTTGGACGCTAGTCATCCGTTAACAGCCTCATTAGTGATTAACAACCTGGGTGACAGATTAAAGCACAGGGTAAGACCCCAGGACCAGTGAGGGAAGGGGGTGATGAGGATGATCTTCACATGCTTTGCAGCGCTGCCCGAGCTGCCCAACTGGAACCACTCAGGGTCCCCTATGCCTCCTGGTCCACACTCTGTCTTTAATTATAGGTTACTGTAATAAACTACAGTCCTTAATAATGTTGCTCAATTTCCTATGGCCGCACAGTGAACTCACTGCTAAAGACCATTTCACAGATAAAGAAACTCGTAGCCCACGGGTAATGGGTGCGGGGAGATATCAGGGTTTTAAAGGCCATCTGCTTCTACCTCCCTGCCAGTGTTCACACCTTGTCCTCACACACTGGCCCAGTGCTCACCCAGTCTCGTGTAGGTATCTGCAGGAGTGGGACACTCGCTCTCTCCATTGCATCCGGGGCCAGCTCGGGCTGTAGTTCTGTCCCCTCTGCCTTGTACCTGTTGGTCCTCCTTGGATCCACTCTTTAGACAGCATGACTCTTCTATAGACTGCCTGTTAGCTATTTGACGGCCTCCCGGTATGCCTCCCAAGGCACGATGGGGCTCAGTGACCCCAGTGCCTTCAACCCTTTCTTAGGAAGTACAGACATGAGCCTCTCACCATCCTCCTCTATCTCCAGAGCTGTCAGTCTCACAGAGCATGTGAGAGTCTGACTGGTACAGAGCATGAGGAATCTCACCTTCCTGGTTCTGGAAGCCGTATTTCTTTTAATGCTGCCAAAAGTCACATTACCTTTTCTATCAGCCATGCCGCTGTTAACCACACTGCATTTTTGCCAACCAAAGGTCTCCTGCTCTGGAAAACCTTGTTAACAACACTTCTACATCCAATATGTGTTTAGTTGCTTTGGGGCTCATTTTAGGGCACTGATAGGGATTCTAGCTAAACTTCCTATTAGGATGCCCAACCATTCTAGCCTTCCTATGTCTTTTAGGATCTGATTCCACACTCTTAAAAGTTAGCCACCTCTCCCTGCTTCCTGTCACCCAGGCCATTAATGAAAACGGTGGAGAAGGCAGCGCCCTGCCCCATCCTGTACCATCTCCCTCCAGATTGAGACGGAGCTATCCTTCAACCAGTTACTAAACCTTTTAGCACCAAGCTCACAGTCTCCATCTTAACCCCAAGGGCATCCTAAAAGATCTCACCAATGTCTTACTAAAGTTTGCATTTCCAATGTCCATCCTTGAGGAAATGGTCAAATAAAAAGCAATTTGTCCACACAACAGAATTCCGTGCAATAGTTTACAAATATGGTAAATCTATTTATTCCAAGACATACATTTTTATCTTAACACCATGTACAATATTCTATTTTCTATAGGCATAGAATCCCTCTATAGGCCAAGAACTGTACACATTCCATGTAAACGCATAGAAAAAAGTCTGAGATGATACACACCAAACCGATGTTACCTGTGAGACCAGGACTGGGGTGGTAATCAAGGAGATAAGGATCTATATTTCAAGATATGTGAGGATTCATTCACCTCTTACATGATTAAAATACAATTTTAAATCGTCCAGGTATAAGACACCTAAGGATGTCCCTGATCGATCAGTCTAATATCTGTTTCCGAAGAGAGAAGAAGGCCAGTTTAAAACAACTTGTGTTTAGTAAACACTGATCATTGTTTCCTGCCCGGATGCTGATAAACCATCTCTTTTACAATTTGTTCAAGAATCTTCCCTCCTTGCCTTTAGAAAATCTTGCTCTCCCCAGCTGCTCAAACATCAACCAAGGAGCTTTGGATGATGCAGATCAGTCATCTGTCTGCCCCGAGGCAAAATTCATCTGGACCCAGAAATAGGTTAGGAAGCTCAGTCAAAGTGAGCCGAGAATATAAACGAAGGCCATTTGGGCCACTCTGAAATGACCAGGGCAGCTGGCCAGGGCCCGGGGATTTGGGGGGTTGACCACTCCAAGGCACGTTTTAGCAGTTTACAAAGATCATGTCCCAGAAGCAAGACAGCCTACAGTGACCCTCTGGAGACAGCCGGGCAGAAGAACCCTCCAAGGGAAGCAGCGACCTACTGCAACAGGCAAAACCACCCACACCCTCAAAGCTGTGCTGGGAACGTGGGCGTGTCGTGCGTGGTCTGCCGGGACGCACGCATGGATTCACATTCATGAGCAGGCTCTGGACATCTCTGACTCAAACACATGCCTGAGGGCTCAGGGAGGGTCCACCTCCCTCCTCCGTGCCTCTCAGAAGCAGCCTGGCAGCAGCTGAGAAGCTGAGCCCGGGCCAGATGAGCAGAAAAGCTTACCAATCATGTCCATGACTCAGGAAATGAGGTGGGGCTTTCTGTCTGGGTAAGGCACTGCCCCAAAGTTTCAAGTCCATGATTACCAAGGCTCCTGAGCTAGCAGAGGCCGGTGTGCTTTGGCGTCCTAGGGAGCCATGGGGAAGGGGACGAACAGCCTTCCTGAAGTCTCTGTATCATCAGTGAGGCGCTGCTCACCTGTTTGGCTATTTCACTCTGAGTCATACTTAACCCAAGGCCCCTGCTTTTTGAGGATCAGAATTCTCTGTGAGCTAAGCCTTAATCCCTCACAAAAGAGGAAGAGAAAGTGCTCCTTGCCGCGTGTGGCACCTGGCCAGCCCTGCACAGGAGGGCAAGGCTTTGGTTTGTTCTTATGATCCGTGGATCCTGCCACCTCCCCCTCTCCAGGGATCTAGAAAAATGTGCTGAGGCTTAGGAAAGAGGTCTGGCGGGTGTAAATAAATGTGGTGGGGGAACAGGGACAGGAAGGAGAGGAAGATGTTCAATGCGGTATCACAGGATGCCCACTGGGTTCTTGTCTACCTTCCATTTGCTGGAGGCCTGAGCAAAAACAAACTCCAGACATCAATATAAAATTAAGGGTTCTTAATTAAGGGAACTCTAAGGTTCCTTCTAACTCTATGAAGCCAGGGGGACGTGGAGAAAGGGAGGAAGAAGGAGAGAAAGGGAAAATGCCATCGCAGCTCTATGTCAATTTTTCTAGAAACGATCTGACTGTCAAAACTGTTCTTTCTGTTTAATGAAAGCCTTCCTGGCAGCAGTTTGAACACATCATCCCCCCAACAGCAAACAGCGAACAAAGAGTGAACAAGGAGACGTCCACGAGCACTCCTGGCCGCCCTGTCACTCGCCCTGACGAGTCCCCTCCTGTGGCTCGGCGGCCTCCCCCTTTGCAAGGTCTCCTGGATCGGCCTTGGGGGATGACAACCCTCCCTCGACCAGAAGAACCACGGAGTTCCCAGAATAAGAGGAAACCGGGTCCTGGAGGGAAACAGGGGTCAGGGAGGGTTTCTGAGCAATATGCAAGGTGCTCTAGCCAGCAGGCTTTAACTTCATCTCGGCAGTGTCTAGACAATCACGGCACCGTCCCTTCTACACTACGGAGCAGAGCTAGAAGGTGGATGGAGATTTGCTCTGCTAGAAGGTTGCAAATTTGCTCCTGTTTCTCTAAATTATCACAGGCAACAGACACAGCCAATCAAAGAGCCCCTGTGGCAGGGGAGGAGAAGTTGAGCAGGATGCATGACCCCGCCGCTCCGCTGGGACCCAGAGCTGACGGACTTCCACCAAGCGTGCCCAGACTTTGAATTCAGGTGTCCAGAATGGCTACCCCGCTGACTTAGTCAGGGGCTCTAAAGGAGGCTCAGACCCTCCGAGGACAAAGCCTTTACCTTTTCTCAAGCAAAGCTGCCTCTCCCAAAACTGCTACAGGGAGCCCCACGTCAAAGGGGTTCACCAACCTCTTACCTTCATTCCAAAGGACTGCATCCGGGTGGCCACCTCTCTCCCAATTCTGCCCAGGCCAAGAATTCCCAGGATCTTTCCATTTAGCTCTGTTCCCATGAACTGCAACCAAAGAAGCAAAAGGCAAAGTGGCCGAATTAAGCACCAGGGACCCCGGGCGCCGAGCCAGGCGGGACGAGGCAGGGCTGTCCGCTCACCTTCTTCCGTTCCCATTTGCCGTCCTTCATGGAAGCCGTCGCCTGGGGAATCTGCCTGCAAGGACAGACACGGGCTCAGTGGGCCCACGCAGAAGGCGTGTGACATGAGGTCTGCACAGCTGCCCCCTCTGACGGTCAATTCCCCCAGAGAACCAAGCTCAGGCTGGGTCTGGAGCTCAGGTGCAGAGACACCGAGGAGGGTCAAGGGGTTTAGCAGAGGGAAATCCGCCAGCAAGACCTGATGTGGGAGCCCCAGGATTTCTGTCTCCAGCTAGGAGTCTGATTTCTGTCTCCAGCTACCTCAACCAGCTGAGTGGCTCCAGGCTGGTAAAAAGCAAGCGCCAATCCTCTGGGGCTCATAGGGATAATGAAATGGGGTATCGAGGGGCTCGGATAACATCAAGTGCTCCAGAAGTTCAAGGATTTTCATTTTCCTCTTCCATCCAAGGCCACAACCCATACCTTCCACTGTATCAGCAGACAGCTGGGAACTTACTCTTCCTTGAGAGTTTCTTAAGCCCCAGTCATCTCAGGCTACACTGGGGTGGGTGGGTGCCAAGTCCATACCACCTCCTGTCCCAAACCACCCGCCCCCCAGCCTATCGCCTCCTCTTGGTTAACATGGGGTCCGAGTCTCCACGTGTTTTCTGGAAGGGACACAGGAAGTTAGGGCAGAGTCAGAGGTGAGAGGATTAAGAGTATGTCATGTGGGTCATGGTCATCCAGGCTTCTCTGGAAGTGAAGAAGGGAGACAGGAAACAATGTTTAGAATGTTTAAGGAGTCCCTGCTCTATTTTAGACACTCCATGAGAAATGCTTGGACACGCTTTAGCACGTGTCATGCTCACCCCAACTGCATGGAGAGAGACAACCGGGGGGGTTCAACACCTTGAACAGCATCATCCCACTGGAAATAGCTGAATGGACTCAAAGCCCAGCACATCCCCAGCACAGTCAGCCTTCTAAGTATTTAAATGTCGTCTTTCCTGCTGGCCACAAAACTCAAAGAGTGGTGTGTGTGTGCATGCGAGTGTGTGTGTGGGTGCGTAAGGAGGGAGAGACTCCAACATACTGTTCCTGTAGCTCCATCTCACTGAGTTCTTATAAGAAAACATTCTCTCGTGTCTACACATTGCCAGCACACACTTCCATCTGAGGGTCAGGTTGAGGGGCGATTTGTGCTCCTGCGATCTCACGGGCAAACTCCTAAAGCTTCAGTAACAAGCCTCATGGGCAAGAAGCTCCATCCCGCTGCTCTGGCCCGTCAGGCCTCAGGAGAGGGTCCTTGTGTCAGGAATGTCCCAAGGACAATGACTTGCCTTGAGGAAGGGCTCCCTTCTCAGCAAAGCTAGCCTGCTCCTATGCCTCCGACCAAGTGAGACAGAGCCCACCTGCCTCCTCCCAGGTCTGGCTCACGTCCTGCTCTCCGCTCTCCTGGCCCCACAGTGCCATCCAAGAGAGGGCATGCGGCCCTGGACATCCCAGCCCCCGCCAGCTGCTCTACCAGCTACTCACGGATCCTCTCCAGCCTTTAGCACATTGGGGTCCTCACCGGGCCAGTCTGGGGAGGACCAGGATGTGGGGAAGGGGCTTCCCGAGAACCAAACGGTAGCCATCCTGACTTACAAAAAGAGAAGGTAAAGTGGGCGAGATGAAAGCTCTGCAGGTCGCATTCTCCTCTCTTTCTTTCTGTGTCACTGTTCTTCCCCTGCACCTCAGGAGCTCCTGCCGTCTGTTCAAAGTCCCCCAGTGTGAGGCCCGTCCAGGCCCCCTCTCTCCACCCACATTGCTCAATGCTCCCAACCTCCTGTCCACAGCGCCCACTCTGCCCTCACTGCCCTGCTGGAGAAGCAGTCTGAGCAGACACACAAGAAGGTATGAGAGACTGGCCATGCTTCCTTACTAGAATGCTTAGTTCTTAATTTTGATGCATCTTTGATGGTGAGGTCGTTGGATGAGAGGTTGGAAATGGGGCGCTTCCTTGAAACCACTCCACTCTACCTATTCTTTTTTTAAAAGATTTTATTTATTTATTTGTCAGAGAGAGTGAGAGAGCACAAGCATGGGACCGAGGCAGAGGCAGAAGGAGAAGCAGGCTCCCCGCTGAGCAGGGAGCCCGATGTGGCTCTGGGATCCCAGGACCCTGGGATCGTGACCTGAGCCGAAGGCAGACGCTTAACTGACTGAGCCAGCCAGGCGCCCCGCCCCCCGCCGCCCACCTTAGGCTTTTAGCATAGCGGTTCTAGTAAATGGTTGGATCTGCTTGCTCCAGCAACTTCTCCTGAATAATATTTGAGGGGGTGCTTTCCGTCCCTCAGACATTTGCTGAGTATCGTGTCGTTGCTCACTATTGTGCTGTGTATTTGGGGTATGCACAAGGACATCGAGACGGTCTCAGCACCCTGTGGAGCTCATTGCCCCGTGGGCATTACAATAGAGTGTGACAGGTGCCTCCTTTAGGGTGCCATTGGGAGTCCTCTGGAGGGGGACTTGGGGAGGCGGTCAGGGGAAGCTTCCAGGGGAGAAGTGTTTGAGTCAGGTCTTGAAGGATGATGAAAAGAAAGCCAGGAAAAAGTGGAGACATTCTGCATAGAGGGAGTGTGGGAAAAACAAGGAGGCCGTTGTGGAAAGTAAGCCCACAGGCTGAGACTTTAAAATAGAAGCCTTTATAACTCCTGTTTTGTAGGAAGGGAGGTCTGAGTAAGAGAATTAATTAGATAGAAAGCTGATCAGTCCCTCACTCAAAAACAAAAACAAAAACAAAAACACCACCGAATTTAACAGCACAAGTGAAACCAAGGCTTGAGGCTTCTCCAGGGGAAATCAGTCAAGCCCAGATGTTCTGGAAGATCCAGGCAGCCAGCTCATGGACCCCTTGCAGGCTGGGTCCCTTTGGCTGCACACGCTGTCCCTGTTCCTCCCTTTCTCCAGCCTCCTCTGCTCTTCACTGGCCAGGGAGTAGCAATGAATACTTAAGAGCTCAGGTAGAAATCTTGGGGAAGAGTTAGAACAAAGGTCAACTCCTCCAGACCCTGTCCCAGCAGAAGAGAGAACAGGTTCTGAGAGGGGGAAAGAGTAATTTCTGGGCCCCAGAAGCTTCAGGCCTGAGTAGAGAAATAAAGAGTCTTGGCTGCCTGGGTCCCCTGGTTTAAGGATCCAAGGGTGTGTGAAGGGACCTAGCGAACTCCCTGCCCTGTCCATTGGCTCCTTGCCCTCTCCCCTGACCACAGAAGTGCCCAAATTGCCCATTCAACAGCAGTGCTCAATACAATCATTCTACTTTACCCAATACAGGAAGATTCATGCCCATTCTGCGCTGTATCCAGTGGTTTCTAGGCTGTCCCCTCTACTCAAGAGGCCCACACCCCCAGAATTCCAGCTGGAAGAGCAAGACATTTGATCATTTGAATTCCCTTGTGTTAAGAATCCACAGGTAGGGACACCTGAGTGGCTCAGTTGGTTAAGCGTCTGCCTTCCAGGTCATGGTCCCGGGGTCCTGGGATCGAGTCCTGCATCCGGCTCCTTGCTCAGCGGGGAGCCTGCTTTTCCCTCTGCCTGCCGCTCTCCTTGCTTGTGCTCCCTCTCTCTTTGACAAATAAATAAATAAAATCTTTAAAAAAAAATCCACAAGTAGATAGAGCTTTTACTCCCTTCTATCACGATAAAGATCTGTAAGCCTACTGACAGAGGTAAGCCCTGGGGGCCAGGGCAATCTGTGAGGGACACAGCCCAGCCAGGGAATCAAGAGAGAGCTTCTCAGATGAATTAACACTTGAGCTTAATCTTGAAGAGTAAGAGTTACCTGGATAAAGATGATATGGAAGACTTTAGTTAAAAGTTATCAATCGATATCTCAATGTTAGTTCACTGATTGTGATCAAAGCACCATACTAATGTCCGATGTTAATAATAGGAAGACTGAGTATGAAGTATATGGGTCCTTCTACTAGCTTTACAACTTTTCTTTATATCTAAAACTCCTAAAATAAAAAGTTTGTTAAACAATCCCTATGCCAACTTTCACTCCATACCGATCAAATAAGAATCTCTGGAGTGCGGGCCAGGCATTAGTATTTTTTTTAAGATCCCAGATGATATCAATGTGCAACAAAGTCTGGGAACCTCTGGGTTATGAAAGGTCTCTGAGGTATGGAGGCTGTTACATTTTGGCATTAATTCACTCAAAAACGTTCCGAACTAAATAAAAATGTTGAGCACTGCTTCTATTTTATACCTATGTGCAGTTGGATTTTTAATAAAGAGCGTGATAAAAATAAAATACTGGAAAAACTCAGAAAAAAAAAAGATGATGGGGAAGGATATTCCAGGGAGCAGAAACCACATTTTCGAGGCTTAGAGGTTCGAGAAGCCAGAGGATGGCATGGACCACAGGAAATCACTAAGAAGGAAAGGAAGACGGCACACAGTTACTTTCTCAATGAGCCTGCTCCGGGTAAGGAGCAGCCAAGCCGAACGCCCATCCCCTATTGGACCCCTTGGCGAGAAGCCACCTGACCTTTGTGTGCCAGAACCAATGTATCAAATGTTTCATAAAGGATGGGTGGCCTTGAAGCTTCTCGGCAGTGTGCACGGTGCCCTGCAGAAGTGTTGCTACCCTTCTCTGGGTCACTTTGTTTGGGGAGTCATAACCACGGACACACCAGAGGCTGGCTCTGCTGAGAAGACAGGGACTTACCGGGCCAGGCACATGATCATCCCGCAGGTGAGCTCTGCAGCACTGAGGCTATTCCCATTGGGGGTGCTAAAGATGGAAGAAGGGAGGGGACGTCAGTGGATCCAGTCCCGTATTCCCAATCCTGTCCCAACAGAAAGCCCGGAGTGTGGTGTGCTCACTCTCCTGCCCCCTCAGCTCACCTGCTCTTAAAACCACCCCCCCCAACCCCATGCCTCCTACCTGGGCTCTCCGATGGACTCCTGCCCAATCCCAGAGCTAGAGGGAAACACTGCCCTGGCTTTATGCTTTCACGAGGAGGGACTTCAGTTGGAGGGACACACCTGGTCTCTCTACCCAAGCTCACTTCTCCCAAGGCAGAGAGGTGTCTCACTCAATTGAAAGATGTATGTGTGGCTCCGCATTTCTCTTTCCTCTCGTTGCAAGATCTACCTGCCTACGGGAAGCAGGGATTCCCGCTGCTCTGTACCATCACTCTTCCTGAGGCTGTGACCAACATGGGTGATCACGCAAGCCTATCAAATTCAGGTCAGCCCACTGCCCACACACCTTCATCAAGCTGCCCAGCCCGGCTTCTGTCAGTAACAAAGCTAGGGTTTTTTTTCTGCACCTGTTTGACTTCTCCTATCTCTCCACAAGTTCTGAAGTGAGACAGCTTCCTCACACCTTAATGCACACGGCCATGCTGACTCGGCCCATTTCACAGAAAGAAGAATAGAGCTGAAACCCATGAAACTATTCTTCTTTTCTCAAAGACTCTTTTTTTTCTTTTTGGCTTTGGAATAATTTATTAGCACCCATGTTCACCTTCCTTTTTCCTCTATTGGATCTCTTCATCTCTAGAAATGAAGATTACAAGGAGGGAAAAGTCAAGAGATCTTATCGCACCCCCCAAAAAAAAGTCAAGAGAAAAGGATTCTCAGAGTCTGTCTTTCCACCTAGCTTCTGGTCTAACCCTGCGAACAGGCTGTAGTGGGATGTAGGACGGGGTGCAGAGCGGGGGGCAATGCCCCCATGTCCAGGGCAAGAATGTAGGATGGGTTATCATTTAACATTTCTTCTGTTGGATATTGACCTCAGTCAGATGACCAATTAACCCCTGTACTATAGGAGAAGTGAAGGGAAGGGAGAGGAAGGTTTTGAGGACACTGAACTTCCCAAGGGAAGGGAAAAGGCTTGGGGATGAAGAAGCAGGTGACAATCACCCTGCCACACCATTTAAGTGCCAGACGGGGGCCAGAAGCGGGTGTGGCCGAGTCCTGGCATGCAGTCATGACCTCTGCACTGAGTTTCTGCAAAAACAGCTCTAGCGGGGATGCTTTCCCCTCTCGGCACTGGAGTGTGAAAGAGAAACTGGGGTTCCTGGCTGCAGAAGGGTGCCAGGCAGGGAGGAAGGGAAAGAAGGTAGAGTCACTCAACTAGCAAAGGCTGTGCACCTGCACAGGGGGGACCGAGCAAAGTCGAGCTAACGAACACCCGGCTCCAGCCAGAACGATGGAGGGAAAGGGGCAGCGCTGGAGCAGGAAATGTAGATAAATTCACTAACATTCCTCTGATTCCCAGCCAGGCTGTGGTTCAAACGTCTGTGGAGTGGGCTTGTGAAGTGACCTGAGATTACAACAAGAGCCTCCTTGTCAAGAACCTGGGGAACCACGACGCTGTGAGCGTGGACTGCCTTTCTGGACTCAGCGTGGCCCAGGCATCCTTCTGGAAGCCCATCCTACACTGACCCAGCCTTCTCTACCCTAAGTTTTCCTCTCCCCCTCTGTGGTGAGCTTCCACCCCCACCCCCCGGGGCTCCACGACTTACTTCATGACCAGAACGCCCTTCCTGGTGGCAGCCTCCAGGTCCACGTTGTCCACGCCCGTGCCGGCCCTGCCCACCACCTGGAGCTTCTCTGCTGCATTGATGACATCAGCAGTCACCTTGGTGGCCGAGCGGACAATGAGGCCTTCACAGTCCTGAGACAGAAGAAACATCTGGGTCCACAGTTGGTCCTCAAGACCTCCTAGCACCTCTTTGCCCAAAGGGGGAGTTCCTGCATGCTGGCTGAATTTGGATAGCTTCAGAGAGAGGAAGCTGATAGCATCCCCATCTGGAAGGGGCTACCAGCAGGCAGGCCTGGGGTCAAATCCAAGCTCCATCCCCCATGAGCTACAAATCTGAGACTTGGCCTCCTCAAGTGTGTGAGGAGGAAGAGAGAGAGGACAGGTACAGCCCCCGACATGCTCCCTGGCTCTGCTCAATGGACAGCACCTCCACCATCAGACATGGTGCTACTGAAGGGGGAAGGGGGACTAAATTCTACTTTGTAAGCCCCAGTGGCACACGGAAGGCGCTCGGTAAGTACTAGCTGGCTTTGGTTCACGACTAAGACATGAACCAAAGACAAACTGTTGAAAGAAAGACATTTCCTAAAATAGAGACCAAAGTAAGGGGAGGACGGGAGAACAATCAAACTGGTCTATAGCTGCTCAAAAACGCAGGCAATTTGGGGCTAAAAATATACATATGCAAAAAGTAAATACTTTCTGGATTCATCATAGCTGCTTCACTTGGGCTAAGCTAATCCCCAAGACAGTCTTTCTTAGGCTCATCCAGAATCTTCTGAATCTTCTCAGAATGAGAATATTGTTGCCCAAACACCCAATGAGAGTCCCCAGGAAATGGAGCGAGTGAACCATGCTCTGTCCCGAACTGGCTGTCCAGGGTTGGTAAGGAAGCAAGTGTTGTTGTTGCAAAAGCAGCAAGCCGTGGGGATCGGGAGGCTGGGGTTCCAATCACAGTGCTAAGCGCCCCCACCCCTGGTCTTCATCTGTAAAATAAGAGGGTTGGAACAGATGGCCCCCCCGGGTCCTTCCCACATCTGATCTGACACCAATGATGTAAACCTCTTTGCAATTTCCACAGAGAGCCAGATGCGGGACCCTTCCCAGGCTCCCCAAGCCCTTTTATTAGGTCTGCAGTTCTGAAACAGAACCTCAAAATGTGACGCTCCAAGCAATATTGTCCAACTCCATTTCACAGATGAGACACTGAAGCCCAACAAGATCAAGGACGCCCGTGTCCCCTCCTCCTGCCCGTTTCATGCTCTCCTTCCATCCACCGGGTACCTGGTAGGTACGTATCTGGCATTATGCTAGACTCCGTCCAGACAAGATGAAGAAGTCACAGCCCCACCCATCAAGGGGCTCATAGTGCCAGACACCCCAAAACTCACCAGTACACATGTATGCTGTGACTTCAGAGTGTTCAAGGCACACAGACACGGAAAGGTTAGAGGAACCAAATAGGAGCCACCCCATCTGGGCTGACTGCCAACATCGGCCAACGCCAGGGGAATCTTGAGGGTGCTTGGAATTCCTCCCTCTAAAGCAGCCTAGTTGAACATTAGCCAATGCCTGGGCACACGGGGACACTGCTGACTGTCCCACATTCAAGTCCACTACACTTGGTTCCAAAGAAAAGCCCCCCCCCCCGTCTGGCCACCCACTACCAACTTTTCAAGGCACGGTCAACTTCTCTTCCATGAAACCTTGCCAATGACGCTGGACTGAGTATCACTCCCTCCCCCTATTTTTCTATCATCTATTTTACATTCAGGTGTCCTCTGTCTGACCTGCGATTTGGTCTCTTCATCTATATTTTACATCTCAAAAGCAGGACTATCTTCATAGCTGATGCTAAAACACTGCATTGAATAGATGAATTCAGCGATTTGAGAGGCTGTGGAAACCTATCCTCACCATTATCCTCACCACCACCTTCCTTCCCTAAATAATTCAAACATGTAACATGATCAAAAATCCACCGTGGGAAATCCCTTCTCTTGACTGTGATAAGGAGGCATCAGATCTACCTGACAGCACTCAAGAGTTTTGTGAGCATAAGAAGGAGAGAGACAGGAGAAAACTGTTCTGAAACTGACAAATTGATCAACAGAACCAAATAGGCACCTGACAAATAGACCCATGTATGTCTGGGACAAACAGATCCATGTATGTCAAACTGATGGGGAAAGGAAGAGCTATGCAATAAAGGGTATGAGGAAAATTTAGGTAAAAAAAACTCACTACAAATTTTTTTAAAATTTTTTATTGTTATGTTAATCACCATATATTACATCATTAGTTTTTGATGTAGTGTTCCATGATTCATTGTTTGTTCATAACACCCAGTGCTCCACGCAGAATGTGCCCTCTTTAATACCCATCACCAGGCTAACCCATCCCCCTACCCTCCTCCCCTCTAGAACCCTCAGGTTGTTTTTCAGAGTCCATCATCTCTCATGGTTTGTCTCCCCCTCTGACTTACTCCCCTTCATTCTTCCTCTCCTGTTATCTTCTTCTTTTTCTTTTTTCTTAAAATATGTTGCGTTATTTGTTTCAGAAGTACAGATCTGTGATTCAACAGTCTTGCACAATTCACAGCACTCACCGTAGCACATACCCTCCCCAATGTCTATCACCCAGCCATCCTATGCCTCCCACCCCCCACCACTCCAGCAACCCTCAGTTTGTTCCTGAGATTAAGAATTCCTCATATCAGTGAGGTCATATGATACATGTTTTTCTCTGATTGACTTATTTCACTAAGCATAAGACCCTCCAGTTCCATCCACGTCGTTGCAAATGGCAAGATCTCATTCCTTTTGATGGCTGCATAATATTCCATTGTGTATATATACCACCTCTTCTTTATCCATTCATCTGTCGATGGACATCTTGGCTCTTTCCACAGTTTGGCTATTGTGGACATTGCTGCTATAAACATTGGGGTGCACGTACCCCTTCGGGTCCCTACATTTGTATCTTTGGGGTAAATACCCAGTAGTGCAATTGCTGGATCGAATGGTAGATCTAATTTCAACTGTTTGAGGAACCTCCATACTGTTTTCCAGAGTGGTTGCACCAGCTTGCATTCCCACCAACAGTGTAGGAGGGTTCCCCTTTCTCCACATCCCCACCAACATCTGTTGTTCCCTGACTTGTTAATTTTAGCCATTCTGACAGGTCTCATTACAAATTTTTAAAAATCCAGAAGAATTAAAGAATTTTTTAAAGATAAGCATTAGAAGAAAATGTAAGGGGATATTTTTATGATCTCAGGATAGGGAAGCTTCATAAGCAAGGCAAAAATCCCAGAAACCATAAAAGAAAATACCGACAAATTTGATAACTTTTCAAACATCAATTTCTTTTCTTTTTTTTAAAGTAAGCTCTAGGACCCATGACCCCTGAAGATCAAGAGTTGCGTGCTCTAACAATTTTCAAATGTTAATTTCTTATGGAAAAGGTCCCATAAACAAAGTTAAAGTCAAGTGATAGGCTTAATATGGGGGAAAATCCTTGCACCATATATGACAGAACAAAGACTCATCACCAAAAATAATCAGGGCTTCCTATGAATCATTTGCTTAAATGATAAAGAACCCAGCACAAAAACAGGTGAAGGTCCAAGCTGGTGATTCGCAGGAGAAACACAAAGTGGCCAGTAATTTATAAAGACTCTTAAACTGCTAGATATCAAGAAAATGTAAATTTTGGGGATGGCTGGGTGGCTCAGTCGGTTAAGCATCTGCCTTGGACTCAGGTCATGATCCCGGGGTCCTGGGATCGAGTCCCACATGGGGCTCCCTGCTCAGCGGAGAGCCTGCTTCTCCCTCTCCTTCCCCCTCATGGTGTTCTCTCTCGCTATCTCTGCCTGTCTCTCTCTCTCAAATAAATAAATAAAATCTTTAAAAAAAAAGAAAATGTAAACTTTAAAATGTGGTATTTTCAGGCATCATACTGGCAAAAGGAAAAGTGGTAATAGTCCATGTTGGTGAGCGTGCAGGGAAAAAGGAGTATAAATTGCACAACCCAGAGAGGGCAATTAGGCAGCGTGCTGTTTGGCACTATATGTGTGATTCTGATTTAGTAGATGTCTATTTAACTTCTGCAAATTAAATCCTAGTGCAAAGGCTGAGAACTTTTCACCGTGCATTCCTTCACCACCAGCTCTGACACCTCTGGTCACTGCTAACACACTGAGGAAGTCAAACCTCCTTTGAAGTGGTCAGTCCAGGACCAAGGGTCAACTGACAAGAAGCAGGCCTGGAGCAGGACCACCCAAAGAGTCACAGTCTTTTCACCTTGCCACTCTAGTATAGAGTTCCTGGGCCCAAATCTGAGGCACAGTCCTGCTCCGGATACTCTACCCAATCACCCCGTTGGGCCCCCCAAGAATCTGGCCTCCTCAAATGCTTTCTCCAAAGCCACCCCCCCCTCCCCAAACCTTAGGAATCTGCTTCCCACGGCGGTGGCAGGGGGCGGGGGGGGCGGTGCTGCAGAGTCTCAGCAGCCCACCCATGCTTGCAGACCCCAGGACAAGCACAGAAACAGCATGATTAGCCTTGAACAGGCCCAGCCTTGTCTATGTAGGATTGTTACCCCGTAGTCTCTCCACACTTTTCCCTCAAGGGAGGTATCCCTCAGACCAGCTTTCTTTGAAGCCAGAAGTCGGAAGCATTTCCAGTCAGACCAGTACAGATGTTCATTCAGAGCTTGCCTATCCCAAGTAGGGAATCCGCCTTTGGAGACTCCCCTTCAGCCGACCCTGGTCCCACACTGAGCCAGGGTCCACTAGCTTTCAAGGTCTCTTAACACCCTCCACTACCCCCCATTTCATGCAGTTCTTCATTCAATCGCATCACCAATTGATATGTTCAACCAGCACATATTGACTGAGAGCCTACTGGTGACCTATCTCCTGCCGACCCCTCAAAACCCCAGCACTCGTAGATACCATCCCCTCCTCAGGTCACAAGTCATCCCTCCAAGACTTGGCTCCAAGCAGCCTGCTCCTCTACATGTGCAAACTGCAGGCCTTGGCACACCCTCCCACGCCCTCAGTGCAGTCGGCCGTGACTACAGTTTTCTTTCCCCATTTTGACCACCTCTCCAAACTGCACCCATTCTGCTGTCTGCTGTTCTCCGCAGCTGTCTTAGAGCTGGAAAACGGCCACTCTTCTGCTGGATTTATAGTTGTTCCAGAAAATCTATGCTAACTCAGCAGTAGAAAGCCACTCACATTTCTCAAGTTCAAACACGCTTCCTTTCCCAAGGAGGACAGGCTTGGCCTTGAGAGTGATTCTAGCATGGCTGGTGCCTCTGACTTAAATCATACAGAAAGCCAAACTCTCCAGGTCATCGTTCCCCAGCTAGAGGATGCAGGAAGGTGCTGTTTGGCACTATATGTGCGATTCTGATTTAGTAGATGTCTATTTAACTTCTGCAAATTAAATCCTAGTGCAAAGGCTGAGAACTTGCCAATTTTTTTCAAAGATTTATTTATTTTTATTTTAGAGAGAGAGAGAGAGCGCGCGCGCACGCACACAGTCAAGCAGGAGCAGGGGCACAGTGAGGAAGAGAATCCTCAAGCTGACTCCCTGCTGAGAGCGGAGCCCAACTGTGCGCTCAGTCCCAGGACCCTGAGATGATGACCTGAGCCGAAATCGAGTCAGACGCTTAACTGACTGAGCCACCCAGGCGCCCGGAACTTGCTATTTTAGAAAAGCCCTTCAAAAGATGCACTCTTGCATGGAAAATTTTCCCCTTCTTGATCTTTCTTAAAATTCTGAGATAGAGATATAAATGTGCTCAGTAAGTTAAATGTATTACTAGCATGTGGCTTACTGGTTTCTGACCAGCACTGCTCTTCAGTAAAACAAAGAAAAATATATGTATCACATACAGTAAGGGTATTATTTCATGGAACTTTAGTGTGTGTGTATACACAATGTATGTGTATACTGAGTTATGATGCAGAATGAATTTCTTCTTGTGGGTCACGGTCAAAGTTTAAAAGCCACGGATACATGGTAATATTTAAAGGTTCCTGCGTATACGGTTTATTTAAGATGTCACATCTGCTGATAGAAGAAGGGTCCCCAGTGTAAGAGTTTTGTGAGTTCTGAACACGATGCTTTATTATTCCAAGCCAGTGTTTTCCATACTTTTTAAACTAAGACTTACAGTAAGAAATGTATGTTTAAGTTGTGGTTTTACACTCACAAACCACACAGGTCGCACCACTCCCCACATAACTGAAACAAATTTCGTGACACACTACTTAGCCTATCTGCCTTGCTCCCAGGTATTTCTTATTTTTGTTTTTTAAAATGCTAATCACGACCCATTAAACCGACTTTACTACCCACTAATGTGCCGTGACTTGCTCGGAGTTTGAAAAGCCCCATTCTCAGGGCGGGGGTAATTGGACATCCTGACCACGGAGTGAGCGAGAGCAAACTGTGTCTGCCCTGAATACCAAGGCATGGGAACAGAGGCCAGGCCTGGGCAGGCAACGTGCTCAAGCGTCCTGGAGAATTAAAGATTTCAGTGGGAGAGGGCAGGGGGCACGAACTTGGACACCTCTCCACCCAGAATGAAAGGACACAGTGTGGACATGGGGCCCCTCCAGTGGGCTGCCCAGGTGGACTAGCTGGCATTCTGAAGCGAATGTTTTAGAAAGACAGACCCAAAGGCTGGGGGCTCCCCGAATAGTCCAGCCGCGCCACCAGCCAGCCAGTAGCCCACAAACACCCCTCCCTCCTCTCCCGCCAGGAGCTTTCAGTGCCTTTAAAATGTCCTCCAACTTGCAGCTCCAGACTCCAGCAACCCACCCGACCAACTTCCCAACTTCACGAACCCCTCCACGACTGGAGAGGCCTCCCGTTCTTCTCAATTCTGCCTTTACCCCACCTGCCCCCCTCCCTCGAAATCTTACAAATGAGGATTTCTAATTTCCACAGGAAAGCTACAAAGCCCCAAGTGAGGCCACTCATCCCAACCTGGTCCTGTGGCAGAGGTGAGGGTCAGAAGTGGGTCTGGAGGCCACTGCACTGCCTTCTGGCCGTTGCCCTGAGCCAAGGCCACTGACGGCACCCATACAAAAGAGGAGGGGACAAGCGGGAGGTGCCTGCCTCCCATCCAGTCCTACCGTGCTCCAAGGATCAGGTCGTGAAGCCCCTGTCCCCCACCCCATTCAGGCTAATCACCCCCCTTTTATCCACTTTTGCAGTAGCGGGGCAGAGACTCGCGGCTGGGTGGTCTCACTTGGCACTCACATGCTGTGCCATCTGGTTAATCCTGGGGTGTCCTGGAGTGTTGGCCAGGCTCCCGAAGGAGTCCACAAGCTTCCCGAAGGCAGGGTACTCAGACACTTCTCTAAGTCCGGACAGCACGAGACTTACTCTCTAAGTGCCCAGATACAGCACCATGGCAGTGGAGGGGGTGGGGGGCACATGCCGTGGAGAAGCACAGCAGCAGATACAAGGGCAGGCAAGGGAGCACCGACAGTTTGTAGGACCATGTGGTTCCGGCACAGCTCAAGCAACTGCGGCCGCTCTGTGGTTTGATTCAGGGGGCCCTCTGGGGAGAAAATGGAGGGGTTGGATGTGCGCTGGGGTCGAGCGAGGTTGTTAGGAGGCGGCAGAGCGGGGCTGTGGGGAGAGAATACCTCGGACAGTGGGGCATCGACCCCCGCATGCTGGGTGCAGGACCTAGAGTCAAGAAGGGCTCACACAGTAAATGTCCTGCACGAGGCCACCAAAACTCACAGGACCCTTACAAAGGAGGTAGAGAAAGATCTGAAGTAGACGGCGGCGCTAACTATGCAGCACAACAAACCTGTACGTGCCTGAAAAGGATTTGCTAAGAAACAGAAATTTCCTGGGGGCGTTTGGGATCGGATTCTAATCCAGTCTGGTCATACCCGACCAGCGACTGAGGCCAACGGTGAGGCAGACGGGCAGGAACTAAAGTCTGGATCCCGGGGTGGGGGTGGGGGGTGGAGGGAGCGGCTGCGTAGGCGGCCCGGGGATCTCGGGCGCCCCCCGCCCGCCCCCCTTTCCTGTGAGGGCTCCCTGGAGGCCGAGGGGCGGGGAAAACTCGCGGCAGTCTTGCATCAGACGAAAGGCGGGTACGGTTGCTGCCCTAGCCGGGCCGCCTTGTCTGCAGCCTCTCCAGCTGCCACGAGACAGGCTGGGGCTCTGCCAGCGCCCCCCACCCCACCTCCCACCCCCGGGGAAAGCTGGACTCGGCGGGGCTCGCCAGGACTTAGTCCGGGGAGGATGGCGGGTCCCTGGACTCCCCGCGCGGAAGCCACTTTGGCGCCCCTTCTCCCCCGCCAGGGCCACCGCGCGCCTTCGCGCTGGCATCCCTCGCGGCAGCCCGCAGGACCAGTTAGAGCAGCCTGCACTTTGCAGCGCTGGCGGGAGGCGAGCCAACGTGAAACACGCGGTTGCAAACTGAACGTAAAGTTTGCATCCCGCCGCTCGCCGCGGTTTGTTTCTCCCTCCCCCAGCCCCCAATCTCAGAAGGCCCCAGGATTGACTGGTACCAGGGAAGGGGGTGGGGGTGGGGCGCGCTGGCCCCGGCGCCGGCCAGCCGGCCGGTTTCGGCAGGGGATGCCATCGAACCCTCGTCTCTCTTCCGTACGCCTTACCTGCAGCTCGGCTATCAGCTCCTCTTTGCTCAGGTTCTGCTTCTCCACCACCTGCAGCCCTCCATCTTGCAGGATCTTCCGGCAGCAAGGGTCCAGGCTGTCACTGATGAGCACTTTCCGCAGATTTGCAAAGGCCATTGCCGGAGTCGGCCTCGGAATCGGCCGCTCGCGCGGGGCAAAGGCACCGAAGCCGAGAAACTGTAGTTCCGGCTGGCGGGCTGGTGTAACTGGGCAGGATTCTTGATCTCCCGCTCCCCTTTAACTCCCCCTTCTGCTCCTACCGCCTCCTTCTGATTGGACAAAAATACTCAAACTCTCGGTGACTCCGCCTCCTCCTCGCAGCTCGAGCCTTCAGTTCCCCGCCCACTTTATTATTCTCCAGTGATGAATTTCTCAATCTCAGCGAAAGCCCTTGCCTACACCTGGTGAGCATATAGAAACACAATTTGCGCTGACTAGCTGATTCATATCTCACACAGAAATATTTGCTTTCACCCTGAGAGAAATGTTTCATGTTCACTTCTTTCTTCCGAAGAACGTATTCGATAATTCCTTAACAAGAATTTACTGAACGCACCTATTATGTGCAAGGCACCGTGCTGGACGCTGAAGGGGCTCGGACATCTCCTGGTGGGCTAACACCGAGGGTATCAAAGGCAGGCACAGAAAGTTACATAGTGAAAAGCAATAGGAAACTTTCTGAGACCTCAGGAAGCAGTGCTTAATTACAAATGAATGATGCATTGGGAATTATGAGTTTGAAAGAGAAGAGGGACCGGGTGCATTTAGAGCTGCCAGAATTTTTGTTCAAGTTCCCCATTCTCTTCCTCCACTTCCTCTATGATTATGAAAAAGACAAAAGGAATGTGAGATGTCAGTTTGATCTAATTTATATGTTGACCAAGGAGGCACTTCTCAGCTCTTAACTCCTTTATGTTTAAACCCCACGACAAACGTTCCTATCCCATGCCCCTCTTCCCAGAAATATTGGGGGGGGGGGATCCGTTTAAGGCCCTCTAGGATCAGAAGCAGAGTCAGGCATGCTCCTAGATAAATGAGAATTCAGTTTATCCAGCCGTGAGCCATCCTCAGCCAGTGTGTGCCCTGGTCCTGAGAAACACCCAGCATCAGCTTGGTGCTAGCACCTAGCACCAAGAAGGCATCCAGCAACGCTGCCTTTCAGAAGATGCTCTGATGCTCCTTGAAGGCAAGCACTCTCAGAGACCTGAGGATATGGTGATAAGTAAGACATTATCTGCCTTCAGGCTGCTCTTAGTCAATTGTCTAATCTTGAGAGCTGAATACGAAATAACCAGGGAGAGAAGAAGTGACATGTACAGAGGCCCAGGGTGTGATGAATAGCTGAAGGAGATGCCCTAGGGGTGCAGGAGACCAAAGTGCGGAAGGGCCAGCCTGCCCAGCAGGGGCCTTTCCCTGGGGAGGAGCTTGAACTGCACTCCAAAGTAGTACAGAGGCACAGAGTGATGTTTTAGATAGGATCTGCTTACATTAGCTGAGCTGAGCCCTGACACTGCTAATGGAGATATAATATCTCTCTGCACTGCCCCCCGCCCACCGCATTCCCACCCTTCAACCCTACCTCCAACATCAACTGCAAGTTGAGGATTTTTCTTTTACAATCAGCCTAGGAGCAGAGGAGATATTCTCCCCCCACCCCATGTTATGCCTTCCATCCATAATACAGGAACTTTGGCCTTCTTGGAAGTATTAGGAAAATAATTCTGCCATTCTCTTGAGACCCCTCACTCCCGCCCCTCCCTGAGCCCTAGCCCCTTGGGAAGAGAGACAGTTTAGGGGAAAGGTCCCAGGGCCAGCCCAGGCCAGCCCCTGCTTAGCTCTCTCTTTCGGAGCTGAAGCACACAAATAAGGTGCCCTCCCCGGCTTCCTTGTATGTGGTGAGCCCACCAGGGCAGGCCCCACCCCATGTACCTGAGGGGGCAAAAGCCTTAGCTGTCCAGCTGCTGTCCCTGTAGAGGATAAGGTTCATGGGAGAGAGGAAAGGGGGAGAGGTAGGAATACTATTTTTTTACTTGGAGCCCAGCTGTGATCTCCAAAGTCACATTAGGAGTAATAAAACAGATATTTTGATGAGTAAATGATGAATTGTCATCTGCAAAACAGGCACATCTGAATTTGAATTTCAGCTTCTGAAATTACTGATAATGTGACCCTGGGCAAATTACATTGCTTCTCTTAGACTTAGTTTTCTTCTCTGTATGACAGGGCTAATAGGATAGTGCTTACTTCATATGGTTGTGACAATATGCAAAGCACTCAAATGAGTGCAATCTGTAGTGCTTGGCTTTCATTCATTCATCCATTCAATCAATCAGACAGCCAATACGTATTTATTGAGAGCCTATTATGTGCCAGGGACTGCTGAGGGTGATGGCAACGAAGCTTTGAAGGGGACAAACACGGTCCCTGCTCTCATGGAGCTTATGTTCCGTTTGGGGCCAGAAAATAAACAAATAAGTGAAAAATGGAACAAGATAACTGCAGGATGTGAAAGTATGATGAAGAATACAAACGGAGTGACGTGTTAGAGAGGATCAGATGTGGGGGCATTTATGTTAGACTTTATAACCAGGAAGGGGCTTTCCAAGAAAAGGATACTGGGGTTGACGCTGAAATAAGAAGCCAGTTTGCAAAGAGCAGAGGAAAGAGAATTCCAGGCAGAAGGCAAAGCAGAACAAGTCTGGCACATTCAAGGAAATTGCTCCCAGATATTGCTGTAGCACTTACTGTGTACCAGGCCCACCGCCATGCCCTGGGATAACAACGCTGAACAAGTCACACACGGTGCCTGCCCTCCGGGGACTGGAAGTCTAGCATGTGAGTGTGTGTGCGGTGTGCGGCCCGTGTCAGACAGTCAGGAAAATCTCTGAGAGGGAAAACGCTTAAGCTGAATATAATCAATTGCATTATAATTTTTCTGCAGGAAGAATATATTAATGGAAAGGCTGGTCTGCATGTTCAAAAAGACCCAGCACTGTTCCAGAAGAAAGAGAGGAAGACTGCATGTGACAGACAGGAGTGGTCAGTAGCAAGGTGTACTTTGATGTGGTACAGCGAGAATTCACCAGATTGTATCATAGTCTGTATAAACATATCCCTTCTGATTCTGCAACTCCTTTCCTTTGCTGTTCTTCTGAGCACCTATTTTATTTTCCAGATACCCTGATTTCAGTAAAGGGTTGCTGAGTGGATCTGTTTCTCACCAGATCCCATTGCCAGGTGCTGCGGCAAAAGGAGAAACAGGGAGAAGCTAAAAGGCTGTGTTTTGAAGGGCTCCTGTCAACAGGAGAAAGCTGTCAAGCAACAAGGGTTGAGGGAATCGGGCACAGTCACTAGATGGACAATCTCCCTGTTCATAAACACAGGAGTAAGGGGGAGCAAAGTATGTGACCCCCAAATATGCACTATGGCATGTGGATTATTTGGAGCTAAAGGCAATCAGGACCCAGCAGACTCAAGAAAAAGAGCTATTACCAGAGACAACTTTTTATCTGAAAGACCTATCCACATGGCAGGACAAATATCGAATTACTAAACATCTGCTCTTCTTACAGTCCTGTGAATTGCCCTCTTCCCCTTTGAAGTCCAGGCCTCTATCCTATTCCTTAGCTCAGGAGGGTATATAATCTATCGCCTGGCTTGATATTGGGTCTTATATTCTAATGGGGCTTTGGTACATACATTACATTTGTTTTTCTCCTGTTAATGGTCTTACGTGAATTTAATTAATAGGCCAGCTAAAACAATCTAGAGGAGTAGAGGAAAAATTTTCCTCCCCTGTAGGAGAATTCAGGTTTGTATTCTTGTCTCTTGTGAGTTAGGCTAGTGGTAGTCTCTGAAACTCTGATCAACACTACCTTCCCTCCGAGATCTCAGGCTCTCCTCTCAATACCTTAAGCTACAATGTCTCAAAACCTCTTTAGGCCACTGAACTCTATAAGAATCTGAGGAAAGCTACAAACCCACTCACCTTCTAAATTGTGCATAAATTTTGGGAATTCATGTACCTTTTATAGCCTACTCATGGGCCTCCTAGGATCCCACGAACCACTTGTTAGATGCCCATATTTACATGGATTAGGCATGGTAACAAAGTACACAACAGTCATAATGATAATACAAATATTTATCGATCATTTTAAAGGGCTAGCTAAGTGTAACTCAGGAAATCCTCACAATTCTAGGGTATAAGCGCCACTATTATTTGTGTTATACAAATGACAAATCTGAGACACGTATTTAGCCCAGCTTTACAATTTAGAGGAGTAAAATGGCTTACCAAAAGTTAGATGACAATAGGTTGTAAAGTTATGATTACAGCATTTCCTTAAATCTCTAGTCAGACTTCTAATTGCTCTGTCCTCACATCTTTCAAAATAAAATCAAAAGTCCTCCTTTCTCTAAAATAGTATACTCAGTTTAGAAACAACAATACAGGTGTGCCTGGGTGGCAAAGTTGGTTAAGTGTCTGATTCTTGGTTTCAGCTCAGGTCATGATCTCAGGGTCATGATATCCAGCCCTGCGTGGGTCCCTGCACTCAGCATGGAGTCTGTTTAAGATTCTGTCTCCCTCTCCCTCTGCTCCTCTCCCCTGCATGCTTGTGCTCTCTCTCTCTCTCTCAAATAAATAAATAAATAAATAAATAAATAAATAAATAAATAAAAGAAACAACAATACAACTGGCTTTTATGTTATAGCTATTTTTTTTAAGTAAACTCTACCCCAATGTGGGGCTCAAACTCATGACCCCAAGATCAAGAGTCACATGCTCTATCAACTGAGCCAGTCAGCCCTGTGGGGTACTCTGATTGGATGGGGGGTGTCACCAAATGTGGGGCATCCCAGTTGGGTTGGGGCCGGCAGCACTGGTGGTGAAAGAATTCGCCAAAGGCAAAACAAAAGAGATAAAAGTTTATTGGATATACTGTAAGGGAGCCGTGGGCAGGACAGCAAAGAAACTCTCTGTAACCAGGTAGTGGTGAAGGGCCACAGTTATAGGGCGGAGTGAGGGAGTATGGGGACATATGGAATTTCCCATTTTTTTTGGTAATTCTAGGAATTGTGCCTGGTTGTCATTGGTCAATTAGGGTCTATGGCCATTTTGAGGTGGTCGCTTAATGAGCCCCTTTGCCTTCAGCTTGGTGATTACAGTGGGCCTTTCTGCCTTGCTCAGGTGTCCATTGCTCAAGCCTGTTGCCTAAAAGCGGCCTCTTCGAGGCACCCCTCGAATGTTGTAACTATTGATCACAGGCAGAAATCAGGATTCTACATTGCCTGAGGAATTGCCCAAGCCATTGGTGTTTACTGAAAAATGTGACTCTTGGTCTGATAAGCAGAATGATGGCTCCCCCGAGATGTCCACACCCTAAGGTCTACAACCTGGAACTACCTTATATGGTAGAAGGGACTTTGCAGATGTGATTCTGCTGAGGAGTTTGAGGGGGGAGAGGGAATGATGATCCTGGATTGTCTGGGTAGGGTGATGGAATCACAAGGGTCCTCATAGGGACACAGGGGGAGTCAGAGGAGAGAGAGACCATGTGGTGATGGAATCAGAGATTGGAACGATGTGCTTTGAAAATGGGGGAAGGACCTCAAACCAAATACACAGGGGGCCTCTAGAAACAGGAAAAGGCAAGGGCACGGCTTCTACCCTAGAGCTTCTGGGAGAAACCAGCGCTGCCTTTAGGCCTGGGAAACTGATTTCTGTCTTTGGAACTCCAGAGCTCCAAGAGAATAAACGTGCGTTGTTTTAAGCCACTGATTTTGTGATGGTTTGTTAAGCAGCAATAGAAAACTAATACACTTGGAAACCACGCAAAATGAAAAGAACAAAATTTCATCCTGACAGAGAGATTAAATAGCAGTGAAGCACAAAGAAATTTTAGAAGACAGAAAGGGTAGAAGGAACATTAATGGACCCCTCCCCACCTTGCTTCTTATTAGGCAGGGAATTTAACATTAAAACAAACAAATAAGCAAAATTCCTAAGTAGTCCTAGTTAAGCCTAAAATGAGACAGGATGGATGGGACCTGAGAAATTTCTCACCTTCTCTTCCCCACTCCTCAAGCATCTATTTCCTGGATGGTTCGTTGATGAACGATGCTTGAGGCCAGAGATGAAAGAGGAAATGAAGGACAATGTGCTGCCCATCCCCCAACCAGTTCAAGGGCTGGATTGTGAGCCATGAGAGAGCAGGCCTGCCAGGCATCACTCCAGTGCCTCCCAGACCTTTGGTGGCAACACTGGCAGAGACTCTGGTGTCATCATGGTGAGCACCAGCAGAGTAGCGCACGGGAGGCAAGGGGGCAAGAACCAGGGAATTCAGCCTCTCTATGTTAATGTCATGTAAGAACCTCGAAGCTACATCTAAATAAAAGAATCTTCTGTGGCTTGAGGTACAGTCTTCTGACACACCTCTGAAGATTCAAGCACTGTGACCAATGCCTAGAGAAGATGCAGTTGGATCTCTCAATGCCACTAGGGTCTTGGGCAGAGCTGAGTGGGGAGAGGACCCTGGTACTGTCGCTTTTTTGATGATTGCCATGTACTCGGGAAGTGGCATTGAAGACGAAATGGACACCGCTAAGGAGACACCAGACAGAAAGTTTCCTCCCATTTCATGTCCTGTCATTATCAAAATGAATCAGAGGACAGAGCTACTTTCCTGTAAATGCCTCAGTCAACTCAGGCTACTATAATAAAATACTACAGACTGGAAGGCTGAAACATTTATTTCTCACAGTTCTGGAAGGTAAAAGTCCAAGATGAGGGTGCCAGTATGGCTGAGTTCTCGGTGAGAGCCCTCTTCCTGGTTTACAGATGGCTACTTCCTTGCTGGTCCTCACATGGCAGAGAGTGCACTCTGATCCCTTTATCCCCTCATAAGAATATCAGTCCCAACATGGGGGCTCTGTCCCCATGACCTCATTAAAATCTAATTACCCCCTCCAAAGGCCCCATCTCCATATACCATCACTTTGGGGTGAGGGCTTCAATCTATGGATTTTTAGGAGGACATAAACATTCAGTCTGTAGCATGCTCCAAAACCTTAGCATTACCCCCTGAAAACATGGGCTCCAAGGTCAGGCTTCCTCAACATCTATCAAGCCCAAGGGTCCCTACTTCTACAGCACAGTGCCCAGGGGATTTCAGAATACAAATATATATGGGAGACATGAGTTACAAATTCAAGGTCTCCATTTATTCAGTTTGCATTGGCTGTGCTGTAGGAATTAATCTTTGTTTTTTCCCGGTTCTTCCATTTCATTGCTCTTTCAGACAGCAAACTCCCCATTCATAACCCTGACCTTGGAATTACTCTTCTCTCTTCTTAGGTCACCTTCTGACATTTTCAGGCCAGAGTTGCTCTCTCTCTAAGCCCTCAGGTCTTCAAAGAGGCAGTATTCTTTTCTACTGAGGTTCCAGGTCCAGTTCTTTAACTTCTGATAGAAACATATAATGTTGTATTTTAGGGTAATTTGGAATAATTCATTGACTAATTACTCTCATCTAGACTTACTCTTCTATATAGGACCCCGAATCTCTATCTTGTAATATAGAGAGTAAGAAGGCCTGGGGCAAAAACAGGTTGCTATCTTTATTTTTTTTAAAGATTTTATTTATTTATTTGAGAGGGAGAGAATGAGAGATAGAGAGCACAAGACGGAAGAGGGTCAGAGGGAGAAGCAGACTCCCCGCTGAGCAGGGAGCCCGATGCGGGACTCGATCCCAGGACTCCAGGATCATGACCTGAGCCGAAGGCAGTCGCTTAACCAACTGAGCCACCCAGGCGCCCAGGTTGCTATCTTTAATGCTACTGTCAACTCTGAATCTGTTTGAGTAAAATCTCTGATTAACCATTCTCACTAATGTGCAAATGACTGATACAATCTTACTATTACTTCTCTCACAGTTATCTGTATGCACATTTCATCTCTCCAAATGAGATCTTATATTAATGTAGGACTTGTGTAATTCATAAAACAGTGATGACTCAATAAGGTAGAACAAACTGATATTACCAACACCATTTCAAAGATGAGCAATTAAGGCTCAAAGAAGCTGCATAGGACTTCTGCTTGTGGCCACCATAGAGTAACAGGATCCAGGTTTACCCCTTACTTGAAATAACTAAAACAAAAGACAAATACATGAAACAATGGTTTTCAAGACACTAGATGTTAAAAGACAGTTATCTCTGAGAGATAAGAAGCAAATAAGGTAAGTCCTATGATTGCCTCAGCTTACTGTCTGGAGAGAGTTTCCAGGCTAGGGCAGAAAGGAGGAAACCAAGCAAACACAGTGGTCTCCCTGAAATAAAAAGATGAAGCTGTGTCACAGAGAAGAGTGGAGAGGAGAGAGCTGAAAATGGTGATAATTCTGGAGATCTGGAAGAAGAGGTCCTTTGAGTTTGCAGCTGAGGCTGCCCACTGTATGCACGTGAAGAAACTACTAGAATCCAGGGAAATAATCTCTACAAGGAATAATCTTGAGAGCTCACACAGGCTAGAAACAGCTGCTATTCTCACCAGCCAGACGAGAAACCCTCATAATTCACAAGATGCTGGCTCTTGCTTCAGTAGTAGATAAAAAGGAGCGCAAAAAAAAAAAAAAAAAAAAAAAAAAAGAGCTCTAGATTAAGCACTGCTTTGGCCTGGCCTAACAAAACTTAAAAGACATACCTGAAAAGACTGAACTGTTTCTAATTAATTTAACCACATCCCAGACCAACTTAAGAATTTATATAGAAATACAGTAATTGCCAACATGCAGCAAGGTAAAATTTGCAATGTATAGAATTCAATAAAAAATTACCAGGCATGCAAAGAAACAGGAACAAATGACCCATAATGAGAAGAAAAATCAATCAATAGAAATCAACCCAGAACTTGACACAGATGCTAAAATTAATAGGCAAAGACATAAAATCAAGTAGGAGAACTGTATTCCATATATTCAAAAGACTAATGGAAAGAGTGAGCATGTCAAATATAGACATGGAAGATGTAAAAAAAAAAAAAAAAGACCCAAATCAAATTACTAGAGATGATAACTATAGTGTGTGAGATGGAAAGTCACAGGACGGGCTAAGCAGCAGATTAGACATTATAGAAGAAAAGCCTGGTGAATTTGAAGATTTATTTATTTGAGAGAAAGAGAGAGAGCACAGAGATGCAGGAGAGCAGGGGGAGGGGCAGGGGATAGGGAGTAAGAGGGAGCAGATTCCTGGCTGAGCGGGGAGCTCCAGGTGGGGCTCCATCTCACAACACTGAGATCATGACCTGAGCTGAAATCAAGAGACAGACGCTCAACCAGTCAAGTCGCCCACACCCCCGAAGATTGGTGAATTTGAAGACATCGATATAAACTATCCAAAATGAAATTCATAGAATAGTATGACTGGGAAAAGAAATTAGCAGAACATCAGTGAGTTGTTGGAAAATTTCAAGTGGCCTGATCGAAATGTAACTGGAATCCTCAAAGGGAAGGGAAGGGACAGGGGGAGAGAAAAAATATTTGAAGTAACAATTACCAAAAATGTTTCCAAGTTTGATTTGTTGAATCTACAAATCCAAAGGATCAATGAACCTCAAGCACCAGATACCTGAAAAAAATTACACCAACGAACATGTAGGTAAGTCAAAAAAAGTGACAGAGGACAAATCCTAAAGGCAGCCAGAAGGAAAAGACAGTCGTTACATACAGAGGAACAAAGGTGAGGATGATGGCAGATTTCCCATCGATGCAAGCCATAAGAAAGCATAACAACGTCTTTAAATCCTGAAAGGAAAAAAAAAAATTCTATAGCCAGCAAACACATTTTTCAAAAATGAAGACAAGTTTTCTGATATGTAAGAGCTGAAAGAATTAATCATCAACACACTTTCACCGTAAGAAATATGAAAGGAAGTCCTTCGGGTAGAAGGAACACAATACTGTCTGGATCTATACAAAGGAATGAGGGGCCCTGGAAATGCTAATTATGTGAGTAAATACAATAATGTTGCAGAACTTGCTCAAAGTTAGAGAGCGGCAGACTGGGGACTTGGTGCAGGTCTTCTGACACCGTGGTCAACTTACCCACTATGTGCAGCTGTACATAGCCAGCAGTGTGTGCCATTTATGAATCAACAAACGCCGATTACACATGGCATGGACCATATGTTTGGTGGTTTGCTCAGAGGTGGGCTAGGTAACTGAGGGCTAGCATTTCTGGAAGACTTCATGGAATGGTGGGCTTGGCCTTTAATAGGGATAGGAAAGGAGAGGATAGGCAGTGAGGTAGACTGAGCCTTTCTGGAGGGTTCTAAGCACAGATGTGGAAGCAGCAATGTTCATTAGAGATTGGTGGAGGCAGGAAGGTGGGAGAGGGGAGAGGTTGGCCTGCCCGTAGCAGATGCCTTCTGTTGGAAAAGAAAGGAGATTCGTTTGGAAAAGGTTATGGAAAAACTTTTATGTCACGGAGGGGTTTTTAATTTAGAGATTGGCCCAGGACTCAGGCAGTTGATAGGGAGGAAAAAAAGATAAGCTAACTGGTAAATTCGAGAGTCAAGCCCGTGATTATTTGCTCCATTAGTAATTTGCTCCAACTATCTATATAACAAGTTATTAGACAATGTATGATATATGCACATAAGCATTTATGTGTCTGTATTCTCCGGAAGGCAAACAGAGACTCTTAGGACATTAGGTAGGCCGAGAAGGTATAAATCAGCAATCTGATAATTAAAGCTGATAGACGTTCAGTTTGGCCATACAGTGGCTATTGGATGCGTGATAAATTCACTTCTCCTTTATGTAGCTCATTGTCCTCACCTGAAAACAGAGTCATTGTGAACATGTCCTGAAAAAATAAAGGGAACATGCTTTGAACGCAAGCATCCTGAACAACTGTTATTTGTTATGACTGTTCCATGATGAGAAAAAACAGCCCCTACTGTTCTGGGTGTGTTTGAAGAGTACACACTTGATAAAAAAGGCAAATATGTTCAAAGGTGACTGTTTATTTTCTCTTAGTCTTGGAAGCATTTTCACTGAAACTGTTCTTCTTGTAGCCGTTTTATTGATTGTTAATTCCTTTACTGCAGTGTCTCTTCTTGCCTCGCCTATCTGTACAGAGTTAAAAAAGTCACCTCAACTATCAGTCAAACAAACCAAAGAGTTGAAGCATATGGTGTAAATATTCATTTATTCATTTATGTATTTGTTTATTCACATTTATGGTTCAATTAAAATATGTTAGGAGCTGTGCAAATAAAGACTCTGTGGATTTGAGGGGCTGTCAGTGAGTGGGTCATACAGTCGGGTAAATCAGTGACTCTCTTGCAGAAAAGTGTGGGAAGTGCTCTCTTGAACGTGGTCTCAGATACACTACTAGAAACCAGATCAGCTGGCAGGGTTGTGGGGCCGGGCTGAGGAAGTCCCAACGCCCAGGACCCTGAGCTGAATATTGAAAGCCCACAGTACGGGCCCCTGGGTGGCTCAGTCAGTTAAGCGTCTGCCTTTGGCTCAGGTCATGATCCCAGGGTTCTGGGATCAAGCCCTGCATCAGGCTCCTCCCCCTGCTTGTGTTCCCTTTCTTGCTGTCTCTCTCTCTCTCTCTCTCTCTCTGTCAAATAAACAAAATCTTAAAAAACAACAACAACAAACTCCTTTATGTCATGGAGAAATGTCCATGACATATTAAAAACCAAAAAAAGAAAAGAAAGAAAGAAAGCCCACAGGAGCTGTCTAGTAAATATAGCACACTTTGTGCAGAGAGAATGGGATGCCTAAAAGTGCCAGCGTGTGAGAAACCATGACACGTTCTGGAAACTGCAAATCGATCAGTAACATCAGAGCGTAGGATGGGAGGGAGAAGTGATGTGTAACGTCAGGAGGATGGACACTGGCCAGGTCAGGAATAGCCCTGCAATCAAGGAGTGTGCATCTTATCCAAAAAGAGATAGGGAAGTAGTGAAGGGCTAGAGAGTTGATTCAATAGTAGGGTTTTATCCGGTATGTGTAAGAGGGACTCTGGTTGTGGATGTGTTGATAGCATTCAGGTGTGATATATTGTGGAGCCCTAGATCTTCTTTGTATTGTCTGGTCCTTTTACTTCTCTTACTGGCTATTGTTACTGAATGTCTCTGGATCATTTCAACGTGGATAACCTTCAGGACAAGAGAGTAGGATGAGGAAAAAGATAAATCAAGCCTGTGAACAAGTGAGTAGCTGTCCCACTGGTTATCCAAATGACTCATGTGTTGGGGGTGGACTGAATGGAATAAAATGGAGGCAACTTGTGTGCAACAGTGCCCACCAAGGGTTAGCTATTATTATTATAAATATTTTGTGTCTTGACACTTCGGACAGAGAGATGATAACAGGCAGCAGCTCCAATCCATTTGAAAAATCAAAGGGCTATTACAAGTAAATCTGGCAAAACCATGCAGCAAGGCAGGAAATTCTCTGAAAGATCAGATATAGGTCTGTGAATGTTCTAGAATAGAGTGCCATTGGTAGTCATGAGTTTGATACAGATACATAGCAGAGACCAAAGGGACAGCTTGTAAATTGGAATCTTACCCAAACCCCCGGGGGTAAACAGAAGCCCACAAATAATTTCAGAGAGTGGAAAATCTGGCTTGGGATATTAATAATGCTCTGTTTCTCCAGCGATCCTTTCCCTTGGGGGCACTGGAGTGTTTGGCAAGCAGCCTCATTACTCACAGCCCTGCTTCTGCTGGGGTTGGCAAGGTTGGGAGGCATCATTAGACACACCACCGTCAGACAGCAGTAGCAGGGAAACGTGTGGATGGTCTTCCTCAGGCCACCCTAGGAGGTTAGGTCCATTCACCAATCAAGAAACATTTACAAAGTCTATACAAGTCTGGCGCTTGGTAAGCGTTCAGTAAAGTCTTAGTTATTAGAGCCCAGTGTCTACACAGTAGGTACGGCATGATGATTTATTGTGGAAGGGATCTAGAAGTAAACTTACCGTGCTCCTGGGCTACACAGAATCCCTGCTCCTACATGTTCCTTCTCAGTCCCCTGCAGCAGGGACTATTAGCTGATCATCAGTCCTGTTCTTCTCTAGGACACACTATCCTATAGGTACACAGACCGACCACATTTTCCAGCCTTGTTGGAGTTAGGTATTGTCACGTGACTGAATTCCAGCAGCAGAACGCAAACGAATCAATGAGACCCCACTCCAGTCCTGGTCCTTAAAATTGCCTTCATAGTGTCCACTTCTTGTAATGGGAGATGAAGATGCTACAGGACCTCTCCCCCACCACTGCCCCCAAAACAACTATCAAGTCTGAACATTTAGCAGCTATCTGAAGATATTGGAACGTACTGGATAATGAGTAACACACTCTCTGCTTGTATCCAGAATATATAAAGAACTCCTACAACTCAGTAAGAAGAAACCTGATTTTTTAAATGGGCAAAACATTTGAACAGATAGTTCACAAAACAAAACATACAAATAGTGAAAAAGCATGTGAAAGAATGCTCAACCACTAGTTGTTGGCGACATGCAAACAAAAACCAAGATTCTACCACACACCCACTAGAATGCCTAGAATTAAAAACACGGAGAGTTCCAAGTATTGGTAAGGACGTGGAGCGGCTCAAAGTCTCAGACATTACTGGTGGGAATCCAAGATGGCACCACGATTTTAGTAAACACTACGGCAATGTCTTACAAACCTACACCTACCATTTGACCCAGTGGGTCCCACTCTGAGGTATTTACGCAAGAGAAAGGAAAATATATGTACACATATATGTACACATAAAGACATATGCAAATCATGGCAGCATTATTTGTAATAACTAAAAACTGGAACTCATTCAAATGTCCATCCACTGTGAGTGGACTAGCAAATCATGGTGTATCCATACAATGAGACACTGCTCAGTAATAGAAAGAAGTGAACTGCTAATACAATTCTCAACATGGATTATGCTGAGCAAAGGAAGCGTGCCACAAAATAATACACATGGTGTTCCATTTATGTGGAATTGAAGAACAGGCAAAATTTATCTTTATTGGCAGAAAGTTGCCTGGGCCTAAGGGTTCGGAGAAGGGACCAGATATAAAGGGGCACCAGGAACTTTTTAGGGTGTTGGAAATGTCTATATTTTGATTGTCACAGCGGTTACACCATGATACACAATTACCAAAAGCTCAGCAAAATGTATCACTTAAAGGGGTGAATTTTGTTTTCTGATACCTTCACATGAACCTCTCTTTCCTGCTCATTTGTTGGCCAAGATCAGGGAGGCTTTGGAAGCCATGTGTCGACAATAGTAAAGCCCCATCACCCAGGGCCTTTAGTGAGTAAGTGGGGCAGAACCCCCTCAACATTGCTGAACAGGGGATATGAATAAGAATTGAACAAAACTCTTGACATTTAAAAACTCGACCTGGGATTAAATAACATTTGGATAAGCCAAGTGTTTCTTTTTTTACCTCCTTAAAATTTGACAAGTCCAAGGGGATTGTATTGTGTTAGACAAATAATGTTTTATTCCATTACCTTGGGAATTTTCCCAGTTGTTTCTCCCCTTTGACGTATTGACTTTTAGTCTTCATTCTTAGGCAGACACTTCATATTCCAGAAACCAAGACCCAAATATATTAGGGCCAAATCTCAGTAGGTTCCTGGAGTCCTGTGGCTACCACCCCATGCCGCCATACTGTTACCATGGTGGACCATTTCTTGAACACCTCCTTGTCCAAGAGATTTCATTTGAGACTCAGGATTCATATTGAGGTGGCCTGAGTCATAAATGTATTCCGTTTCTTTATTTATATTTCAACATATATAGTATTTATTATGTGCCAGACACTGTTATAAGCACATTCATTCATTACTCATAACAATGTCATGAGGTGGGTACTAATATTACCTTCTATCCTGTAATAGAGATTATATTAACCTCTCTATGAGGAATCTAAAGACTTTAACACATGCCAATGTCTCACAGCTAACCTCATGGCGGAGTTCAGATTTGAAGTCAATGATTCCACCTCCCAAGTTTATACTGATAACTACAACACTACTATCTTTCTACTAGCTTTATGGAAAACAAAAGATTTGATAAAACCAAAAAAACATAACCCCCCCCCCAAAAAAAAATCCCCAGCCTAAATACTTCTGGTTCAGGGTATGTTCAGTGCTGACTTCTCACCCTGATTGTTATATAAAATACTACCAAAGATGGGCATGCCAATGATATCCCTTTGGTTTTTGCCTGGCTCTCTACCCCCTCAAGACCTCTGAGACCCTCTAGTAGATCCTCTCTGTCCCCACTTGCAGATGCAGCCCCATCCCTGACTCAGAGATGAACTGATATCTAGGAAGAATGTAAGGAACTATAGACCCAAAGCTCACTGACTTAGAATCAAGTCAACCTCCTGCTAGTCCTGCTGGGAACTTAAACTTTTGTTTGTGGAGTATGTGCTTATTTCAAAATCCCACTTTCTACTGTAATACTGGTGACTAGGGGTCTGTTTTGTTCCCCTGTGTCTAATTTCCTGCGTTGGCTCCCAGCTTCGAATGCTAGTTCCTGTCTTGCTTCTCGCAATCCTAGAGACTATAGTCCTGGCCTGACCCTTGGTTCCCTGGCTAGCTTCCTGATGCCACCTGATATTCTGTCAGGCTTTCTTGAGGTGCCACACCGCCCACCTGACTGGTTACTTTCCTGATACTAGTCCCAGGACATCCTTATGTTACCTATTACTGAAGCCTATCCCAGCATGGCAGAATGGTCAGGTTTGGGGGTATTAGCCTTCTCATGGTTAGCCCATTACTGCTGCTAACAGACCCCCGGTTCTGACCCTACCTCCACCCTAATCCAGCTGAAGGAACAGAGACCCAAGCAAAAAGTTAGAAGTAGGAGAGCTTAGTGGTCAGATAGGATCTTAATAGGCTCTAATGGCACAGGGAAGCTTTGTACGGTATAGGGCCCCGAGTTCTTAAGACAGAATAAAAAGTGTGTCTTGGAATCCTGGTTCAGTTTTGCTGGAAGGTGTGACGTACTTCAGGAGAATTTATGATCAACAGGCTACCTTCAAATTAAATTAAATCTATAGGTTCTGTGCAGTTACCTCACTCCTCATTCATCTAGCAGGAGTTCTTGACCTGGGGTTTATGTATTCCTAGGGATCTACATGCAGGCATTGGGAAATTGTATGCCTATGAGTGTTTCTTTTGAGGGAAGGCTCAGTTACTTTGGTCAGATTCTCATAAGGACTTATGACTGACAACTTGAGAAACTTCCCACAATTACCAGCAAGGCTGAGTTAAGCGGTCAGACACTTTTCGTCAACTTTTTCTTTCCACATTGAGTTCTCTAGAACTTTCAAGCTGTGAATAAAGTGAAAACATGTAGTTTAAATAAAACACATAAACAATTACATATGTTCATTACACATAATCTATAATGTGCATACATATATAATTATGTGTATTATATATATATGTCTTGGGGTCTGCATTCAACCCTGTTCTTTTTAAAGACCAATTGGCAAAGTGATTCATAAGCTTTAGCACATGGTGCTTGATTGAAATTAATTTGACTAATTTGACAGCATCATAGGCTTCTAAGTAGATGAAAACAAGAAGTTTGAAAGACCGCACCTTGGGAAAAAGATCAGAATGCAGAGGCTGGATCTAGTTCAAACACACAACACACAACATGCTGCAGAGACCTGTAGCAGAAAGAAGCACAGGACACAGTTGGGTTTGGGTGGGGTGGATTAGCAGCAGGTAGGGGAGGGTTGCTCTGGAAAATATCGTGCCTAAAGAGCAACGCCTTGTTTTTCTCCTTAAGAGAAGTTCATCGTACTGCAACTTCAAAGAAAGAGCACTCCTGACCTTGAGGTTCACATTGAGCTAGGATTATCAGTTGACACGGTCTAAAAACCAGCCATGCATGGATGTGGGCAGAGGCAGGAGCCGTGCGAGTTAAAACAGTGGAAAGAAGCTTAGAGATCTTCTAGTTGACGGGTCACTAACTACTGGTCAAAAACACATTTGTTTTTTGGCCCACCGAGTGTTTCAAAAGTAACTTGAGCCCATGTTGGAAAATTCAGAGATTTCACATGATAATCGAGATTTGCATTTCTTTTGAGAAATCTGAAAACATTGCATCACTGGCCCTGCATCCCCACTGGGCGCACTCTTGGCAGCTATCCCTCATACCAGGGTAAGTGCCCGCCGGTTCCCCTGGGGCCCACTGTCTGGAGGGGGCCAGTTGGGTTAGCAGGGACTTGAGAGGGCAGAGCTGAAATGGAGGGGCAAGTTAAATCGCACACGGGAGAGCGGTGCCTCTGGTGACCTCTCATCCTGTGAGGGCCCGAGTGGCCTCTCAGAAGTTGCCTAGAGTTGGGAGAACCCTGGTGGCTCCCTGTGTGTGCCGCAGAGGCTCCCTGGCCTGGAGTTGGTTTTATTCCTCCATGGCAGGCATTGCACTCACCCTTTACAACCAGGACACCTTCCTGATTTGCAGCTCCTTCTACCAACGGTTCCCACTTTGACTCCAATATCCACTCCCAGCTTATACTGCATCAATATTTACTCTTTCTTTTTTAAGATTTTATTTATTTATTTGACAGAGAGAGAGAGAGAGATGGTGAGAGCAGGAACACAAGCAGGGGGAATGGGAGAGGGAGAAGCAGGCTTCCCGCAGAGCAGGGAGCCCGATGCGGGGCTCGATCCCAGGACCCCGGGATCACGACCAGAGCGAAGGCAGACACTTAACCAACTGAGCCACCCAGGCGCCCAATATTTACCCTTTCAACAATTTCTGGTTGCCTATAATCTGTCAATTGCACAAGGTGCTGAGGAATTGCAGACAAGACATAGTCTCACTGAAGACAAGACATAGTCCCATTTAAGGAGCTTAAAGTGTAGACACGTGGCTAACGTGACTGAAATCTTTGTCGGGAAAACGGGAGCACGTTTGACGTGTTAATAGAAATCTGTCCACCAGATGGCGCTTAGGAGAGTCCATTGTAACAACCCCGCACGCAAATGGCCGGGGTGGGGGTGGGCGAAGGAGGAAAATTTACCCTGCGGAAGAACATTGTACCATGACTTCTATTTCACGTGTACGTTTACATCCTATCAAGCCTCCAGCTGTTACACTGCTCAACTTCCAGGACTCTAGATGTGATGTTTGGACAGGGAGGAGCACCAGCTCCCACAACGGCCAGGTGCCCTGCCAACGCTCTTCTGGAGGCCGAGCCCCGCCAAGTGACACTAGGAGGGAACTGCCCCGCCGGGAGGTGTGCTTTCTTCGGGAGCAAACACCTCCTTTTGGATAGAAGGCTGATTCTTACCTGGGTTACTTTAACCAGCTCGGAGGCGTCCTTTGGGAACAAGCCACGTCTCTCTTCTCATAGCTGCTCGGGTCTTGGTCCCTGTCTGTTCATCTGCTGTGTCATTGGATTAAATATATTGATTTTTTTAATGTGTCATCTATTCTAACTGCTTATAGCTTTTCGAAACATGTTTTTCTGATTATAATAAGTTCATTAAAAGAAAGGCGAAGAGAGAAATGAATGACTTAGAAAGGGTATAATTCCACTACATATAATTCAACTCTTGGAGATACTCACTGTTAAGAATTTGGCATATATTTGTCTAGAACACGGTTTCTTAACCTTGGCACTACTGGTATTTAGGGCCAGAAAATTCTTTGTTTAGAGGACCATTCTGTGCACTGTAGCACATTTAACAGCATCCCTGGTTTCTAACCACTGTTAGAGTAATAACCACTCCCCCAAATATATCCAGTCATTGCAATGTGGTTTCATGCTATACATGCTTTCCTGCAACTTGCTTTAAAAAAAAAAGAAACAAAAAACCAGGGCGCCTGGGTGGCTCAGTCGTTAAGCGTCTGCCTTCGGCTCAGGTCATGATCCCAGAGTCCTGGGATCAAGTCCCACATTGGGCTTCCTGCTCAGCGGGAAGCCTGCTTCTCCCTCTCCCACTCCCCCTGCTTGTGTTCCCTCTCTTGCTGTGTCTCTCTCTGTCAAATAAATAAATAAAATCTTTAAAAAATAATAAAAAAATAAAAAACCCAAAATTTAATGAGCACATCTTAGTCACCTTTCCATTTCAGAATATCTGGATCTATTACATTCTTTAATAATAACTGTAATAATAATAGCAATAATAATACAGAGTGAGGTTTAATTGATTGTAGCTTTGCTTCATACTAGCTCTGTCACCTTGGGCAAGTTAATTTGCCTCCTAAGTCCTGGCTCTCTCTTCTATAAAATGAAGATGATGATAGTACATGCCTCCTAAAAGTTGTTATGAAATTTAATTAATTAATGGCTGAAGGGCTTTAAGAAGATTAAATCAGATTGTGCACGAAAAGCACTTACACAGCATCTACTAAGTCACATGTACTCACCTAATATGGGTATTATGATTATTATCAAAAGAATCTATTGAATTCTATTTACCTTGGGTTTGGCCATTGTACTTTCTGTTCTTACTCATTTTGACTTCTTTTTTTTCAGTTTATTTCTTTGACTTCTTTAGTGGATATTATCATTTTTAAATAGTAATTCTTTGTGTTCTCCTTTCTAAAAGGAAATTTATTTTTTGTGTCCTATCTTACTGTGTTAGCCAGGACCTTTCAAATGGATGATAGCAATCCAAGAGATAGTAGATATTACAGTGGGATGACTTTCAGTAATTCACCAGTGAATACATTGTTGGCTTTTGTCTGAAATTAGATTTTTTAAAAATCATTTTTAAAGAAGCATTCTTCTATGTATAGTTCTTTTTTGAAATACATTTATTTTTTAGGGAAGTTTCAGATTCACAGCAAACTGAGCAGAAAGTACAAAGAGTTCCCATAGACCCCTGCTCCCTCACAGGCACAGCCTCCCCCACTATCAACATCCACACCCCACACCAAAATGGTACATTTGTTACAATCTTTGGACCTACACTGGCACATCATTATCACCCAAAGTCCTTAGTTAACATTAAATTTCACTCTTGCTGTTGTACCATCTATGAATGGCATCTTTTTTAAGGCCTTTATCAAGAATGGATATTTTATCAAGTGCTGCTTTAGCATCAGCTGAGTTGGTATGATTTTCTTTTTTGACCTATTATTGATATTAATGGACTTTTTCATAGTACTTTGTCCTTGCATTCTTGATAATGAAACTGCTTTGTCCTCATGATTTTTCGATTAATGGTAGTGTCACATTTGACTCTGGTATTTTTGGTAAAGATTTTCATGTGAAAGTTCATAAAATGGGTTGGACTGTAAATTTTTTTTAATGTTTTATTTATTTATTCATGAGAGTCAGAGAGAGAGAGAGAGAGGCAGAGGCAGAGGGAGAAGCAGGCTCCCTGCCTAGCAGGGAGCCCGATGCGGGGCTCGATCCCAGGACCCCGGGATCATGACCTGAGCTGAAGGCAGACGCTTAACCATCTGAGCCACCCAGGTGCCCCTGGACTGTAAATTCTTATTGTGTTCTGTCTTATCAGACCATAAAAAGCCCTTCCGAACATTTGAGACATTCTTCTTTCAATTTGAGCCAGTCTTTTTTTCTATTAAAAAAGATCTTTTTCTGACAATTAGTTTGTCCCTTTCAGTTTCAAAGACTATGTTCTCTCAGCTTTTCTCATGGTTCTGGCAAATATTAAAACAAAAGAATTGATGCCAATTATTTACAATTCTTCCAAAAACAAAACAAAACAGAAGAGGCAGGAGTACTTCCCAAATCTTTCTATGGGGTAATACCCCAATACCAAAGTCAAAGACATCAAAACCTGCAGACCAATATCCTTTATGAATCTAGACACAAAAACGCTCAACGAAATACTAGCAAGTTGAATCTAGGAACACGTAAGAATAATTATATACCATGACCAAGTATTCCCTTGGATATGAGGCTGATGCACCTTTGGGTAGTATCTGTTTGCCCTCCTTTCTGCCCACCACTGCCAGAGATTTGACTAGCTGGGCAACATGGTCAGGAGAGAATGTCCAGAACTGTTATAGGAGCAGAAGTCTGGTTAAAGCTAATTTACCTAACACTTACCCTTGGAAATCTTAACCTACTTACCCCTAACCTCATGAAGTACTGATCGGCTGTTCCTTGGTGCCCCACTGAATGCCATACACACATCCATCCAAGACACCTGTAACATTTTCTTGTATGTACTTGTCCACACGCCTATGTTTCCCTTAGCAGTGTAACGACCGTAAACAGTTGGTACCTTCAGCCTCTGGCATAGCACCTGGAACTATGTAGGAGCTGAAAACATCTGTGGAATGAAAGTGTAGGGGGTCTCCAGAGGAGAAGAGCTGCCAGGAGTCTGAGAGCGGGACTAGTCAAGGATTCACACAAGTGGCACTAGGAAGGTCTGACAGTGGGAAGCATCATCTTGCCATCCGCAGGATCTGCTGATAAGGAAAATCTGTGTCCGAAGACGGCCTACTGAGCCAGCGAGAGAGGCCCAGTCATTCCCCCCGGACTCTCCCGGGTTCTTCCCCCTGCCCCGCTTCGCGCACACGCCCAAAGTGCCAAGTATGCGGAAATAGAAGTGTATAAATTGCCCCCTTTGTTTGTGCTTGGGGCTCAGACCTTTGGAGACCACTCTTCTCTGAGCCCGCTGGCATTAAATAAACCTCCTATCCTCCAAGATCTCCGGGTGCCGCTTGGTTCTTCCATCGGCCGATCCAGTCCAGGTTCCGGAACATTTGGTCCCCTGACCGGGAAACCCAACTGCACTGGCCCATTGTTGCCACCGGTTTGGGGCAACGGTGGGGTGGTGACGGAAGGAGGGATCCTAGCGGAGAAGGCGTGCCCTGCCTAATTTTCGGCAGTCTCCCGCCCTGGTCGCCTCTGGCAGGCTCCGCTCCGTTGTTCCCGCCGGACTCAAGTAGACTTGCCAGGTGAGGACCTGGTCCTGACGTCGGATTCCGGTAAGGCCCAGGGCCCCAGGACCCAGACAGACCCACCCCCATTGGGGTGGAAGGGGAGCCTGATCACGTCCCAGAGACCTCTTAGAGGTCTCACAGGTAGGGATTCCTAGGGAGGAAATGTAATAACTTCTGGAGTGAATGTGTGAGTGACTGTGCAGTCTGACCTGGCTTGCTCAAGCGGACTGATTCTGTGATTCCACGAGTGGGCACCCTTAAGGTCCCCAGAAGCCTATGGAGTCTGAATGGGCCTGTCTGTGATTCCGTGGTGAAAGGCATACGGTCTGTGGCGGCATCGGAATAGTTTCCGAGCGTAAGTCACGACGCTGAGACCGATATGGCTAAGCCTCACCTAAGCTCCTTCAGGACACAGCCAGACAGGCATCTGATTGGTCTCCTCATCTCAAGAGGCACCCGCCCTTTGTCTGTCTCTGTGCCACCACACACGGGGACATCACCATGGGGTCAGGGCAGAGTAAACCTACGGTTCTAGAGACCATGATCAAAGGTCTGGCCAAATTGCCTAAGGCCAATCATGTGTGAAATGATTCAGAACACTTGATGGAGACAAAGTGGAGCAACCAAAATTGAGATCATGAGACAGGCCTGGGGGTCTGGAATTTGCGGAGGTTGGAGGGCCTGGGAGTCAAATTGGCCTTCTCTAACAAGGCAAGATCTCCAGCTGTTTGGGTTTTTTTAGCTTCACAGAACACCTTTCCCTGTCATCTCTGGGTGGTGGGAGGTTGGGGCGAGCATCCCCCAGGGATGGGACAGGTCTCAGGTAGGGAGAGGCAGGGGACACTGGCTCTTCTGGAGAGGACTGGGGCAAGGAAGTCGGGGGAGGAACCCCACTAAAAGGAAAACAGAGAAGAGGTCAGATCAAAAGCCAAGCTACTACACTGTTCAAAGGCAGATTCCTGTTGTCTGTCTGGGGTAGGGCTGACATTGGCGATTTAAACAAGATACCCCAGGCCATACAGATCCTGCTGGTCCACTGGCCGCACTCTGAACAGCAAGGCTTAGACATTGTTTCCAAACCTCCTTTGTAAGAGTCACCTGGGAGGACCTTGTTAAAAAGGCAACTATTTGGGGGATGGGGTAGCCAGGTGATGGGTATTACATAGGGCACGTGTTGTGATTAATACTATCCGGCCTATGCAAACCCACTGAATCAAAATGGGTGGGATGGGGGGAATATCCCAGAAGCTGTGTGTTTAAAAAGCAACCCCCGGGATGGGAGGAATGTCCCAGAAGCTGTGTGTTTCTTTGTGTTTAAAAAGCAACCCCTGGGGACATCCAAGTGGCTCAGAAAAAAACTGTTAGACTCGGGATACCGAGCCTCAATGGAAGAAGGCACAAATCTGCCAACAACAGGTTCAATACCTTGGTTTCCTCCTCACCCAAAGGAAAAGAGAACTAGGGCCAGAGAGGAAAAGGGTCATCATCTCCCTGCCACAGCCCCAGACAAAAAGGGGCCTGTGAGAATTCCTGGGGGCTGCAGGATTCTGCTGCATCTGGAGCCCTGGGTTCTCGGCAATAGCAAGACCCCTTTATGACCTCTTAGGGGGACCAGATCGAGAACCCCCCGCCTGGAAAAAATAGCGCTCGGGGTACTCACCCAGACTGTTGGACCCTGGCAACGGCCAGTTGCTTACCTGTCAAAGAAGCTGGGCCCCATGGCAGCGGGATGGCCACCGTGCCTCAGGGTGCTGGCAGCCACAATCCTACTCATCGAGGAGGCGGACAAACTTACCCTGGGGTGAGAACTTAACATCCAGTTTCCTCATGCAGTTGTGTCCCTCATGAACGCACAGGGACACCACGTCCTTTCCAATTCTCGGCTAGCACAATACCAAGGGCTCCTCTGTGAAAACCCGTGGGTCACCCTCGAAAGAGTAAGGACATTAAATCCAGCAACCCTTCTCCCCACAGAAGAGGGCGAACCAGACCGTGACTGCTCCGAGGTGACTGATGAAGTCTACGTGAGCCATCCAGATCTGCAGGATCAAGCCATAAAGAATCCAGAGCTCACACTGTTCAGCTATGGCAGCAGTTACCTACAGGGTGCCCAGAAAGCGAGTTATGCCATAACCACAACCACTGAAGTCCTAGAAGCTAAGGCATTACCAGCTGGATGGTCAGCTCAACGGGCTGAGTTATATGCCTTAGTCCGAGCCCTCACCCTCAGTGAAGGCAAGTGGGTCAACATCTATACTGCCTCTTGGTACGCCTTTGCTACTGTACATATACATGGAGCCATCTACAAGGAAAGGGGCCTCCTAACTGCCACAGGAAAAGCTATTAAGAACAAGGAGGAGCTACTGAGACTCCTCAAAGCCGTCTGGCTTCCAAAGGAAATAGCAATCCTGCACTGTAAGGGACACCAGAAAGGAGACGACCCCATAGTGCAGGGAAACCGTCTGGCAGATGAGGCAGCCAAGACCGCAGCCAGTGAGGACATGGACAGAGCCCCTTCCCTCCCCATGGCCCTAACACCCCCAGAACAAGTCCCTCCACCCAGTTACACTAAAAAGGAAAAGGAATGGGCCATGGCTGAGGGAACCACCCTGACTGAAAAGGGATGGTGGATGCTGTTCCAACAGCAACTGGAGGGCATCTAGTCAAGGAACACCACCAACTCACTCATCTGGGAAAAACTGCATTAGAGGCCTTCTTAAGAAGCACTACTAAATCAGTCAGCTGCCAGCACTATGCCAAGCAACGAGGGAACGATGCATAACATGTGCTAAAAATAATGCTCGGTCTGCACCACAGCCCCCGCCCGGTGTCCAGAGGATGGGAGCAACCCCCTTCGAAGATCTAGAGGTAGACTTCACAGATGTGCAGCCGAGCAGGGGGTTCAGATATCTCTTAGTAATAGTATGCACATACTCTGGGTAGGTCGAAGCCTTCCCAACCAGGACGGAGCAAAGCCGGGAAGTAGCTAAAGTCCTCTTGCAGGAGATCGTGCCCCCATTCGGCCTGCCATTAATAATCCATAGTGACCCACATTTGTGGCAGACATTGTACAGTCCTAGCTTCTAGGACTTCAGTGGTTGTGGTTACTGCATAACCTGCTATCTGGGCACCCTCCTCCAAATCTCTCAACATCACCTGGAGACTCCACACTGCTCACTGGCCCCAAAGTTCAGGGAAAGGAGTTTTTGAGAGATTATGGAGTCAGGATGAACCCCGGCAAGTTGAGAACCCTATATGAATTGGAATGGCCCACCTTTGATGTTGGGTGGCCTTCAGAAGGGACATTGGATGTCCCAATGATTCACTGAGTATGGCAAATCGTAACAGGAGAACCAGGACACCCTGACCAATTTCCGTACATTGACTCCTGGCTAGGAATTGCTCAGACCCTTCCCCACTGGGTGCGATTCGCTTGCAATAGGCAGGGACAGGCCAGGGTCTTAATCGCCTCATCCAAGCAACCTAAAGAAAATCAGCAAAAGCCCCAGTCTCCACAAATCCTAGTCAGAGATCCCGAGGACAAACCGAATGTGCCCCCACCATACATACCCCCAAGACCGTCTACACCTGGCCCCTCAGCTCCAGACACTCTGCTGCCATCAGTTTCACTGGTACCCCTAGGCCCAAAGGATCCACTTTCTCCAGGCCCAGCAGCCAGGCTGTGCCCCAGACTGAGCACAAGCACCCTCCAAATGCTGGTACAAGAGACGTGGGAACCCGAGAGGCGCGATGAAGATGGGATGGTCCAACCCGGCCGTTCCATGATGTATTATCAGCCCTTCTCCACCACCGACCTCCTTAACTGAGAAACCACAGGCCATGGTACCCCTCTTCCAGACTCATCGGCCAACCTGGGAAGACTGCCAACAGTTACTCCGCACTCTGTTTAACACAGAAGAAAGGAGGAGAATAATGAAAGGTGCACGGCAGTACCTGGAAGAGCACGCACCAGCAGGAGTCATCGACCCTGCTGCCTGGGCTAATACGGCCGCACCCGAAGAGCGCCCAGCATGGGACTTCACCACAACTGAGGGACAGGCCCACATCTGCCGGTAACAGGAGGCCCTCCTCTGGGGAAACTGAGTAGGAGCTAAGAAACCCATGAACGTGACTAAGGTATCCTCGGTCACTCAACAACCATGGGAGTCCCCCGGGAACTACTATGAGAGGCTATGTGAAGCCTACAGGATATACACTCCATTTGACCCCGAGGCATAGGAAAGCCAACGGATGGTAATCACCTCCTTCGTGGCTCAGGCCGCCCCAGACATCGGAAAAAAACTTCAGAAACTAGAGGGTTTTGTCGGGATGAACCTTACCCAATTAACAGAAATTGCCAATAAGGTCTACATGAACATGGAGGTCGCAGCCAAACGGGAAGCTGACAAAAAGATGAAAAAGAAAGTCAGCCTCCCCGCTGCCGCCCTGAAAGAAAAGGACAACACAAAGACGGGAAAACACCAACCACCGAAAGGGGGAAGCCCAGAACCCCCTTGGCAAGGGATTAATGTCCCTACTGTAAAGAGAAAGGGCATTGGAAAAATGAATGCCCAGCCACTACAAGGAAGAACTCTGAAAGGAGGACCTCATAGGCCTTGCGGGAATGGACTCAGACTGAGGGGGACCTGGCTCTTTCCTCCTTGGCCCCCATGAGCCCACGGTCAGAATGAAGGTGGGGAGCCAACCAGTGACTTTTATGGTTGCTACTGGGGCCGAGCACTCTGTTGTCACCTCCCAGTGGCCCCTTCAGCAAAAGGACTGTGACCATCCTTGGGGCCACTGTCACGGGGCAGTACAACAACCATTTTGCCAGGCTCACCAGTGTGAACTCGGGGGCCACAACGTCTGACATGAATTCCTTTATCTGCCTGATTGAACTCGGGGGCCACAAGGTCTGACATGAATTCCTTTATCTGCCTGATTGCCCCATCCCTCTCCTAGGCCGAGACATACTCTCCAAGCTTAGGGCTCAGGTAACCTTTGAGCCCACTGGACAACTAGCCTCCGATAGAACCCAAGGCAAGAGGAGACGGGGTCTCTGAACAGTGGAGTGAATGAATCGCACCCTCAAGGGAACCTCGGCAAAGTTTTGTCAGGAGACTAACCTCCCATGGCCGTATCTGCTACCCCTAGCTCTCCTGCGTGCTCGCTGCACACCCGGGACATCAGGTTTCTCCCCATTCAAATTAATATACGGACAGCCTCCCCCGTGCTTGGAAAGCCTTCCAGAAAATTTGCATCAGGTTGGAGATAAAGGGATAAAGGAGCAGCTTCAGGCCCTGGGGGCCACCCTAAATAAATGACAAAAGTACACCATCGAGAGGGCCCCAATCTCCTTAGGGTCTCAGGTACACTCCTTCCAGACAGGGGACTCAGTTTGGGTCAAAGATTGGAAGAAAGAAGAAGGCTCATCATTTGGATGAGGAGCCGCACCAGTGGAGAGTCCAGCCAGACTTCGAGAACCCACTCTGGCTTCAGCATGATTTCCCTCATCTTGGTAGTCGGACTCTACGCTGTTGCCCCTCCTGACTGGACTTTCCCACAGAGGCTGCTACCTAAGGTCATAGATCCCACTTTTACTGGCCCTCTGCTGTCTACTCCTGAGCGCATTTCACCATGGTTTTCCTGGCCCCAGTCAGTCCTGGTCTTCTGCTACCTGGTGTGCTGTTAAGTTTATGATTTAAGTCCGTGTTTGCCCCAAGCCTTGCAGTCAACCCTCAGAACCAAACAGAATGATGCCCTCTAAACTAGGTGTTTAAAGGGGCATCAAAGGGGGGAATGATAAGGAAAATCTGTGTCCTAAGATGGCTGACCGAGCCAGCGAGAGAGTCCCCGTCCTTGCCCCCGGGGCTCTTCTGGGTTCTTCTCCCTGCCCCAATTCACACACACACCACAAGTGCCAAGTATGTGGAAGTAGATGTGTATAAATTGCCCCCTTTGTTTGTGCTTGGGGCTCAGGCCTTTGGAGACCACTCTCCTCTGAGCCCGTCGGTGTTAAATAAACCTCCTAACCTCCAAGATCTCCGGGTGCCGCTTGGTTCTTCCGTCGGGTGATCCAGTCCAGGTTCCATAACACTGGCAGGTGCTTAATGAGTTTTTCTGAGTGAATAACTAATCCTGCCCTCCAGAGGTATATAGTCCGATTGAGGTCTATTGTACATAATCTGTGACATTAGCAGGTGCGAAGAGGCAGTCCCTTGGATAACCACGGGGTAACCGTGTCCCCAGTTTGCTCCCTGCAGCCAAACCCAGACTTTCCCAACAGGCTTTATGATACCTAAGTGATCTTGAGGAAAAAACTAATAATATAATTTGTAAATGTTTTTCAGGTAACCTCTTTCTCGTTTCATTTCACATGCTTCTTCATTAACATGGTCATGGTTTTTGCTTGCAGGTTTTTTTTTTAATTTTAATTCCAGTATAGTCAACGTATAACATTATATTAGTTACAGGTGTACAATATAATGATTCACCACTTCCAGACATCACCTGGTGCTCATCACAAGTGCCCTCCTTAATCCCCATCACCTGTTTCAGCCATTCCTCCCACCCACCTCCCCCCTGGTAACCATCAGTGTGTTCTCTAGAGGTAAGAGTCTGTTTCTTGGTTTGTCCCTTTCTCCCCCTTTTTTTCCCCGTTGCTTGTTAGTTTTATTTCTTAAATTCCACATATGAGTGAAATCATGTGGTACTTATTTTTCTCTGGCTGACTTACTTTGCTTAGCATTATACTCTCTAGCTCTATCCGTGTTGTGACAAATGGCAAGATCTCATTCTTTCTATGGCTGAATAATATTCCATTGAATATATATACACCATGCCTTCTTTATCCAGTCATCTGTGGTTGTATGCTTGGGCTACTTCTGTAATTTGGCTATACTAGATAATGCTGCTATAAACAGAATTCATGTTTTTCTATTTTTTGGGTAAATACCCAGTAGTGAAATTACTGGATCATAGGGTAGATCTATTTTTAACTTTCTGAGGAAACTCTATACTGTTTTCCACAGTGGCTGTACCGATTTGCATTCCCAACAGTGCAAGAGGGTTTCCCTTTCTCCACATCCTCACCAACACTTGTTCTTGTTTGCAGTTTTTTTTGGGGGGGGTGCAGAGGGAGAGAGAGAGAGAGAGAGAGAAATAATCTTAAGCAGGATCTGCACCCAGCATGGAGCCCGATGTGGGGCTTGATCTCATGACCCAGAGATCATGCCCCAGCCAAAATCAAGAGCCAGCCACTTAACTGACTGAGCCACCCAGGCGCCCCTTGCTTACAGTTTCTTAACTGTCCTTGTTACTAGCCTGGAAGAGTGAAGCCCATTTTGCACAAAGGCATAAATCTGGTTTCAGTTTATTAAAAAAAAGCCCAACATATTATTTTTAGGCCACATTCCCTTTCAATCTTGTCAATGCTCTAATATACCAGCCCAAGTATGCTAATACTTTGGAGACAGCTAAGTCAATGATTAATGTAAAGGGGAAAACAGTTTGGCAGAATTCAAACTCCCTAGGCCAAAGGTGGTAACAAACACAGAAAGCCAAACATGCACATTTTATATATTGATCCCTAGAGTAGGGACTCATGAAATCCCCATGCCACCCCAGACTTGTTTTGTTGTCTGCAATTTGGTCCTAATAGATGCTTTCCACTTAAATTAACACATCTGCCCCTAGAGAAATATGGTCTATGAGAAAACAGTCTTCCCTTTCAAGATCAGTTACAAGGAAAGCCTTGCGGCTCTTCAGCTAATACTGGCTTGGCTGTAGGTCTCTAGCAATAATCTCCGCTCTGAGATGTGCAGACTAAATGAAAGGTCCATATGTTATGCCATAGTAGCCAAATATCTAAAGAGATGATGTGCACTCTAGTGAAAGTGTTAGCACTGAGCCCTCCTGCAGGTGTCTTATTAAAAAACTAGCTCAGGAAGGAAAGGAAAAGTTCTTCCAGGACCACCCTTCCATCTGCCCTTGGTTTTGTTCTCTTTTGGTTTTGCTCTTGCATTTGGAAGGTGAAAGGACCTAAAGCCTTGAAAACGAGGACATGCTTTTCCTGTAAGCCAAATGTTTTACACACATATGCAGAAAGACAATATCTCAGAGAGTCATTTGGATCTTTATAGTGAGGACTCCATTTGGCCAAATTCCAGAAAAATCTTGATAATTGGGAGGCACAGTCCAGGGAAACTGCCAGATCTGAAAATGAAACTCGAAGTTTTATGTATACTTCACACCCACCAGAATGGCCAAAGTGAAACAAAACAAAAACAAAAAACAAAAACGGTGCAACAAAGGATATAAAGTGACTGGGACTCTCAAACATTGTTTGGAAGAGTGTCAATTGCATGACCACTTTGGAAAACTGTTTTGAGAGTATCTTCAAAGACTGAGCATACATATACACCTAATGCCCTAGCAGCCCCTCTTAGGTGAATACTCAGCAGAAATGCATCATATGTTTACATGTATGTAGTAGAAATGCATGTAGTAGAAAGACCATGGCAGCCCTATTCATAACAGGCTCAAACTGGAAATAACCCAAATGCCCAACGGAGGTAGAATGGATAAATAAATAGTGGTATATTTGTAACAAAATTCCATACAGCAATGACAATAAATAAACCACAACCTCCACAAAACAACATGGGTGGGCCTTGTAAATGTAATGTTGGGAGAAAGAAGGAAAACAAAGGAGTTATGGGCACTTCCAATTACATAAAATTCACGGACACACATTTAATGTATGGTGTTGGAAGTCAGGTTAGCAGTTACTCTCAGGAGGGGGCAGTAACTGGGAGGGGGCACAAGGTGGGCTTCTGGGATGCTAATAACATTTTGTTTCCTAATCTGGATTTTGACTGCACAGATGTGTTCTCTTTGGGAAATTCACTGGGCTGTACCCCTGTGATGAGTGTGTTTTCTGTAAGTACGTGCACTTCAATGGAAAGTTTACTTTTGAAAAGAAATATAATGTAATTATAGTCTGTATCTCCCAAGCTTTATTAGGCAGTTTTATGTAATTATAGCCCAGGGTCCCATGTATAGTAATAATCGAAATCTTGATCCTTAATGCCCACCACTGCTGACTAGCCAGAAGGCTTTTGTTTTTTTCACTGTTCATTTCTCCAACTCTTTCTGAGAATTCCCCAGGAATGTAGAACTTTAGCGGAATCACCAGGTTTTGGTGGTCAATCCCTCTGAGATTTCCAGAAGTCAGACCCTCACCTCATATATTGCCGGAGCCCCTGTTGACCCTCTCCTCTGTTGTCTACTGTCACCTTGATCACTTCTGGGTCCTGGTCTTGCCACTGCTGTGCTTCTCTGGACATCAGAGTCTCTTTGTCCCAGTCTTCTATGCTCTTGTCTCTCTGGCCAGGACATCCACATGTCCAGTTCTTTTAGGAAGACCCCCATAGTTGCACTCTGTGAGCCCTTAGATATACAATCCTAGCATGTCTACCCTCCTAGGACTCACAGGTACCCTGGGCATGATGAGGGACTGGGAGGAGGGTAGAAATAACTGTTCTATATGATGGCTGGAACAGCTGCTCCTTGTAACTCCAGATGCTACTGCTCAGACCCCATCCTAGACGTACTTCCTTATTCTAGGTCATTTGTTTCTAGGGCCAGATGAGAGTCGCTACTGTTCTGCCTCCCTCAGGATTCTCCAGTTCCCTAGATAGTCTGTATGTTTCTGAACCCCAGTTACAAGGTTCTAGTTCCTTCCAACCAGTAGGGTAACCAACTTATCCCAGTGTGCCCAAGATTTTCCCAGTTTTAGCATGGAAAGTCCCATGTCCCCAAAGCCTCCTCAGTCCCAGGCAAACCAAGATGATCGGTTACCCTACCAACCTGGCTTCTGGGACCCAGAATGGGCTCTGCCAGAGACAGCTGGACATCCGTCTTAATTTTCCCCCAATTTTCCATGGCAAGTAAGAAGCTGATCTGGGGGCGCCTGGGTGGCTCAGTCGGTTGGGTGTCTGCCTTCGGCTCAGGTCATGATCCCAGGGTCCTGGTATCGAGTCCTGCATCGGGCTCCCTGCTCCGTGGTAAGCCTGCTTCTCCCTCTCCCACTCCCCCTGCTTGTGTTCCCTCTCTTGCTGTGTCTCTCTTTGTCAAATAAATAAGTCTTAATAAAAAAAAAGAAGAAGAAGAAGAAGAAGCTGATCTGCCCAGAGCACACACAGGACCTTTAGAGGACACTTTTGCTTATCTCTACAAGCAAGCCTATTGGCTAGACCTTGACAAGAAAATTGAGAAATTGAGAATTAAAAGAAACTTGGACCCACAGTCAGCTGAAGAGTCTGTCCTAAACTTGGCAGACCCAATTCTTCCTGGCCAACAGGAAACATGTCTAGCTAATTCTTGAAGAGTCCAAAGCTGGAGTCTGCTGGCTTTCCACACCAGGTCACATTCATAAAGGCAAGACTCACAGGAAGTGAGCCAGATGATCAGAATGTGAGCCACAGATCATCACCAAAGAGAGGTGATTGGACATTGGCTGTGGACAGCTTGAGCTTTCTGGTGTTCCATCAGCAAAGATCCTGGGATCAGATGGAAGGCCCAAATCTTTACAATGGGTATCAACCAAGCAGAGAAAATCCTCATTCCATTAGCTTCAGAGTGAAGTAAACAAGAGGTTGAATTGGCTAAAGTGCATTCAATTGGAAGACTCCTTGTCATTAGACAAGGCTCAAGATTAATAAAACAGTAACTAGCACATTGCTCTCAGATAACACGCTGGGAGCATGTTGATTTTAAGCAGTGATCCTTAAATATACCTAGGCGAGGAACAGCCTGAAGTCAAAGTACTCTTCACTAAAACCAAAAACAACAATAACAGTGAAAAACTACCCTCTCCCCACAAAAAAACATAAAATACTGCTATATTAAATATTCACTCCTGGAATACTTTTGTGCTGATACTAGATTCTAGTATAAGTGAAAGATAAACAATTATGGATAGAATCGAGAATTTTCCCATTAATTTTTTTTCTGGGGAAATGACAACATTTGGTTCAAAGTCAGTTCAAAAGACCTTCCTGTTTATGGAAAAAGTAGGAGCTGAATTTGAGAACCACTACTTTAAGGAACAAATAAGACTCCTTGGGATTTGTACTCAACTTGCTTCAGACCTGTTTTTTTTCCAGATCTGTTTTCTTAAGTTAAACATTTTCTACCACAATCTTGGTTTTGCTTTTCATTTACCTTGCAAATCCTGTTATTCAAATAGTTCAAAGATGAATCAGATGTGCAATTTATTGAGATTTTACTGTAGGGAACAGAGCTGGTTTCTCTCCCTTTAACATGGCCCTGCTTACTTCTTGCACCTTGTGCTTCTAGTTCTTTCCTGGGTGACTACCTGAGGACTTGGGGGTGACCGTAACTTGGTCCCATAGCCAACAAACCTCACTCAGCAACTAAGAAAGTGACTTGTCGTCAAGGAGGGAAGGGGATAATGAGCCAGCTGCAATGAGTGTCTCTTGACTCTAACTGATGACTTGGGTAAAGAACCCAAGGTCATCCTGTGGTGTAGTTGGGCTTATCAGCTGGAAGGCTCTTTAGCCTAGAGCATATCAAGCTCAATTAGAATTCTTTTGCAGTGGGATGGGTTTCAGGGAGGTAGGCTGATAGTTTCTAACTGTAGTTCAGTGTGTCACCGTGTTGGCAATTGGTACAACTGTGGGGGTGGGCAAATCTCCCACTATGTGCTCTGGTAAGCCTCCTCTGGGTCCATCCCTACCACCTAACCTCTCTCTCTCTCTCTACTGTTCCACCTCATGGAGTGTGACCTTAGCCCAGTCCTTAACCACTTCTTTTTCAGTTTCCTCTGGAGCGGAATCACCCCACAACAGAGTTGCTCATCAAATGAGGTCATATGTGCGGGGACATGTAAAGAGTAGACTGCTTACATGGTACTTTCACCTTGGTTAATCCTAGTTGGAAGAGTCAAACAGAATCCACCAAGTTCTGTAAATCTCCATCAGGGGGCACCCGTTCATTCCAAATTCTCCATGCAGTTCTATTCCAAATTCAGCAGGTGGAATTCAGTGCTTTTTTTCTTAGCCTTGAGTGGCAAGAAAAGGGAGGGTACTGCCTCATGCCCTCTCAGCCTAGCGACTGGACATGGCTATCATTTATGATTAGGACCAGAAAGATCCTTTTCCTTTATGCTCTTAGCAAATAATACCCTAAATAATCTATTAGTTTTGAAGTCCATTTTTATGGGAAAATGTTATGGTCCGCACTACAGAAAAAGAAGTGATCAAGAATATACACATATGTATCAACTACATCAGAGGATGGTAATGCGGGGACAAGACACTCTGGGGGGCAAAAGTAATTAGCAGATTCGGGAACGGTTATTTAAAGTCTATCTTATTCTAGATGTTTTACAGATATTATTTCACTTAATCCTCAATAACAGGGGTTAGCAAACTATGACCCACATGTCAGATTTGACTGTCTGACTGTTTTTGTAAGTAAAATTTTACTGGAACATGGCCACACTCATCTGTCTACGTATTGCTATGTGCCTTCACCGGACAATAGCAGTTGACCATATGGCATATATTGTCCCAAGGATTTACAATCTGACCTATAACAGAAAGGGCTTGCTGACTCCTGATCTATAGCCATAGGATATGGGGACTATTTGCATTTCACTGATGAATAAATGAAAACTCAGAAATATTAAGTAACTAGCCTAAGTCATACTGCTAGTAAGTGGCACACCTAGACCTTGACTCAGAGGCAACTTTCTTTCCAAATGCCTTGCCCTTTCTGCCCTAAGTGTACAACAACCTCCCAGTTTATCAAGTGCCCACATGGGCTTGGTGTTTTATCTTGTGGATCTCATTTCTTATAATAAACCCAAACTACTTTGCACTGTTTCGGGGACTCTGCACAATCTAATTTCAGCTTGCCTTTCCTGTCTTCCTCCTGCTCCTACCTGGTGAGTGTAGTGAGAGTAGAGCAGGTGCTCCCACTGCTCCCAAACACACCTGTTGCTTCCTCACTCCATGCCTCCATTTTTTGATATCACTGCCTCCAGGTAAATATCCTCCCTCGCTCTTCAGCTCCTGTCTCCAGGAATTCTGCCTGGACTGCACATTCAGAAGCGATGTCTCCCTCCTCCATCCTGGAGAGCAGTTCTCCTTCCTGTTGATTTAGCGTTTATCGTATGCTGCCTTGGATGATCTTTTAGATATGCACGTCTTATCTTCTACAGGAGGTTGTAAACTTCCTGAGTGTGAGGACTGTCCGCACCACGTTCCACACCCGGGTAGACTGTGTCATCCACGTTGGTACTATGGAATGGCAGGTCCATTTGCCTGATGAGCATTCTTGCATGGAAACAAACTCTGTTCACCCTTCTATACAACTCAGCATGCAAATGAAAGCACAATCTTGGCCCATCTGGATATGGGGTGTAAAATGGGATCAAATGAAGAAAACTGGGGAGGGGGAAAGTTGCAGAGAAATAAGCATCTTTCCCTTATTTTTTAAATCTAGGACTGCATTATTAGATTTCCCTTCAGGTGCCTTTCCTAGGACAACACAGTGATTAGCTGCTGAGATCTGGAGTCAGACCTGGATTTGAAATCTAACTCTATTAGTTACCGGCTCTGTGACCTTGGGTAAGCTACTGAGCCTCTCTGAGCTTCCATGTCCTCACATTTACAATAGAAAAAACAGTCATGCCTAACTGGTTTGTTGTGAGGAGTAAATGAGGAGATACATTTAAAGATACATCTTAGCGCAGTCTCTCGCACATATGAAGCTCTTAATAATCACCAGCCATTATTTTCCAAAGCTCTGTCCCTAGGTGGGCACCAGATCTAAACATTTAGGACCGACTGGGCCCTTGTCCACCCACTGCTATGCGTGAACCATCCTCCCTGACCATGTCATCAGCACCACAAAGTGGCCCATGGTGGTCTGAGGGGTTACCAAGAAAGTAGATGATGAATACCCTGCCCACAGCACTTGTATTTTTATAGAGACACAGGAAGCAGAAAAACAGATATTTCATCTTGTCCCCTTCTCTCCAAACACCATTTACAGCAGACATGTGGTTTCAAACTGGAGACAGAGTTGAGAAACAGTCATGCACCCTAGTCTGCTGGTGTAATGCCTCAGGGTCTCTTGGGTAGGAAACTCTCTCTGGTAACAATAGGTTCCTTCATCTGCCACCTCCAAGAGAATCCAGCAACTCCTTTTTGCTCTATTGTTACCTTGGGGCTGGAGGTTAGTCCCCCCACCTATGCCTTTCTTCCCTACACCTCCTCAGCTGTTTATTGGTCCAGAACACACTTGAGATTTCAGATTTAAAAACTGACTCTACGGTAGGATGAGGAACTGGGTTGATGTAAGCAATATACAGATGGAGAAGCTACTGGTATTAACCATGGGCATTTAATCCAGCCTGATTCATGGAACTCTGGCTTCATAGCTTCTGTCTCTTTCCCTCTGTACTTGGTCAGACAATTTTTCAATATGGTCCTTGGAACCATCAGGTGTTTTCTGGTGACTGTGAGGTTTTATCCCTGGCTTCTAGTTAAGACTGCATTCTATATATAACTGTCTGAATTCTTAGAATAGTTATTCTCCTGGTTTCTGTGCCTTCAAAACCTTTCACATAATCTTTAACTTCGAGACCCCAGCCTGGCACACACCCTTGTTCTGATTTTCTGGCGTCTTTAAATGGAGTCAACCCAAATATCCCAACAGATGTGTCTCAAGGCACAATCCCAATGAACTGTCCACCTCCCACCTGGCACTGCATTCCCCTCAGCCTCCAAAAAAAAAAAAAGTCTTGACATAAGATATAATAACTCTCCATAACTCTTCCATTTATTTTTAATGTGTACACAGATTGACTGGTTCCTTTTTCAGCTGACCTTTTAAAGCTGTTAAACTGGTTTGTTTATATTCAATAGCCAAAGCAAATGACCATGAGTAGAATCTCACAGGAAAAAAAAAAAAAAACAAAAACCCCACACTATTTTATCTCTAGAGTTACAGATTCTGTTCCAGGCAGGAGAACATGCAGGTATGATCAAAACACATAAGACACAACCATGCCAGGAAAGAATTTCCCATTTCGTGGGCTGGTGTGGGTAATCGCCATAAATAATTAGAAGTGTTAATGATTAAAGCAACTATTAAAGAGTCCACTGGTAATGGATTAAGTGCCTCTGGGAGCAGCCAGAAGAAACAGAAGGTCGTACAGTGAATCCTGGAGTAGGAGGAGGAAGCAAAGTTAGCAAAAATCAGAGAGAAGGGTGTCCATAAAATCCTGGACCAGAAAGGATTTCTGGCTGAAAGTGACCAGGAAGTTAAGCCAGGAGCTAGGTGCAGCTAGAGTACTAACTATAGGACCAAGGAAAGTCTACTTTGGGAAGCAGGACCAGGAAAGCTGAATGAGTTTGTGGAGGAGAGCCCACAGAGCTGAGGGCCCCTTACCTCCATGCTGGGAAAATATGAACTCTGCATCTGCTCTGGGCCGTGCCCGTGCGGCTGCTGAGCAGTTACTCTGAGTTCTGTAGAAGAGAAAGGGGAGGGCTACACTCCTCCAGGTGCTTCTGAACCCACTCTGTGCACAGCACAGCTCTGCGGCTCAGTGGGGGAGGCAGGTGAGGATAAACGTGAGGCCGGATTCCTGCCCCAAGAAGCTTCGAGGCCAATCTGGAGTTTAAAACACAGAACAAACTGTTTCTTACCAGTGGGGAAGTGGGTGGGGTGATAGGCAAAATAGGTGAGGAGGATTAAGAGGTATGAACTTCCAGTTATAAATAAATACGTAGCAGGGATGAAGAGTACAGCACCGGGAACACAGTCCATAGTTTGTAATAGTGTTGTATAGTGGCAGATGGTGACAACACTTGTCGTAGCGGACATCGAGTAATGTACAGAATTGTGAAACCAACATGTTGTACACCTGAAACTAATATAATATTGTATATTGATTGTATTTCAACTTAAAAAAATCAGAATAAAATAGAGTGCGAGTGTTCTGTGGCGCAGTCTATCAGGACTCTGGGCATTTGGGATGGGAAATATGGTAGTGGAAGAAGCAAAGAATTTCAAGCGAAAAACTGTAGGGGTAAAAGAACGGAGCCTCAGCAAACGAACTGAGGCCCAGAGGGCGGATCCAGACCCTGGATCATTTGGGGTCCCTTCAAATTCATAGTCTTTAATAGGGAGGGCTGGTGAACACTGATGGTTAGTTCCATTAAGAAAAATCAAATCTCTCTCTATGCTCAAATAAAGGAGTTTATTATATGTACAAACTACAGCAGAATATTTTACTTGTTTGGAATTATCTTTTGTGGCGCAGTTTTCCCAGCGCCCATAACTGGAAAGCATTAGTCACTCACACTCACCAAAGGCAGTGAAAACTTACTTGGATATAATTGCAGTCTTGTTCAAGATATGTTTCCTAAAGGAAATATTTTTCTTAAATCACTGTGGGAGTAGCAAGACCGCCCGTGGTATGTGAAGAGTGACTCCATTTTTCATCTGAATACCTTATTGTTCTAATTCCTTAATAGCAAGGATGTACTCACACTTCTCTTGTATCATCTATAACCCGAGTATATTTTTTTACCTTTCCTTTCTATTATTTATTTATTGGCTTTGACATCCACAAAACACTTAACCGCATTACTGCAATCTTTGTTTTTTCTTTAGTTTTCATTTCCAATTACGTGACTCCGTGGGAGATATAACGAAGGGATTAAAATTTATACTTAAAAAAATCTCTCATTCTCTGTGCCTTGTCATACATGAGTTTCAGAAGTCAGCTGCCAGCTTCACGTCTTCTTGGGGTTGGGACAAGACTTTAGTTACACCAAGAAACATGCATGTATGTATCACAGAAAATCTCCACTAAGGTACATCCACAGACCAGGGAGTGTTTTTATATTTTTATCCAAGGACACTTAACTTCTTGAGTGAGAATAGAAACAATTTACATTTCATCACTTTTGTTGAGAGCGTTGGTGGAAATCTGAGTTAAATGACACGGAATCTCTGATTAATTCCAGGGTAGTTTCAGTGCCTCTATGGATTGTGGCCTGGGGCAGCTGACCCTGCCCTCCTGGCTCTTTGTCAGGGAAACTCTAAAGCTCCGTTTCCTCGTCTGCATGGAGATTAACATCTATGGAGTCTACCTCATAGGATCACTTGAAGCTCGGACGAGATAATGAATGTGAAAACATTTTTGTAAATTGGACAATGTTGGCTTTTTCTAGGCTGTTATCTCATGAGAGGGAGAGAATATTAGCTTGCTCAAGAAATAGTCCAGTGAGAATACTGACTTACAGCACTACTTGGCTTCTCGTCAAACACTCCTCTTGAACCCGTGGCTCAGGAGATACAAGTGAGTAGAGTGCTCCTGGAAAGAGCAATCACCTGGAAGTATGTGATTCTGGGTCAAGTCCCCAGCACTGCACTATACTGAGTCGTGTGAATGTGGGTAAATCACTTAGCCTCTTTAGTTTCTTTATTTTGTAAGATGAGATCTTTGGACAAAAAATTTTATATATTCTACAAATATGAAGGGGCGCCTGGGTGGCTCAGTTGGTTAAGCGACTGCCTTCAGCTCAGGTCATGATCTCGGGGTCCTGGGATCGAGCCCCGCATCGGGCTCCCTGCTCCACGGGAAGCCTGCTTCTCCCTCTGACCCTCCCCCTGCTTGTGTTCCCTCTCTCGCTGTCTCTCTCTCTGTGTCAATTAAATAAATAAATAAAATCTTAAAAATTTTTTTATATATTCTACAAATATGAAAATCATGGTTTTAGACTTCTAAGATACTCAGGATCTGCTGAAGTATGCATTGCGCAAGCTCATGGACCTGTCTTCACTGAGGTGTCCTCTGGTGTCACACACCAGGCCTGACATATGGTAGGTCCTCAGTAAATACATGTTGAATTTAAGAATGATGGTTCAATCGTGGTAGTAACTGACTTGTAGGAGTGATTTTATATTGATTTTAATGCAATTCTTTTTTTTAAAAAAGATTTTACTTATTAGAGAATGAGAGAGAGCATGAGAGGGGGGAGGGTCAGAGGGAGAAGCAGACTCCCTGCCGAGCAGGGAGCCTCATGCAGGACTCGATCCTGGGACTCCAGAATCATGATCCGAGCCAAAGGCAGTCGCTTAACCAACTGAACCACCCAGGCACCCTGATTTTAATGCAATTCTATTCCTTTCAACAAAGATGAATGGTTAAACACATAACTCCATGGGGTTAATAAGAAATACTTTTCTAAGACATTAAATGAATCCACAAATCCAAAAAAAGTCATTCAAATTTTGGCTTGAAAAAAAAAAGTCATCATGTCTTGAAAGGGATATAATATTTGAACTCAGGATTTTCTGGAACTTAGTTCCGGTGTCTTGTCTACGTGTTTTCTTCTAGCACTAAATGTTAAGATCTAAATCAGCCAACTTAACTTCTATTCCTCCCCACCCCCGCTGTCACTCCCTTATCCGGACCTCATTTGGCCTTCCAGGATGCTGTACAATGGGTGCCAAGCTGTTTCTGGCCTCTGAGACTTTGCACTTAGTATTCCTTTGACCCAGAATCACCTCCTTCCTTTCCTCTGTCACCTGGCTAACTCCTACTGCCCCTTTCAGGCTTGGCTTGAAAGTTTTCCAGAAAATGGCTCCTAACCCCTAAGACTGGGTTAGGTGCCAGAATTACCCTGAATGTTTCCCTAATGCAACATGTCTGCATCATATCATTTATCACACTAGACTGTCATTAGGCCATTAAAGTGAAGGGGAGAAGTCCCAGACACTGGAGCTATGCTGTTGGGCTTCCAGGCCACTAGGTCGGGTAAGATGGTGGGGATGTCTCATACAACCTGCCTCATAGGGTTGTCCGGAGAATTAAATGATTGATTGACAGATTCCTGTATGGAAGAACACAGCTTGGCACACAGTATCATATAATGTTTGCTGATTCTGGTGTTAAATATTATTATCTGTTTGGTCAACTCAAGCCTGTAAGCTCCTTCAGAGTAGAAACCATATTTTATTTACTGTGGTATCCCGGCACCATAAATGCTCTGTAAATATTTGTTGAATAAATGGATTTTTCTTTTCTATTTCATTGAAGCCATATTGGGTGACCCTCTTGCTTGACCGGAGATAATAAACCCAGTGATGAAACCATAAGGATCAAGGAGAAAAGATGATGAGTGGGTGGGGGGTACTAGCCAAGTCGGTTGGAGGCTTAATGTAATCTTATTCAGCATAGGATAAAGTTTTGGTAATACCCTTTAAAAAACTGTGGTAAAGGATAGGAAAATGAGCATGACAACGGAAGTAATCATTGCTGTCGAGTGCAGACACAAAGAAAATAAAACAGTTTAATCCCACTTCCTCATTCAGCTGTGAGGGCTGAGCCATGTTCTTTCCAGTCTGTCCACCCTTATAGATGCTTTCTTTTCCAGTCTGTCTCATTACCCCAGTGCTGCATCCACTGTCCACACTCTTCCACGTGGCTCACAGTGTCTTTTAGGACCTGAGCTCATGCTGATTCTCTAGCCTCTGTCATCTTGCAGGACCATCCTGCCCCACCCCCTCTGCTATGGCCCCTCGGTCTTTGTCCTCGCTGGGAGTGCCCTTCTGTTCTTCTCCAAGACTCGGCTCTGGTATCACCCCTGGGAAAGCAAACTCTGACAAGCCCAGTTTCTTTTGTGCCCCGATCACTTGCCACGTAAGCCCACTCACAGAGTTCTCTCCCCGTGTGCTCCCCATGTGTCTTTCACCAGATTGCCATCAGGACCTGTGGCTGTCATTTTGGTGTCCCCAGTGCTGAGCACTGTGCACAAAGGGTGCAGGCATGGGTGGAGGGCTGCTGGGTGGAGCTTCCCGGCTCTGCCCTTCACACTCCCACACCAAATGTTCTCATTCCTGCCTCGTGGGCTAAAATTCAGCTTCTGAGGCTTACTTCTGAATAACCTTGGGCTAATGTAGCCTCTCAGAGCCTCCTTATTTGTGAAATAGAGCCTATTTGTGGACGTTAAATAGATGGTTCCTGGTTTATGATGAATTCCATGTAGATGATCATATCATCTGCAAATAACAGCTTTGCTACTTCTTCTTTAATGTTTATACCTTTGATATTCTTGTCATGTTGGGTTGCATAGATTTCCAGTACCATCTTGAAGAGTAGCAGTGGTATTGGGTATTCTTATCCTGCTTCTAATCTTAGGGAGGGGGCATCTAAAGTTTCTACATTAAATCAGATACAGATTTGTTTTAAAAACTTAGTGAACTAAATATCTTTCTAGTTATTGAAGTACAGAGGTGCCTGAAAGATATACCTTGGCCTATATTAACCTAATTTTTCCCAGTACTCACAATTTATTTTCCTCTTCTACCCATCCTTGAGGGATAAGAGGTTCTAAGCTATTTGGAGCCCAGCTAGGAAACAAAGTCTTGTGATCATGCTAGGGGAAACATTTGTAGGAGGCAGACTGTTCTAGAGCTAGCCCTCAGCCAAGTTAATCACGGCAAAAGCATTCCTTTCTCCTCCCTCTATTTCCTTTGATTGGATGGAAAATGCTCTCACTTATCCCATCCCCAGATTCTGGTCTAGGAAATAAGATAGTCTTTGATATCTGCATATTTTACTTTAATGAAATCTTCATTTTTTACACATTATACTTTAATAAGAAGTTTACTTTAAAAGAGTGGATCTGGGGCACCTGGGTGGCTCAGTGGGTTAAGTGTCTGCCTTCAGCTCAGGTCATGATCCCGGGGGTCCTGGGTTTGAGTCCCACATCCGGCTCCCTGCTCAGCGGGGAGCCTGCATCTCCCTCTGCCTGCCGCTCCCCCTGCTTGTGCTCTCCCTCTCCTTCTCTCTGACAAGTAAATGGATAAAATCTTTAAAAAAATAATAAAAAAAATAAAACAGTGTATCTAAGATAAGTTGCCCACCATGAACATGAATGCTCCTCACAGGCGCTTAAAAAAATATTTCTTCATTAAATGCATTCACCAAGTACCTTTTGAATTCCTGCTGTAGGAGCTGAGCACTGTGCTAGACTCTTGGGACAAAACTATGAATCAGAGAGACACAGACCACATTCTCGGAGTTTCCTAGCTAGCTGCACCGGAGAGACAAAACACAGGAAAACAAAGTTTATTAAAGTGTTTCAAACATGAGGAAAACAAAGGACTGAGAGAAAGAAGGGGAGTCTACTGTAGATAGAGTGGTCTGAGAAGCTCTCTATAAGGAGGGGACAGTTAGGTTCAGGGTGGGAAGTAGCTATCCACAAAAAGGTTGGGACTGATGGTGGAGAGCCAGCTCTAGGCAGAGGAGGAAGAAAGGCCCAGATGTGGGAATCCAAGTTTTAGGGCTTAGGAAGAAGAAGCTAGATGCCACCAGAAAACAAAACATAAGAACAAAAAAAGCAAAGCTGTATGTTACCTAGTAATAAACAAGCCAAGTTACACAATAACCGTAAGGGTTGACAATCTTTTGTTGTTGCTGTTGATTTTTCAGCAAATGTGCCGATAGAAGGATGAGAACATGTCTTATCTCTTCCAAGTCAGGCACTGACTGATCCTCGTGTTCTGTGTCATTTTGACCCTAGAAAGTGGTCCATTTCCCACACACGGTCCTAAGCAGCCTGGATGATGGAATTAGAGAGCGGGTACAGGTGTCTACTGAGAAAAAGAACAGTTCACCGATGCGCGGTCCAGGTGAGCCCATTCTTGCCTCCTGCTTCCCTCCCTCTTTCCTGAGTATTTTTACCACAAGAGACACCAAAAAACATTCTCGGAGGAGTTTAGTTAGAGCTACTTCTGTTGAAGTGGGTAGACATCCAATTCAATTAGATAAATGAACGCAGTTAGGGTTAGGGACATTTAATCATTCATACATCTGACAAGTACAGGGACAGGTTGAATTCAAGATCTCAAACTTCTCTCTCTTTCTCTGTCTTTCCCTCTTCTCCACTCTTTTCTGTTTTGATGCCACATTCAGCCTCCAGCCTCTAGCCTCTTCAGATTTATGTGGTCTTTTCAATTAGCAGCTCCAATAGAGAAAGAGGGCTTCTTTAACCTTAGCTTCTGGGTCAGTTGCCCATTCTGAACCCATCACTGGTCTGTGGGAGTGCCGACTGGCCCGCTGGGTTACAGACCTAGCCCTGGAGCTGCGGGACCAAGAGGTAGAGGTGGGGAAGGTGAAAGGCTATTCTAGACAAAACTGAAGTTGAGAGACGGAGAGTTCCCCCGAAGGAAAATTAAGGCATTTATTCTAAGAAGAGAAATGCAAGCTGAGCCAGCCAAAAATAAGAGCTGTGCCCTACAGTCCATCTCTTGGCTTCCTTTCTTCCATACACATGATTTAAAAAATGTTCCCACTTAATAGCATGTAAAGATTCTATGCATGCATGAAAAGGTACTCACCCACACTCCAAAGGGAGAGAACTTTACTTTGGGTCTAGTTCCTAGTCCCTGACCTTTAAGTGATTTCTGTTCTTTCTGATACCTCCTGGCGACACTACAAATCTGATGATTCCCCACACAGTCCGTGTAAAGTGCTAGAAGGGAAAATAGGGCAACTCCTACTTGAAAGCAAAGGAAAGGGAAAATAATAAGCAGTGAGACTGTCCTATAGGATGCATTCAACTCTGCTAATTAGAAATAGCAAGAATTACCTGCTCGCGAAAGGGATTGAGTTGTTGGGCCAACGGACCTGTCTCCACCTTAACTCTTGAGAAAGATTCTGATTGATTATTTTCATCAGTGACCATAACTGCAGTGGGAATTGGGGAGGGTTTCCGTTCTCAGGACTGAACTGCTTTAGCCGCCCACTTGCCATTGTAGCTCAGCAATGTTGGAGTTCATCTACACTCCAGACCCTGGCCTGGAGCTTTCTGTCTTTTAATGAAGAACCTTCGGGTTGATTCACTCTCCAGTCTTCAGTTTAATGGCCACCATCTTGACCTCTGCCTAGGGGCAATTGGAAACAATTAACTGGGATTGAGGAGGACTGACAGATTGGCCTCTTGATGCAAGGCTGGATCCTAGTGGTGAGCTCTTTTCATTAGGGTGATCTGCTTTAGAGCTGTCATTCAGGTGTAATTATTAATAGCACCCTCCCCACACTCCAAACTGTCCCATTTTGGATGATAAATTCTATGGTCACCCTACTTAAAATGTGGTTAATTCTTCCCTTTCTCAGGCAGGGATGGCACAGCAGGAGGAATTTGATGTAGACCCTGGACACAGTCTTTCCATGATGAGTTGTGGTTGTTGTTGTTGTTGTTGTTGTTAGGTTTCCTGCCTTTGCTGTTACTCTGGAAAGGGCAGAGAATTTCCTTTCTTCATCGTGGCATGGCTCAATATATCTGACTCTTGACCCTTTGGGTTTACTGGCTACAGTCAGAAAGAGCGTCTTTTAGCCAAGCTGTAATTTCTTCCTCCCTGCTTCTGCAGAGGCCACTTTCAACATTACCATGTCTCTTTCTTTTGAATATTTATAGACTCTGCAAGCAGTCCAAGCCTTCTAAAATGCTGACATTTGTCAATCAAGACCTCTAAAACTCCACCCTTGAAATGCTGGGACCTGGAGACCTTTCATTCAGTGTTCTGACTACCACATCACAAGGATTTCCAGTTCCCTAGCCTGGTACAGAGGGGTCCTTTTGCCTCTCATCCTTCCTCAACTTAGCCAGTTGCACATCGAGGGATCTGCACGACAGCACCCCATACTCAGCTGTAGAGAACTCTCTTGGCTGCAAGAGATGGAACTTAACTCAAAATAGCTTAAGCCCAAAAGGGAATGTTCTGGCTCATCTAACAAAAAAATCTAGGGTTACCTTGGCTTCAGGAGTGATCAGACAGTATCTTAAGGATTTGCTTGTGCATGCATTCTTGATCTCGGTCTCTCTATCTCTATGTTGCCCTTGTGCGTGTGTGCACCTGCAGGCACACACCCACCGTTCTCAGCTCTGCTTCCTCTAGTAGCTTATTCTTTGTACAGCAATGGAACGAAGTAGTTGGTAGGGGCTGATTATGTACCCACCACTGAAGCAGAGCCCTTCTCAAAATGGTAAGGACTAAGGTGGAAAGGGGATTGTTTCCCCAAAGATGCTGTTACCAAAAAAAGTGTGTGTGGCGGGGAGGATTGGATGCTTGTGAGGGTAAGGAAACAACAGATGTCCACCTTATGCTTGAAAGCTTAAAACACGTAGGCAAATCTCTTCAGGTTCAATTCTCATTTTAAAAAGTGAGGATGAGTATAGTTACCTATTCTATCTCAAAGTGAAGGGGGGAAAAAGGCGAGGGTAAAATTCGCTTAATTTTTAAAAAATATTTTATTTATTTATTTGACAGAGACAGAGAGAGAGAGAGCAAGCACAAGCAGGGGGAGCAGCAGAGGGAGAGGGAGAAGCAGGCTCCCCTCTGAGCAAGAAGCCTGAAGTGGGGCTGGATCCCATGACCCTGGGATCATGACCTGAGCCGAAGGCAGCAACTTAACTGACTGAGCCACCCAGGCGTCCCAAATATTTGCTTAATTAAAAAATTAAACCCACAGGCTGAAAAGTGTATACTTTTCTGAAGTTGCCATGTGCCTTTGGAACCTGTTGTAGAATTGGAAAACTTGACCTCCATCCTGTGACATCAGGGAGCCCTTGTTTCCCTCCCCTCACGCCCTCCTACCTCCCCTGAGGCCCTGAAGGGCGGGGGAGGATACATGACAGAGAGAGAAAGGAATGTCATTTCTGTCTGGTCTCAGACTTTGCCGATATTAGCTGGGAATGTGCAATTTATTAATGTCCATCTCAACATCTTCAGCAATGATATGTCACAGGAATTAGTTAATTCAACAAGTATTTGTTGAATGCCTGATCTCTCTCCTTCCTCCCTCCTCTGTCTTCACCCTCTGCCTCTCTCCTAGAACTTTCCCATCAGCTTTTAAACATCCCCAAGGAGCTCTCATCTTAAAAACTAAACAAATAAAAAGCCCACAAACAGAAACTGTCTTCCCCTTAGACCCTATTTCCTTCCCACCCCTTCACAACCAAATTTCACACACTAAGTGAGTGTCCCTATGTACTCTATTTGCATTTCTCGGCCTCTTGATCCCTCCTCTGGCCATTGCTGACCCACTCCTCATCTTGCTGGAACAAAAGAGTTTACAGAAAGAGCACTGCCGTCTGAGAACACAAACCTCTGTGTATGGCTCTGTTATAGCACTTAAATATTATGTGGTAACTGTCTGTGTGATGTCAGCTGGAGTATAAACTTTTTTTTTTTTTTTTTTTTTTTAAGTAGGCTCCACACCCGGCATGGAGCCCAGGAATATGAACTTCTTGAGGGTTAAGACAGAACTTACTCAGTAAATGTCTTACAGTGGAATGTTAACATATGTCTACTCCGGGCATGGTGACTAACATGTAGTAAGTGTTAAATAGATCTTTACTGAAGTCACCAGTTAACCTGGGTTGGCAACAAAGAGACAGGTTTGGTATGGGATGGAGACGAGTGAAATTTTAGGTATCTTGAGCTAACTTAGAAATGTAGGAGGAGAATGAGGAGAGTGTGCTATATTAGAAGGAAGGCAGAAAATAGCTTTGCTGAGGGCGTAGCAGGCAATGTTAAATGCTACAGCAAGTGTTTCATCTTTTCAAACTGAACACTACAAGAGGTCGCTGGATTTGCCAAATGATTATCAATTATCTTTTTTTTCTCGGTGGTGGTGGAGGGGGCAGTTTCACTGGAATGTTACCAGACTGCAAACCCTTAGGAAGCAGTAATTTGTAGGGTCTGGCAAATGCAAGGATCACAGCACAACTAATTTAGGTGGACAGTCAACAGGGTGACATGCAGCAGGAACTTTGGGGAGGTAGGTAATCATATCTGCACACTTTTCACCATTGCTACACCTTAAATGGATCCAGCCCATCTTATCCCTGTGGTTAAGTATCTCCAGAGAAAGAACTACAGCAGCAAAGTGGATGCACTTTTCTTAAATGCACACTGAATCCCTCATGCATTTGTTCTAATTCACGTGCATTTGAAATGAGAGAGGCCAAGTGGCTAGGCAGGGTCATTATGATCTTCTCTCTGATTACTTTCAAACACATTTTGGAGCATGCTGGAATTCTTCCTTTCCTAGCTCCATCCATTACATTCTGATTACCCTCCTTAGGAGAGAGCACTGCTTTTCGTCATTAAGTCTCCATGTGGCCCTTCCTTGATTTTTCCCACGAGGGTCCCGGATATGCAGTTCCAGAATTAGACAGGAATTTGTGGAGGATGTTGAAGACTCTTGATAGGCTGGGCTGGAAGTGGAGTTCTCTCTTAACAGTCAGTGCCCTCCTTCCCTAAACCCCCAATACAGAAGGCCATACAGTGGCCATCGCGTCTGTTCGTAGGGCCGACGAAACCGAATCCCAAAGGTGAATGAGAGAAAGAGAAGCAGAAATTCCGGCATGCTCCTAAATCAGCAGCACAGGGTTTGTGGGATTTTTGTTTTTGTTTTTTTTTTAACGTGTCTTGGAGTTAATTCATGTAATTTGTTTTCAATCGCTTAATTTAATTACTTTTCTTGAAAAGATGCCTGGGACAAGGCCAATATCTGAGAGAGCAATGTCACCGGGTCAGGATCTGGAAACAATCAGCTCTTATGGTGTTAAGGATGAAGGGCCAAGATCTTAGGGAACCTGAATTCCTGGTGAGCAGTCAAGTTCTTTAATCCGCCCCCAGCAGGATTCCGGCGGTTTAAAAAAGACAAGGAAAAAGAAAAAGAAAATCTACTGAAAAAACAAGACAACTCAAAGCGAACCCACCCCAAACTTCCCCCTCTCTGAAGAAAAGGCCGCTCCCACCCCAGAGTCCTCCCGCACCCCGCGAAGGCTCCGCGGCAGGCCACCAGCTATCGGGGGCGGACGCGTTCACGGGGAGCGCGGACCCGGGCGCGCGGAGCCGCGCTCCGCTGGGGCCGCGGGGCGGGACCCAGGGCGCGACGCCCCCGCCGCTCCCCGCCCTGGAGCGCCGAGGGAAGGAGCGAGCGCGTGTCCTCGCGTGCCGGGTCCGGGTCCGGCCGGGGCGGCCTGCCGGGCGCCCGCTGCCGTGGTGGCAGGAAGTCCTCAGGAACTACAAATCGAGGCATGCTGGGAGCATTCCCCTGCTCCTCCCAGGAAATGTCCTTTGTCCAGCCCTACAGGAAGCCCCAGTGAGGAGTCAGTCGGGCAGCCAGCCAGTCTGCCAGCCAGCCCGCGGCCGTTGCAGCTGCTGCAGCCGCCGCACACGGGCAGACGCGCCGCGGCGCGGGGCTCCGGCCGGGGCGCGCGCTGCCCTCGCTCCTCGCCGCCGCGCAGGTAGGAGCGCGGCTGCGGCTGGGCTCACGACCGCCTGGGGCTGGGGTTACTCGCGACCCGACCCGACCGCTGCGGGGATGGGCTGTGCGCCTGGGAGCGGGTGGCGGAGCGGTTGGGCGAAGTTGTGCAGCGCACGCTGGACCGCTGTCCGCTGCCCGGGGGCGCAGGGGCCCCGCGCGCGTGGGGTGCTCTTGCGGCCCCGGAGCCCGGGGCTGAGCTCCCTCCGGGGTCTGTGGCGGAGGGGCGGGGAGGAGGCGGCTGAGACGCGAGGGAGGAGGAGGCAGAGCGGCGAGAGCCGGTGGGACCGTCCCGCCGACCACCGAAGGGGGCATCCGAGACCCTCGGAAAAGCGAAGCCCAGGGAGGAGCTTGGAAGGCAAGGAGAAGGTGAAAGGCTTTGTGTGCAGCTGCGGACAGGGACCGAGTGTGCTTCCCTCCCCTTGTCTGTCTGCTCCCCCAGCCCCGACTCCAAGCTGGAGGGGTGGGGGTAGGGCACTCCAAGGGGGGGGCAGCGGGTCATCTTGGGTCCCTGTGAAATGTGCTCTTCCTTTGCCCTCTCCGCTGCATTCTAGCCGACTCACATCCGCGGCTTGCGCTGCCATCAGACTGGGCAAATGGCACAATAAGGATGAGTGGGTGGGGAGATGGGCAGCAGCTCGTCGCCCCGGAGGGTGGCCGTTTAGCTCTGGTAGACTTCCCAACCCCAGATGTCCTTGTATGCCGATGGATGGGTAGCGAACGGGGCAAAGGTGATCCGTTCACGCAAGGATAATGCTGTGAGTGGAGGCATGGGGAGGCGCGTGTTGGGAGGAGAGGGCGAGTAGAGAGGTTGGGGGTGGGCAGCGGCAACAGGGGCGCTGAGTGTACCTAAGAGCCAGTGTACATTCTGGCCAGGCTTCGAGAATCGGGTTACCACTTCCTCTGGGACTTTCCACGATTTTCCTTTTTCCCAACTGTCCGCCTCCCCCCAGTAGTGAATCACCCACCCCTTGCTACATGAGCGCCAGGCTGGATTCAATTTGGTCATGTTGTATCCCGCCTTTATAGCGGACCTATTCGTCCTTTACCTGTGGGGTGACATGAATACGCTGCATCCACTCTGGCCTTATCCTCTTCCCTGGGGGACTGAGGGTGTGGTGAAGGCGGTCAGATAATGGCTAGCAAGTTAATAGTTTTGGAGGAGCTGTGATGGATGAGTGGGCAACTTTGAACGCGGCCCAAGTGTTACTGCTGTATCTGAACTCGCTTGGACCTCTGTTTCTTTTCCCCCTTCCCCTCTTTTTTTTTTTTTTAAATGCTGTACCCAGATGGTCACTGCCTTCTCTTAACAAGCCAACATATGGATATTAGTTAATGTGGAATATATTTTAAGAGCCAAATGGACCTTTAAAAATGCCACTTGGGTGGTGAGGTGGGAGCATCCAAGGCTCATGGTAAGGAGGATGTGGTAGGGCACAGAGCCCTGCACCTTGTATAAATGGTTTGTAGGGAGAACCACACTATCGACACTGATTTCTGTAGGAGAGATGAAGCATCGGAAGGTAAGGTAAGAATGGGGTGGGGGGAGGGGGAAACCCAGTTGTCCAGGCTGAGGGCCTTAGGATGGCAAAATAAAGGAGAAGAGTTCTGTCAGTTTGGAAGATGATTTCTAGTTGGAACATTTTGGCTGTGTGTGTGTGTGTGTGTGTGTGTGTGTGTGTGTGTGTGTGTGTGTGTATGGAGGTGGTTGTTGGGGGAGAATTTGATGTCAGAATTCCAGCTGGGCCCCAAAGAGAATAAGATGGCACCAGAGTGAAGCAAAGTGAGAAATGGGAAGTCAGGCCACCCTTTACGTTACACACAGGAGAACACTGATGGCCTTCAAAAACCACTGGGATTAAGGAGGTAAATGGAAACAAATCAGACTGAGGCAAACCAGCTGATGCCGCTGGAGTGAGGCGGTGGGGCTGATCTCACTGAAGGTGTATGACTAAGGCTGATGGGAGTTGTACCACATTTCCTCCCCCCACCCCCTAAGAAAAGCTCTTTGGGTTTCCTCAGAATCTACATGTTTGCCTAATTTCTAACATCCAGTTAAGGGAAGGAGATAGGGCAAATGTTGATGATAAAGATGATAAATTAAGACAAGAAAGATACTGCCTGCTCAGGGAGAGTGGAACCCTCCCTCCCCAAAACTGCAGTGCCGTTTTAAGAGGTCTGGAGCCTGAAGCTATGCCAATGGTATGTGGGCTTTTCTTTGTATCTAAGATCCGACTTCTTTTCCTTCTTTTTTTGCCCCCGCCCCAACAGGTTTCTTGGCACTGTGTAATGTTAATGTACTCAGTATAAGTACCTCCTTTGTTTGGCATGCAAAACCCTTCACAGTTCTGTGCCCGCCTACCTCAGCCCTCCGTTGGATCCAGGGCACCGCAGCATACCTACCCATTCTTGCAGCAAACAGCTCCCCATTTCCACACGCCACAGACAGTCTTCCACCAGTGTGTCTCCACCAGGTTGAATTCCATGCTTGTTAGGCATCCCTGCACTGCCTCTGATTAGTTTCTGCAAATCCTAGCCCAGCTGATGTAGTATGCTTCTGGAAGTCTTCCCCAGACCTCCCAGTCAGAATTCATCTCATCCCCATGGTACTTTGTATCCTTTGGATTACTCACATCTCTGGTTGGTCTTGTGATAGCTAGATGTTAATTTTATGCCCTTCAGACTGTAAACCACTTGAAGGCAATGGCTCTCTCTACCCGGTGCTTTATACCTAGCAGTGCAGAACAGATATTTGTTTGAAATGCATGAGTAAATGAGGATTGAGTGAAACAATGCATATGTCTTAATTTTTCTCTTTCCTTTTCTATAAAAAAAGGGATGAAGCCTTTCTCATAGACTGGTGAGGATTCCTTGCAATTGTGAATCTAAAGCATCTGGTTTGTGATTGTCTGGTGCTTTTCCTTGTGCTCCTGGATTAAGAGGCCCTAAAAGGATCTATCATAGTGTCTAGTACAAAGACATTCATTTAAAGTTTGTTGAATAGGTTCTTTGCCAGCCTATGTTTTCAAACTCTTATAGACAGGGTTTAGAATGGATTAATCCCAGGTGGGTAATTAGTGACTTCTCACCTGGCTCCTGGACTGAGGAAGGTGACTGTTCCCTAAGTTGAGATGTGCTTTCTAGAAAGCAGCATCACAGAGGCCATCCTAGTATTTTGCAGTGAAACCACTGACATGTCATGTTGCTTTGGTTTTTTTTATAGCCCGAGCCGCCTACCAGGATTAAAACTAGTTGTGTATAAAAGTGCAAGGCAGAGCAGACTCTCAGATTTTCCGCAAAGTTGCTGCCATCTTGTAGTCCCTCACTTAACCCTAACTGGACAGCTTTTCATGCTTCCTTTTTTAGGTGATGACAGCAACAGTTAATGGTTTATTGAACATCTGTGTATCGACTGTTGAACTGGGTAATTTCCATACATTGCCCTGATCTGATAACTTACATATTATTATCTCCATTCAAAAACTGAGGAAATGGGGGCCCAGAGGGAAGTTAAGAAACTTGCTTCAAGTCCCAGTTTCTGATCTAGAGATAGGCTGGAATTTGGGTCTGTTGACTCCCAATCCTGTTCAGAATGGGTGGATCTTTGCTTACCCTGAGAGAAAATTGCCAGGTCTCTTTTCCTTCTTCCTCTGAGATCCCTCACTTTCCAGATTTCCTACCGGGAACACCGTTGGGTTTTTAAATTCATCCTAGCGGATCTCATTCTGAGAGGCACTGGTTTTTCATAAATTCATTGTTCTTACGCCCTTGAACGCCCATGGGCGTCAGTTAGAAAGCTCAGGTTCAGAACCCCTAATAAGACCGTGGAGCACACAACTGTTTGCCTGGAATCCTTTTCCGGTCTCTCCCAGACTGTCTGAATTCTTTCTGTTCCTCCCTCCTGGCCAAGACTTACCCTTTTCCAAGCCGCCTTTCCTGACACTCCAGGTCACATGCAGCCTCTCTAATTTTTTGCATTGTCTGAAATACCTGGAGCTCAAGGTCTTCCTGATGAAAGCAAGCCGGAATAAGCCCCCACACTGTGTGGGAATATTTGCATATTCCCTGTGCATGGCAGGGACTGTATGTCCAGAACACAGCCTGGCGGACGGTGGACCTTCAGGAACTGAGTTGACTTGACAATAAATTGGTAATGACGGAAAATGCCGAAATATAGACACGAAACATCATTTGCATGCTGACAGTTTGGGAGAGAGGTCAGAGGGATCATTTTCTTAGTGAATTTTCATCCTTTTCACGTGACTGCCACAAGAAATAAGCACCTTCTGGGCACCTGGGTGGCTCAGTCAATTAAGCATCCAACTCTTGATGTCAGCTCAGGTATCTCACCTCAGGTCTTGATCTCAGGGTCGTGAGTTCAAGCCGCATGTTGGACTCCATGCCCAATTTAAAAATTAAAAACACCTTCTGGAAATACACCAGAGCGGACCTGTGTGTTGCTGAGTTTCACGAGCTTCAGCTTGACTAACAGCATCACTGCTAAGTGATGATGGTGTTTTATTGATATTGGGTAGTATGGGTGGGGCCTTGGCTCCAGGGCCTCCCCCCTTGATGTCATGCCCACCTCTACCATAATCTTGTAGGAAGGGCCTTCTGTTGCACATCTGAGATCAGAAGTTTCCCTGCTTCTGCAGATACGGTTGGGGGAAGCAGGAAGTAAGGCTAGGGTGAGGAAGGAAGAGAGTTCATCCCATTTTTACCTCTGGGAGAGTAGCATCACTTGGGTGGGGTATGGATTTGGGCTTTATCGCATCATGTATTAATGGGGATGGTAAAATGGTTAGCGGCCTTTCCTCTTCGGGTGGAAAAGGCTTTTACCCACCACAAGATTGCATCCATCTTCCCAGGCTGACTGCCACCTTTTCCCCTGACCTTAAGACTACACAGCACTTTGGAAGCCTGGGTATAAACACAGTGTGCCGTGGGGTTGTTATTAAGCACATGAGTCATTTTAAAGGCAAATAGGATAGTTCTTGGGATTCCTACATTTGTTCGGCAAGTCATTGACTGTGTCTCCATAGGGCTAGCAACAGTGTTCCAACTAGGTGTGTGGAAGGGCCACATGCAAGTCTTCGTGTCCCTTCCTGCAAAGGGCAAAGTGTGCATCTTATATAGCCCTATACCTGCAGCTTTAATTTGCTAAAATATATGTAGTTAGGGGGAAAGGGCCTAGTTGTATTCAGAGAGGCATTTTAGATATGTATTGTCTTCGGAGAGCTTCATTAGGATCTTACTGTTAAGTTAGAAAACAGGAGCCGTTCTTCCTGGGTTTTATTAATAAGAAAGGTGTCACTTTTATCTCAGTGCTGTGCATATTCAAGTGGTTAGCACACCTTTGTTGCTTGATAACACTTAGGCGGGGCACTAGTGGAAGAACACATTGTCATTTGTTGACTTTTCCCGCCCACCGTACCTAGGAACCTTTGTGTATTTCAAAGGATCACTCTTTTTTTTCCTGGTCTTTTCTCTCTTTTTTTGATAATCTCTCAGCCAGGTGTTGACAGTGATTTCTGGTAGCAGTAGGTGATTTTAAGAGCAGTAGATTTTTGGGACACCTGGGTGGCTCAGTGGGTTAAGCATCTGCCTTCAGCTCAGGTCTGGGATCGAGCCCCGTGTTGGGCTCCCTGCTCAGCAGGAAGCCTGCTTCTCTCTCTCTATCCCTCCCCCTGCTTGTGCTCTCTCTCTCTCTCTCTCAAATAAATTTTAAAAAATCTTAAAAAAAAAAAGCAGTGCATTTTTAAGATTATTGCGTTAGAATGTAACCTCCAAAGAGCAGAACCCAGAATAATGGGTAGCACATGGTAAATGTTCGTTAACTTTGTTAGGTGAATGAATGTGTTATATTTTAAAACATTTCATTTTGATTTTTTCCTAATATGAAAATTGGCATTGCCAATTTTCATATTAGGCAAAGGGTGCATGCTTATATGTTCTGTAAGCAGAGAAATAGATACAATTTTGTAAAAGGTAGCCTTATTTTGAGATCAGTTTTAGGTTCACAGCAAGGTGGGGCACAAAGTAGAGAGAGTTCCAGTGTGTCCCCTGCCCCTACAAATGCACAGCCTCCCCCTTTATCAACCTCCCATACCAGAGTGGTATGTTAAAATCCATGACTCTGTATCGACACATCATTATCACCCAACGTCCACGGTGTATTTTAGCGTTCACTCTTGGGGTTGTACATTCCAGGAGTATTGATAAATGTATAATGACATCCTAGTATCAAACAGAATAGTTACACTGCCCTAAAACATCCTTCTCTCCCCTCTAACTCCTGGCAAACACTGTTCTTTTTACCATCTCCGTAGTTTGCCTTTTCCAGAAGGTCATATAGTTGGAATCATAGAGTATGTAGCCTTTTCAGATTGGCTTCTTTTCACTTAGTAATAGACGTCCCCCTATGGCTTGTCCTGACTTGAAAGCTCATTTCTTATTAGCTTTGAACAATATTCTGTTTTCTGGAGGTACTGCAGTTTGTCTGTTGATCTGTTGAAGGACATTTTGGTTGCTTCCAAGTTTTGGTGATTATGCATCAAGCTGCTGTAAACCTCCGTGTGCAGGTTTTTATGTGTGGATATAAGTTTTTAACTCATTTACATATGAGTCATATAAATATAATTTGTATATTGTATAAATACCAAGGAGTGAGAATATTGGATTATATGGGATGAAATGCTTAGTTTTGTAAGAAACTGCCAATCTGTCTTCCGAAGCGGCTGTCCCATTTTGCATTCTTAGCAGCAGAGTTCTTGTTCCTCTGCATCCTCACCAGCATTTGGTGTTCTCAGTGTTCTAAATTTTTTGCTATTCTGATAACTGCGTGGTGGTATGTTGTTGTTTTAATGTGTAGATCCCTGATGACATATCTCGTTGAACATCTCTTTACAGGGCTTATTTGCCATCTATAGATCTTTGGTGAACTGTTTAGATCTGCTGCCCCTTTTTAAATCAAGTAGTTCATTTTCTTACTGTTAAGTGTTAAGGGTTCTTAGTATATTTTAGATAACAGTCCTGTATCAGGTGTGTCTTTTGCAAATATCCTCTCGCAGTCTGGTTTGTCTTCTTATTCTCTTGATATTTTTTTTTATATATATATGAACTTTTCTGGTTTTTTTTTCTTTTTGGTGAGTGTACATGTGCCAGATCCATTTTAATGTAAAACCAGCTTACCCCAGAAATGAGAAATCACATGTGAAATAAACCTGAAGAAATGCTCCCCTACTTTTTTTTTTTTTTTTAAATAAGGTAAATGTCAATTGAATTCTACCAGACTGTGGCCTCAGCCTGGACTAGCTTGGGGGCAGTTGCTATAGGAACTCTTTAATTCCTGTTTCCCTACTCTCTACTAGGTACTGTGTGTATTCATTGAATTGGTAGTTTGGTGAATATTTCTGGTCTCCTACTTTCTGTAGAGCATGTACCCTTTTTACAAACTCCTTCGAGAGCCTATGTGTGTCTCGTAGCTTAATTCTGGACCCTTAGGAAAAGGGGTTTCTAGGCTGATGACTGCATGTAGGTGAGAAGAGAAATCAAGACATGCATGCCTTTCCTATAGTAGTAAAAACCAAACCAAAACACACAAAACTCTTGAAAACTGCCAGAGAATACGCTTTGGTCTGAGTAGACACTTTCAGTGTTAAATATCAATTTTTCTTGTATTTGATTGTGCTTCCTGTTGTGCTCCCCACAGACCCCCTCCCCAACGAAGCAACTTCTGAAGTTGTTAGTCTTTTTTCAGTCATCATTTAATTTTTGTTAATTCTAGTCCTGTCTTTCCTCCAGGGGTGAGAGAGAGGCCTGGCCGACTGGCAGAGTCTAGTGGCATTTCCCACCATAAACACGAACACAGCTCTGTACCACCTCTGTTCTTTGCAGAGCTGAACTGAGTGTTAAAATCTTGGAGTGGAGGGAAGAACTCCTGCGGGGCAATTGGATGCAAACAAGGGGTGCTGGCATTGGGCCAAGGGATGCAGGCTCCTTTTTCGAGAACATTCTGTCTGACTTCTGAAGCTAATCACCACTTTCTATCATGTCTACTTATTCAGCAGGATAATTAAGCATGCTTGGCTCTTGATGCTGACAGGTTACTGGATCCTGTTAGGAGAGCTAGGGTGTTTCTAGGGCTCTGCCTTACCTGATGTGATCTTGGCCAGATCACTACGTTTCCTGGTCTTGTTCTTCCCTTTGAGACTGAGGGAGAGAAATAAGTACACCTAATTCTATCCATTTCAAGAAATATTTGAGGGCTCATTATGTGTGGGATAACCAAAGTGAGTAAATCATTATGTGCCCAACAGGAGCTCTGGCCTTTGGGAGGTGGGAGGGAGATAGAAATTATTGTAACTCTGGTTATATTTTAAAAACTAATATCAGATAGAATAAGATAAGGAAAAGTACCTTAAAGAGTCATATGACGTGAAACAATAATAATCCTCTCTGAGCACTTAACGATAATCCTACAGAGTACATACAGTTGTGACCCATTTTATAGATGAGAAAAACCAAGGCTCGAAGAGCAACTTGCTTAAGGTTATAGAGCTAGAGGCTGGATTCGTACAAGTGTTGTGGCTCCAGAATCTGAGCTTTTAACCACTCTAGGTATTGCTTCCCTCCAGGAAAGGAGAGACTGCATCCTGCTGTTCTCTGAGGAGGAACCTTCTGCTGAGGGCATAAAGCAATCCCTTTTGCCTGGGGTTAGCTGATGAGAGGTCAGGGAGAGGTAACTTAGGCTACATTCTTGAGGACTTGGAGTTTGTGCTTCTTTGAGGACTCTGGCAGAGTCAATTAGAGGTTTGGGAGCAGGGGATATGAATGGAGTGGCAACTATGTTTTAAGATGGATCCAGCAGTGGTTACATCCAGCAGGTGGATGTAACTGGTGAGAGTGTCTATGGCGGTGAGAGTGTCTATGGCGATGATAGTGGCCACAGAAAAAGGAAAGAAGTAAAAGGAAGGACCAGGCAATTGATTTGATTGAAAGGGGTGACGAAGGGTCAGACTCAAGGGTTTTGAGCCTCTCCTCGAGTAAGGACAGAGAAGCATTAACAGAAATGGGCACTGTGAGGAGCTGATTTGTAATAAAGATTGGGGAAAAGGACTACTGTTTTTTGGTGTGATGAAGGTCAGATTACATTGGAAATTACAAATGGTTACCTTACAAATGGAAACTCATTTAGTCTTCACAATGGCCGTTGAAGGTCACTTGTTTTTCTCATTGCATAGATGAGCAAACTATACCTTAGGTAAGTAACTGTCCTAGGGGCAAATGACATATAAGTGGCAAACTTCTACTTGAACCCAGGTCTGTTGATGCCTCCTGTCCTGTGTCCCATGTGACATGCAGGGCAGCACGTCAGGACAAGGAGGGGTATTAAAGCTCCTCCGTTGTGATGCTTAGTGCATCATTAGAAACATGGACCTGGAGTGCATATCAGGGCTGGGGGCAAGAGGTTCAAATTACTGAGGTCTCTGGACAGAGGTGTTTATTTAAAACTAGGGAAAAGGGCTGGGCGATTGAGAGGTGAGAGAAGAAAATGTAAACAAGAACCTTGGGGGTTGACTTGTTTTAGGAGTTAAGAAGAGGAGACAAAGTGGTAAGTGATCATGAGAAGGACTGGGACAGTGTAAATAACATGGATGCTCAGGAAGGAGAGAATTTCCAAGGAAAGTGTCTCAACAGGATTTCTGCAGCCATTTATCGAATCCCTGTTATGTGTGCCAAGCACTTTACAGTGTTGATGGTGTTAACCTTAAAAATGAAAGTCAGTTATTTTACTAGCAAAATGGGTTTCTTTGGGAAAAGTAGAGAACTGTAATTTGAGACATGAAAGCTATGGCAAAACCATAGGCAAGTCTAAGAAACAAAGGAGAGGAACATTATTTGATGGAGAAGAAGAAGGAAGTGGACAGAGGTTGTTTTGAATTCAGGTCAGCTGCAGAAAAGTCCCAAGTCTAGGCTGGTGACCCTTTCTCATTGGCTGAGTTGCAGGGTAGTTGATTTCTTGCAGGAAATTCAATGTACATCTTTCCCTGTTGGGGTCTGTAATTGACAATGCTCCCTTTAATTGACTTGAGTAGCAGGGCTGTCTCTTTGAGCCTCTCCTTCTACCTCCAGACTCTACTTTAGCGAGGTTTCCCTTTATTAATTTAAACAATGGCAAGATCGGAGGAGAAGAGACCTTTGGATTTGGAAGTTTGAAAATTAGAGCCGGTACTGATGTGAGCCTGACTCTCGAAATGTTAGCAGTTAATCCTGTCTGCTGAGGCGGCTCACACCTGGGAAGCCCACAGTTAACTGGGAAACCGATGTGTGTGGTGATGATGAAGCGGTGTATCAGGGCTCACTGGCAGCGATCCCTCCATGTCCCGGGAGCCTGTGAAACTTGTTGGCCAAAAAATGGCACTGCAGAAGGGAATGTAGTATAGCTTGATCATTGGTTTGGGGCATTTAAAAGATGATAATGTGAGGGAAAAGTGCCCCTTCTTAGAGTTTCATAGTTTGATAGAAGAATGTCTTTTAAAATTGTTTTAAAATGGCATAACCAATACTAATTCTTCAGGTTGATGCTTCCTGGGCTTTCTTTTCTCTCTAACCCTCTCTCCCTCTCTCATGATGACTTTTCTTTCAAATGCTGTACCAAGGACTTGGAATCATTAACTGTTTACCATAACACTCCATTAAGTCAAAGCTCATTCAAATGACTGCTTTATTCTAGCCAGTAAGATGTCTGTTTTGTCTAAGAAAAAGTTAAATCAGAGACAATTTCAAAGCATCACACGAAGATAAGTTTGAAGAACATTTTCTATGGTTTTTTTAGAGGCAAGATAATTAAAATAGAAAAAAAAAAAAATAGCAGGAGTCTGGAAGAGAACAAGGAAGTGCTGTATCAGTAAATCCAGAGCACTAAACCCATAAATGTGTTAGAGCTGGCTGGGAGAGTTCCGTGCAGGGGAGATTGAACTTCCAAGGAATCATAGAACCTGGATGGTAGTCACAATTCTGCCACCAACTCACTACCTTTGTGAATTCAAACAAGCCACCGATTTTCCCCTAGTCCTCATTTGAGGGATACTTTAAAGACCTATTCAGCAACAACAACAAAAAATCGTGAGATTGTCCATTGTCTGTGGATATTGTCTCTTCAGCAAAATTTAGCTTGGGGGTTGGCCTGCTCCCACCACCTGGCCTGCTTCTGCATCGCCTCCCACACAGGGAATGCAGAGCTATTACAGCAGGAGTGAAAAGATGTAACAGAAAAGAGGGTGAATCTGAGAAACTGTCTTTGTAGTAATGGGTCATGTTGGATGAGTATGGGGGGTAGACTTTTTTACTTGCCCTTAGGTGTGAACCAGGGCTCCTGATATTGTGGAGTTTTTTGATACTCCCAGAATCCCCCTTTTTTCACCTGGGTATTTCCAAGTTATTATTTGCAGGCTGGATGACTTTGCGAACACTTTGAAGATTTGTTAGGAATGAGTTGGCAACTTTGGCCAGATTTTAGTTCTTTTTCATTTGAGAAAAGGAGGATTAGCTAACAAAGCATTTTGTGTCCTGGGTAGGTAATGGCTTGATTAATGTGCTTTGACTCACTGGCCAAGTAAGCAGCTGATTGGGAGCCATAAACCCAGGGTCAAACTTGTATAAATTAGCTACATCCCAGAGAAGCAGTGTGTTAGAGGCTTGAAGAGCTACTTAAGGCCCTCTTAGTGCACCTGCCCTGTAACACAAGTGATGAGGAAGTGAAAAGCAGGTGAGGTAATGATGGGGGTGTGGCGGCAAAGCATCATCGTGAGAGTTTCAGCCAAGCACCATAGGCTGTGGGGTTGAATAGAAAGGGGATTTGGAACAAAAGTTGCGATGTCAGTGATTTAAGCTTGAGTCTGCCCTTAACTGGTACATTCATGGCTAATTCACTTAACCTTTCTGAGACTCTGTTGCCTGATGCATCTGTAAAATAGGGTGCTGGACGAGACCAGCAAACCGATCAGGCAGGTTGCCCTCTTGCTGCACCCCTCATTCTGCTCTAGCCCTTATTTGAAATTAACTGGCATTTTTGTCTCTGCTACCACCTGATTTTGGATCTGCTGTCAGTATCTTCTCTTCTCCACCAACCCACCAAAAGATTTCGTGGCATAAGGTGGTGCTGTGGGCTTTTGTCCCTCTTCCCCAAAACCATTGTGGATTTCTGAAATAGTATGCTAGGGAAAGTATCGTGAGTCCTGTGTTGCAATGGTTTATTGCTGGGTTTTTGTTTTGTTTGTACGCTGTGAATCCTTTCAGAGTCCAAGGGAAAAAAAGCTATGGGTCTTCTCATCAGAAGAAAGTTGCTGCCGACACCTTCAACAAAAGGTTTCAGAGAGTTCATGGACTCTGAAGGCCCTCAGGCTAAGAACCCACGCGCAAGAAAAATACCATTATTCTATTTCCAAGCTTGTACAGGACTGCTGCTCTCTCCAGGAAATGCTAGGAGCTGGAGGTAAAGGGGACCTAAGGAACTCGAAGGGTCTGAGCCTCACAAATGGCTTGGGAACTATGGTATTGGAGCTGTGAATGAGCCCTGGACAACAGTGTCCTTGACAAGCATGCCACTTCCTGGGGGAAAGCTGTGACCCGTGACAAGTTCCGTGTACCCTTCGCTAAAACGGATGAGATCTGTGAGCTTCTGGTTTCCAACTTAAAGTGGGAACATGATACCTTCTTGCTGCTCTCTTTGTAACTTGGTGTGAGTAAATTTGGGATGGCATTTCTCTGAGAAGTACACTATCTAAATTTAAAAGTTCTGTTTGGGCCAGTAAAGTAATTCTGTCCCTGCCCGAGTTCATCTCATGGAGATCACATTTTCATACATCACTAGTTCGTGTATTAGCTCCCTTTTTACCGACACACACCTTAACATTTTTCATGCCCTTAGAAGATCATTCTGGGGATGACCAATTATCGGTGTACTCAGTCTGTTGGATACTCACTCACATCATTTCATCGCTTTGACTTTCCTGGGGATAAAGCATTCCTCTCGCGGACTCCTAGCCAGGTTTATTTCCCCCTTGGTCTTCGGTATAAAGTTGCTGAGCTAATGGTGGAAATAAATAAGCACCGGCTGTGGCAAGATCCTTTTCTGAGTTCTTTGGAAATACAAAAGTAGATGAAAGTGGACACCGTTTCCTGATTCTGTTTGCATCTAACAGCTCTTCTTCTGTCTCATAAAAAGAAAAAAAAAATCTCAAAAGCATCGAAGTTAAGGTCCTTTAATCTCTTTACCCCACTGCCTCTGCCCCCAGGTCTCATTGTAATCTGTCCTGATTTGGCATACTTCGTAAAAGCAAGCTCGTTCTTTTGTGGAAGTCACTGACCATTGATTACAGTCTGTTCAGAATTTAAATGAATCTAATCAACCTTCAATTTCAGAAACAAAAATGTACATTTTCTATTTTAAAACTTTTTGTTAATAACTTTTCTAGCAAACACGAAAGTAGGTTTCAGCTTCACCAGTGATCAGTGGATGGCCATCTTGTTTCATCTGCATCCCTGCTCACTCCCCTTTGTCCTGGAATTCCAGACATTTCATTTCAAATGAAGCAAATTCCAGACATACCATTTCCCCCTGTAAATATTTCATGGTGTATACCTTTACCTTTGTAAATTTACTCCCAACACCAACACCTTAAAAAATGAACGAGTTTCTTACTATCAAATATCTAATCAGCATTGGCAATTTCCCGACTGTCTTATAATTTGTTTTTGTACTTTCGTTGAACTGGGATTCAAATAAGGTCTATGCACTGATGTTGGTGGATTCATCTCCAGTTTTTCGACATACAGGTTTCCTTCCTTTCTCTTTATCGTTCTTGCTAATTTTCTCATCGTTGTTGATGTGTCTCTTATAGTTCCTATGATCTGGGTTTTGCTGATAATGTTATTTTTAAGGAAATAAGAGTAATGCGCAAGTACGTACTTGTTAAAAAGGGGGTTGTCAGTGTATATAAATGTTTCACTTTTTGCTGAAAACAGCCTAGCTCTAGAGTTTACAATTTAATTAGGCAGGGAAATGGAAGCATCAGGAGACGTCGCTACATTTTTATTCCTGCTCTCTCTTTGTTTGAAGACACCTTGGCAGATTGCATGCAGAGGCGTCACCCACTGCTGAAATGAACTGGGCTGGAACACCAGCCATTCTTCATCAACACCACCAAACAGTTATTTTGGGCAGAGAAATGGAAGAGCGGTTTTGCCTGTTGAATCTGTAGAGGGAAACTGGGGTGATTGAACATATGCATCAAACCCTTTGGTCCCAACGCTCCTCTCTCCCTGTTGTGGTGAGCATCCTCTTGAGGACTGTTCATTCCAGTGGAAATATGATCACGGGATCATCTGGGGTGGAAAAGACTTCTGTGGTCCCCTGGCCCCATCTGGTAACCTTAACAAGGATTCCAGCATCAACTCTCCAGAAGAAAGCTGTTTGTTAACAACTTCCATATCCCACATACACCTGCTGTGCATTCTAAGTCGGCTTTCTCTTTTGTCCTTTAGTGAAACAGATTGTTAAACTTTGTCTGTCTCTGCAGTGGGAGTGTGTGCCTGTATCCATATATGTATCTGTGTAGCTCTTCAGTTAAGATTAATTTTGATTCTTCCCTGTTGTCCTGTAGAGTACACACACACCCCGTTCAACTATCCATATATAGGAATGGTTTTTATAAAAAGGAAGATGTTTTTAATGAGTAAGTTTTGACTTATGGGATTATTGTAGACTTTTTTTTATTGTGTGTAATGATTAATTTTATGCATCAACTTGGCTGAGCCAATAGGTACACAGATACTTGATCTAACATTCTGGGTGTTTCTGCGACAGAGTTTTGGGGTGAGATTAACATTTAAATTGGTAGGTTTTGAGTAAAGCAGATTGCTCTCCATAATATGGGTGGGCCTCATCCAGTCAGTTGAAGGCCTGACTAGAACAAGAAGACTGATTTCCCTAAGTAAGGAGGAATTCTCCAGCAGACAGTCCTTTGGACTAGAACTGTAGTATCAGCTTTTCTGGATCTCCAGCCTGCTGGCCCACCCTGTAGATTTTGGACTTGTCAGTCTCTATAATCACATGGGCCAATCCCTTATAGTAACTCCCTGTATGCACATCCCGTTGGTTTTGTTTCTCTGGAGAATGCTGACAAATGGTGTGGGGGGGGGGAAAAAGCAAGTCGGTATATGCCCTGGATTTATCTAGCTGGCTGTTTTTGAAGTGGTGTTTTCTATTAAAAGGATGGAAAGATCACTGGAGAGGCCATCAGAAAATTGAGATTCTGGCCATAACTCTTCTAGCAAGCTGTCTTTTGGTTCCTGACCTGGTCATTTTCCCTTTCCAAGCCTCACTTTCCTGTCTGTAGAAGGAGTTAGAGCTAAGGGATTTCCAACTTGATGTTTCCGTGAAATAACAAATGTCGAACATTTGACCCAGCTACCGAGGAGGTATCTGAAACCGTTCTTCTGAGGACTGCCCGAGTGCTAGATCAGAAAAGAAGCCGAGGATGTATACAGTAGGGGTGGTGGTACAATGCCAAGCACAGTGAAGAAAAAAATCATGAATAGAGGGGATACTCTGTGCATCAGGTAGGACATTCTAATCATTTCAGTGTAAAGCATCGATGAGTAAATTGCATTAGAACCTGCAGCTTTCATTTCTTCTCCTCGAAGGGCAGATGGTCTCACTTTGAGGGCCCTCAGAATCTGCCTCTGAATTTCAGGAATTCTTATTTTTTGCAGAGGGAGGAGGGTGATGGTGAAGACTTGACAGCTGTGACAAGCTGAGGCCCTCTGGCCAAACTGAGGGGCTCCAGCACAACCAACAGACAGGAAATGCCTGACCCCAAGGACATTTGAGCTATTCTTGACCAAAGAGATTGGAAGGCATCTCAGACTAGCTCTGGCCAATGGGATTGTAAATTGATTTCTCTGTTGCCTTGGTTTGAGCCTTTCTCTTTTTTCAACTTGGGCTTTTCCCTCCAGGTAAAAAAGCAGTAACCACAAGGAGGAAACCGTATTATTTTAGCTTCTCCTGTCTGGTGAGTACTCAGTAGTTAGCTGCAGTAATCTTTTGGCTTTCTGTGGGAAATTAACGTTCACCTCATGTGGCAGCCTGCCACTCGGGAGGGTTGGCATTTTGGGTTGGACCGTCTGGGTGTGTGACTGGGGAAGTCAGCTGCCCCCTGTGGATGTGGACACACTCTTCTTGATCACTGGAGGCATCCAGGCTAATAGGGTCAGGGGGATTTCTTTGCCCTTGGGGTTCTTTCTAACCACAGGCTCACCATGAGGACGCAGGACCCTGATGTCCATCTCCCCAGAGAGGCTAGTGCTGGTTGACCGTTTACTCAGTTGGTGCTGAGGACTGACAAATGATTAACCCCCTGGAATCCCTGGTTAGACCCCAGTTATGGTCATGAGTTCAGCCTTTTGAACCGCAGACTTAAATTGTTTTTCCAGCATTCTCCCCAGTCGGGCGTCCCTGCCCGGGCCTCTGCTATGGAAACTCTCCCCAGGGAGCGGCTGGTGCGCAGGGGGCGTGGGAAGTGAAGGCTGGAGGCTTTGGGCGGCTGTGGGGGAGGCGGGGAGGCCGGCCTGCGGACGCTGAGGTAAGGAAGGCACCCTCGAGAGGACAGGGAGACTGGAAAGGCGCTGCAGCCTGGAGGAGGCGGAGTGGGAGCCGCTCCTGGCCCTCTGCCCAGCCACTTCCTTCCCCTGACATGACAGCCCTGCTGGCCTGGGCTCCCGGCCACCTGGTAGTGGCCATGGCACATGACTCCCCCACCCGGCCCGGCCAGGAGCCTATAGGGGGAGGTCTGCACGCCGGCCGACCCCTCCACCTGCCCAGGGCCCTGGGTGGGCCATGCTCTGCTCCCCCCCCCCCCCTCCCCGCGGCTTCCCAGGCTCAGCGTGCCCTTTCCGGGCAGCAATGCCAAGGCAAGGGGCCAGGACATGCTGGCTGGACTCCTCACAATACCGGGAGCTCATCTGCCGAGCCTCGGTGTTCTGTATATGTAGAACTGGGTGGGTGGCCCTCCGTGTTTGCCTCCCAGAATTACTGGATTATTAGAGTCAAATGAGCTGCATGGCCCACGGGGGAGACCGTCTCACAGCAGGGGCCTGGGGGGCACCTCATGCTACTCCGCCCACCCTGGCCAGAGGTGGATGCGCGTGTGGGGTCCTGTGCCAGATGCCCTGGAGAATGACGGCCAGTGCCTTGTCTTTCAGGAAGGTGAGGGAGAGGGGCGCTTGTCCGCCCCAGCCTGCTCCCAGGAAGTACAGTTGACTCCATAAAGTGGTGGGGCTCCCGCTTCTGGAAAAGGGCTAGGTTTTGCACATAGCCCCAGAGGGGGCCCCTGGGAAAATGCGCTCACTTCCTCTTCCCCCACCGCAATTCCCTCTCTTCCTTCCCTCCACACCTCCTTCCAGCATACTTTACCCCATTTACTTCCACTCTGTGGCTTTAGCTTCACATTGATCTGATTCATCTTTCCAGTGGAGTTGGATTTGTCTAGAAGGTACTTGAGCATCTCCCTAGTGACGTTCCAGGGCAATGAGCAAGACTCTTTTTGGAGTTGGGGGGCATGGAGTTTGGAGGGGACATGAAAATATTGCAAATTCTAGAAACCAGGCTTTGAGCAGTCTTGGCAGAGCTGACTGATCCCACCCTGGAGTGCCCTACACCCCAGAGAAAGCTGTGGTGTTGGTGGGGGGCGTTTGGCGCGTTAATAGCTTTGCTGTGCTAGTTGAGTAAACATGAAAATGTCTCATGGCCCTGACAGTGATGCGTCCTTGGATGAACTCTCTCCTGCATGTCCTAGGACAAGCTAGAAGAGGACTCGGGTACATTCAGACCCAACCTCCTCATGGAACAGAAGCCCAGGAGGGCAAATACTCAGTCACACAGCACAGTGGCTGTGCTGTGGCCAAAAACGGGGGCTCCTCCCCATGGCTGCTTGTTCAATGATTAGAGCTAGTTGCAGAATTCATTCCTCACTGCCCTCACCAGTACCTGTTTGGTTTTCTGCGCCCCCCCCCCCCCGCCTCCCCCCAGACTTCTCTTTCTTCTGTGGTGGTGGCCAGCCCCTCCAGCAGCGTCCGGGTTTATTCAGCTTGTACTTTCTGAATGCAGGATGTATATCAACATCTCCAAACCACTGTGGAACTGCACCTTCCTCCCTCACCCCAGGCCCTCTTGCTGGCTCTTGTGTCCGCAGGGTGGGCTGTTGGTTACAGAGCTTTTAGCATCGAGGCCACAGGAAGCTCTGTGATGTACTTGCCAAAGGCCATTCTTGGTGAATACAGCTGTAACCTTCAACTGAGGAGGGGTATGTGTGTGTATACATAATTTTTTAAATCAAGAAGTTCGCTTAAGTTTCGTAACATTACAGCTACCATTTATTGTGTCTCTCTCTACGCCTGCTGCTTTTACAAACCCTATAGGACATAAGCAAGTCTCATAGGTGGCAGTACAGTTTTTATCGATGCAGAATCTGAAGATGAGCAAGGTTAAGGAACTTGCACAAGGTAAAGTAGCTGACAGAGCAGAGAATTTGAACCTAGGTCAGTGTAGCCGCAAATCTCTCACAGTGCCCTGCCACCCATTCATTATCCACCCCTGGCCTTGCCCAAGAAAACATGTTGCTAGTTTTTATTTTGAGAATGAATGGGAAAGGCGTTGGAACAAAATGTGCTTACAGATCTACTGGCTGACACTTCAGTTATACCACAGTGTTTAGATAACACTTCTGAAAATTGTCTTTCATAGATTGAGATAAGCACAGTTTCTGTCCTTGTCTCCTTGTTGTTTCTAAAATAATATAGCTTTTCCTTCAGTGTATTTTATCACGTTAAAAACAAAGTTGGCTTTTTTGCTGATAAAAAAATTTACATCTTTATTACAGAAAATACAGATGTTCACAAAAAGGAAAAGTGATCCCAAGCAACACACCAGCTTTGGGCTAAGAATATGGGCACTGGAACTATCCTGCAGGGGTTTGAATCCCTGCTGTGTCCCTGGTGATTTGTATGACCTTGAGCTAGTCACAACTTATTTGCCTGTTTCTTCATGTGTCTCTGAAGTTGAACATTATACCCTGCATCATTGAGTTGTTTAGATTAAATGGTGCAAAACCCTTAGAAGTGACCAAGAGATGTTTGATTAACACCTCAATAATGTTCTGATTTTCCTCTCTGAATCTGTATATACATGTGTAAATATATATATGTGTGTGTATGTATATTATATAGTATGCATACTAATTAATAAAATGAGATTTAAAAAAACTAGTTTTCATCTAACGATATATCATGACTGCCTTTCCTTACTTCTAAATAGTCTTCTCTATTACTTGGTAGCTGCCTGGAACCTCATGATGGGATAGCGTGAATGGAACTGAATCCATATTGTGGGCCATGCAGATTTCCAGGTCTCCTCTAATATAGTTCACTCTTACAGAAATCTGAGTAGATGTTGCTCCATGAATGGTGTCCCTCTAGGTGACAGGAGCTTCCTACTCTTTATAGAGCATACCTAATCTTACCTCTCCTGGTGTGAATGAGGATCTGGGCATGTTCCCTTTGGGAGCTCAGAATCTTCTGAGTGTGGTAGCTGTGAACTTCTATATTCTCGCCCCAACTGGGGATCTCAGCCTCTGCCTCTTTTCCTTCTTCCCCCTTAAATCTATAAAAGCTATGTTTCTTCGTTTAATATCTCTGGTATGAATTATCTCTTGGTTTCTGAGAAATCACAAATCAGAAAGTACTCTCCTTCTGTTTTTTGCTGTGCCTGAGGTACTAAGAAGGTGTGGTGTCCTTTTTAAAAAAGGGGTTAGAGGAGAAACCCTAAGCTGCTCTGCTTTCCGGGGTGGAACCCTAACGCCCACCCTTCTGGGTGGAGAGCTGTGGTCAACTTCTGTGCCATCCCAGGCACCAGGCCCTGCCATTTTAGTTTTAGGAGTTTCTGGTGACATGCTTATTTGATGATTTTATTGATGTAGAATTCTACTTGCTGGTCTGAGATTAGGTCCCCCGCCCCTTCTCTGCTTTTAGCCACTAGCAAACCAATAGGTCACATGTTTGAAAACCCTACTCTTACCTCCCCACCTCTAGCCCTAGGGGTGTGTTATATATGCAGACTCAAGCGATGTACTTGTTACAGAGTCTGAGCTCCAGGAGGCAAAGAGAGTTATGGGTGGAAGTGATTTAGGGTCAACAGTCTCTTGTATAATATTCCTCTTAAAAAGTTTATAGCTTTAATGAGACTTTCTCGTAGAGCCTAATCCTGAGTGTTTGGAACCTGTCATTTTAGACTGTATCTATTCTAAAGAAACTCAGCTACATTCCAGGACACTGTTGACTGAACAGTCTCAGACACGGCCATTTTCTGATGATGTTTAAGGGACAGGCTTGATTTTTCACTCTAATCCAGGGAGTACATCCTCATCTCTGAGAAATTGTAGACTATGCTAGGTAGGGCAATGAGTCTGCCAAAATTATGGTGGTGCCAGTATGTCTGAGGTGTGCTGGGATGGCATCAGGACCGAGAAAGAGAAAGAATGTGTATTCCACATGTGTAAAACTCCCAAGTATCAGTTCCTCTCTACGGTGTTTTCCAAAGCCCATTTTAATGTCTCCTTTGACATCCTCCCTGGGAGAAAGGTTAAGTAGCATTGTCCTGCTTGCACTACTGATGAGGATACTGAGACAAGCAGAGGCGAACTGACTTGCCTTGGGCCCTGGAGTAAGACTGGCAAGAGTGCAGAGCCAGGGCTGCCTTGGGGAAAGTCCTCTCAACAGGCAGGAAGAGCTCCCAGCCAAGGAAAGAGCATCTTGCTCAGACGCATTCGTGTGAGTCCTGTTTGGGGCTGCTGAGCCAGACAGCGCTGGACACTTCAAAGTCTCAGTTCAAGATCCTTGACTGATAATCTGCTTTGCTGCCTTGAGCTAAGCCGTAAGAGTGATGGATGGCAGAAGTCGATTATTTTTGGCTCAACTGCTCCATCTTGGCAAGGGGCCTTTAAATGTAAACCTGACATCCACAAAGGGTTTAGGAACCTGATGTCATTTTCTTCCTACAATTCACATGTTGGCCTGTGCTGTAGATGGGGTTACCAGTTGTCACTTTCCTGTTCGGGGCTCCCTACAATGAAAGGATCTAATAAGGCAAAATACATAATGAGGCTATAGAGATGGCTTCTAACACAGAGGGTCCCTACACCCTCTTCCACCCCCCAGCAGCCCGGCTAGAGCTTGAATTCTCTTGACTCACTGCGTGCAGGAAAGCAGCAGGTCCTCACTGGTTTAATCCCCACCTTACTGCTTACAATTTGGTCTAAGGCTGATGGGGTCCTTCTTTTCGAGCTTTATGTTTTCTCAGCCGAAAAATGGAAACAGCCACTTAATAAGGCTAAAAAGCCATGTTAATCCACTTCAGAGATGGAAGGAGATGAAACTGTATCCAATCCAGTGAGAGTTGGCACGGGGTCTCAGAAGGAGTTGCCACTGTTCCCATGCCACCCAGACCAGCCTCCTTTGTGCTTGGTTCTGTGCATCTTAAAATGTGAGGTGGAACAGAGATTTGTCATCTGGGGCTTGGAACTCTACACATTTTCTTGGACCGAGCCACCGATTTTCATGGAATCCAAAGCCAGATATGGTGAGGGGGTGAGGCCAGACTGACCTGACCTTTATCTGTGTTTTGTCTGGAACAGGGGTCCCCGGTCACCTCCCTTGTGCTGTTCTTCCTGGATGGAACAAGAAAATAAACAGGGTGTGTGTGAAGCCCAGGACTCAGCAGACCAAGGGATGGGCTCTGATTTTGAGAACTCTGAAGACAGGGAACGGGACCCAGAAGAAAGAGGAATGGGCTCTAAGCCACAGGATGCAGACAAGAGAGAAGGCCCCCCAGAGCAGGATCTGGGCTCCAACCCACATGATGACGCCCTGGGCGGGGACCCAGAGGAGAGGGGTCTGGTGTCTGACATCTGCCCAGGTGAGGAAAAGCTGGCATTTCCATGGAAGTTGCCCCCCCTCACAGTTATTTCTAGCGCCTCTAGAGTTAGAACCAGCCACAGCATTATTTGTGGGAGAGCCCTCTAGCGGAGACCATTAACATGGATTACAGAATTACAACCTTAAGCCTGAGGAACATCCTTTTCTTCAGTCCAGTCTGAGGTGAGCTGTTCTGGTAGATGTGGATGAAGAGGGTAACTTCGCTGGCGCATCACTTTATGGTGTACAGAACACTGCTAGAAATTAACACCAGAAGGGAACACAGCTAACATCAGAACCTACCTCATCAGGCTGTTGGGGGGAGTACAGATGAGCTGCTTAGCGCAGCCCTGAGCTAACAAAGTATGCAGATGTTTGCAGTTCCAGTCACCATCATCTTTGTTTGTAGATAAGGAAACTCAGTGGTAAGTGACCTGCCCAGGTTTATGTGGCTGATGCCCAAAGTGCTCGAGGCCTCTGCTAAATCCCTTGCTGTTCCTGACCTGGAAAGAGGGAGTGCTGGCCCTCCCCCTCCATCCACCTCCCCGGTCCCATCTCTGGGCGATCGTTGCCTTATACCGCTCTGCATGGCTTGGGGACAGAAATGAATGGCAATCCCTTATGGTCAAGACTAATGAGGTTACATCCCCTCCCCTGTGACGCATCCCAGACTTCTGCTGCTCTCCCCTGCAGTGTGCACAACACCTAGTCTTTCCTAGCTCAGTAACTTTCTGGAGTACCCTATGCTCGGAGGTAAGCAGCCAGAGACAGACAGGTGTGTGTTCTGGAAGTCTCTAAGCTGGGATCACCAGCTCTAGGTCCTATGCTCACTCCTCCTGCCTGGCTTACATAGGAAAGCCCTTAAGCTGGGGTGTGTTTGGTTTGTTGTCCCACCCGCAACAAGTTATATTTTAAAAATCAGCCCATTACCTGGTTAGGACAGGTGATCTTTTCCTGTGGTTGGCTGGAGTGGCCTTGTCTTTTGAGGCCAGGTCCTTGAAAGGCATTGGGAGCTGTGAGTGAGCTAATCTCTTCCGAGACCCCACAGAGTCCCAGCTGGCCCATTTCAAGCAGACTGTCAGGCCTTCAGATGGCTCTGCTGAGCAGAGCCTCAGGTACAATGGGTGGGGCCTGGGCCCCAGAGACAGTTGCCAGAAGAACTGGACAGCCAAGGGGGCGGGTGAGTGAGCTTTGTTTGCCTGGGTTTCAGAGCACACTCTCCTGTAGGCCTTCTCCAAGAGGCACCAGGTGGGAAGGAGGCTGGAATCATGGGGGCCTTGGAGAGAGAGGTTGAGAGTATCTGGGGGAGGGAATTACTCCGCGGCCCGCACCCTTATTGAGACTGGCTTTCTCTGGGTTTACCTTTTGAGCGCCAAGTATAGTCACCCCCATGCCACCTTCTCTGTTGCAGAGGGGCTGCTGAGTGAGGAAGAAGGGGCTGCTCTCCGCGAAGATGATGATTACCAATCTGGTGTAGCAGAGATGGCGATGTTCCCAGGACTGTCTGAGTCCGACAGCATTTCCCGGAGCCCCCGGGAAGAGGAGGAGGAGGAGGAAGAGGAGAGCGCTGGAGAGAACCGGCTCGACGAAGAGGAGCAGCCGCCCCCTCCCATGCTTCCCTGGAGACGGCACCTCTCCCTGGGCAGTCGGCACCGGAGCGACAAGGCGGCCCACCGCCGCTTCCGCCGGCTCCATCACCCCATGGCCATGGACCTCGGGGAGCTCGACAGCCTGATGGCCAGCATCATGGACGCGCCCACCATCTGCCCCGACTGCGGGGAGAGCTTCAGCCCGGGCGCCGCCTTCCTGCAGCACCAGCGGATCCACCGCCTGGCGGAGGCCGCCGCCGCCGCCAGCCTGGAGCCCTTCGGCTTTGCGGGCGAGTGCGGCGCTGTGGTGGGGATGGTGGGCGTGGGCGTGGGCGTGGCGGGGGGCTTCGGGGCGGGGCCCGCGCTGGCCCGGCCCCCGCGCGAGAAGCCCTTCCGGTGCGGGGAGTGCGGCAAGGGCTTCAGCCGCAACACCTACCTGACCAACCACCTGCGCCTGCATACGGGCGAGCGGCCCAACCTGTGCGCCGACTGCGGCAAGAGCTTCAGCTGGCGCGCCGACCTGCTGAAGCACCGGCGCCTGCACACGGGCGAGAAGCCCTACCCGTGCCCCGAGTGCGGTGAGGCCTTCAGCCTCAGCTCGCACCTGCTGAGCCACCGGCGCGCGCACGCGGCGGCCAGCGGCGCGGGGGCGGCGGCGCTGCGGCCCTTCGCCTGCGGCGAGTGCGGCAAGGGCTTCGTGCGCCGCTCGCACCTGGCCAACCACCAGCGCATCCACACGGGCGAGAAGCCGCACGGCTGCGGCGAGTGCGGCAAGCGCTTCAGCTGGCGCTCGGACCTGGTGAAGCACCAGCGCGTGCACACGGGCGAGAAGCCCTACATGTGCTCCGAGTGCGGCGAGACCTTCAGCGTCAGCTCGCACCTCTTCACGCACAAGCGTACGCACTCGGGCGAGCGGCCCTACGTGTGCCGCGAGTGCGGCAAGGGCTTCGGGCGCAACTCGCACCTGGTGAACCACCTGCGCGTGCACACGGGCGAGAAGCCCTTCCGCTGCGGCCAGTGCGAGAAGCGCTTCAGCGACTTCTCGACGCTCACGCAGCACCAGCGCACGCACACGGGCGAGAAGCCCTACACGTGCATCGAGTGCGGCAAGAGCTTCATCCAGAGCTCGCACCTGATCCGCCACCGCCGCATCCACACCGGCAACAAGCCGCACAAGTGCGCGGGCTGTGGCAAGGGCTTCCGCTACAAAACGCACCTGGCGCAGCACCAGAAGTTGCACTTGTGCTAGGGCTGGGTCGCGTTGGGGTTGGGGGACACACTGCCCTCGGGGAGCATGTGGGGAGTAGCCGTTCTGGGGATAGACCGCGTAGGAAGAAATGGGAAGGGGCGGGAGGGACAATCCGAGAGTGATCGGGGAGTCAAGTTTGGTGTTAGGGGGTCTTGGAGGGGAGGGTTGAGTCAGCGTTGTTCTTTTGGGGTGTCATGTTTTGCCTGCCGCCCCCCCAGCGAGGACATGTTTGGGAGATGTGCTTGAGCGATGCCTTCTTCAAATACACAAAGTAGGGGGTGAAGAGCAGGCACTTTGAGGACCTTGAAGAAGGGGAGTAGGGGAGTGAACGGGATGGCCGGCAACAGAGTAGTTCGGGCTGTGAGGGCCTGTGGGAATCGGGAGAGGGTGTGGGGGTTAGAGGATCATGGGGTAAAATAAAAGGCGGGTATGAATAATTCTATCCTGGTCTCACCAGGTGTTAAGCCACTGTTTTGTCCTGCCCTCCCACATCAGCTATAGTCTCATGAAAAGTAAGAGGAACCTTGTCGATCTTCTAGGAGAGGATATTTTGCATATTCTTCCCTTCCTTTCTCTGAGCCACGGTTAGCTGCTATTTTGAGGCATCCAGGGGAAAATGGGCAGGAAAGCTTACACACTCTGATTTCAAGGACGAAATCGAGGTTTGGGAATTCGTTTATAACTGGCTTTAAGATCACCTGGGAAATCTTGGTCCTGCCCCTGGTTCTTTGCCACTTCCTTTAAGGTAGTCTAGGTTCATGCTGGGTCAGGGTGGTCTTTGTGGATGTCAGGTGTTAGGTGTGTGCCGAGCCCGGTATTTCAGGTCTCGCTTGTGATCTTCTAAGTGCAGGGAAATGAAACAATCCCAGCTGTGTGTGACTTTCCCTTTGCCAGGTCAGCATGATGCTTGTTTGAAGTGAATCTCAGATCAGCAACAGTTGCCCCAGTGACCTACTACAAAAGTCATCTAGCTCAGAGTTTTGCTAGCCTTATGTGGGAAATCCAGGAGAGCAAATGTTCACATGTTGGGGTACAAGGCTTCTTTGTCTCATTTGCCTTCACTCTGTATCCAGTGCCCCCCTTCCCCTTGGTAGTAATGGGGGAGATAATTGAACAGCCACCTCCATCCATATTGATAAGGGCTTTTGGTCTGAGTAGAAATATCTTTTATCTACACAGGGAGGCACAGCAGAAAGCTCAAGGCTTTACACAAGGAAGGCACAAGCAGGGAGAGGTCTAAGTGCAAAATTGCCAAATAGCACAAGCAATGAATGTTTTCTGGTTATATAAATGCCAAAATAGCACTTTTATATTTGTAAAGTGCTTTACGCTTTTTAATGATAGTTGTTTCTCACATCTCTGTGAGGTAGATCAGTATTATGACCCCTGTCGTAGGGAAGACCTGAGGATAGGAGTACAGCAGGCTGTTCGGAAGAGGGACTGATGACCGTGGGGATAGGCATGGTCTGACCTTTTGTGTTCTCCAGCTCAGCTGCTAGAAAGACTTCCTGTCATGATTTATATCATAAAATAAAGACACTGAAAATTCTTATGCTTTGTGGAAAACTTAAGGCTAGTCTAGAAGGGCCAAAGATGTCCTTGTTGACAAAGCTGGTCTTTGTCACGTAATTTGGGTGTCTTAGGTTTGTTCTGTTTCTAGTAGGGGGCTGTAGTTAGATGACTCTTGTACAGATTTCGGTTACCTATGCTGAAAATCCCTCCCCTAGGTTAGCCTTTAGAAGTTAGAGCTGTGGAAAGCAATCCTGTTTTCTTCACCAGTGATTGTTAGTTTTCCTGTACTTTTCATGGAAGCATCTTCACAAACTGTTGGACACACTTGAAGGAAAAGAAGAAAAACTGCAAGATTGTTTTTACAGTTTCAGCAGACTTTCTGTGAATGCTGGTAATTTATACTTGATCAGTTGTATTTTAGCAAAGAACCTCTTCGGGGACTGTAGGGAAGCATGTTTTTGTCCTTATAAAAACACCTTCTAAAAAAAAAAATCCTGAGAATTCTGGGCTTGTATAATGCCTGTTGATCTTGCCCTCTTAATCAGTTTATTGTTATTTACAAATGCAAATAGATTTTCAAAAGGTAATTTTGCAACACGCTAATTCTTTATTTTCTTTTAGTTGAGTAATATGAACAAAGTAAATGTCCATTATTTATTCTGACTCTTTACTCTGAATACTAAGTGTATAGGACTCCTTTGAAAATAATATAGCCAGTTTGTAGGTAATCTTATTCCTTTGCGTGTTTTTTTTATGCACATCTACCTCTTCCAGCCGTTTTAAGTTCTCTCAAGTCTGTGCCTATGAAATCTCATGCAACTTTTGATTATTCATGGATTGATTATCCACTTTATGGGTTATTTGGCCTTTTGCTGCCATTGTACTCTGTTGTACCGTCTCGTCTGCATCAGCTATGTTACGTATGGGCAGCTTTCAAGAAAGAATTCAACATGGAAATGAGATTGAAGCTAATATAAAATAATTTGGTGGCAGTGGAAATGTTTGGATTTCATGGACCTCTCTTTCAAGTACCATGGATAAGAGAGGCAGCTACCACTTCAGTATCCCTTTGATGAGCAAATCCCTCAGCAGAAGAAAACAGCCCAACCACCAACACCCCTATTCTCATGGTGCATTTAAAATGTGATTCCGTTTTTCTTACAATTCTTCAGGGAACATAGCTGCATTAAGTGAATTTAAATGCAGTCAGGAGGTTGTTTCTTGTATTCTAGTTGGAGAATAATATTTTTTCTTCAGCAAACCCCATTAACTATGGTTCACCCTTAAAAATGTTGATTTGAAAATTCCTTCCATCAGCTCATTCATGACGGTGGAGGCAAGTGTATCATTTGTTTCCTGGGGAGTTTGGTCAAGTTCAGGCTACTCTTCCTTAGCAAAAGCTGGAGCAGTTTCGTCAGGTTAAATGGCTTGGTTCAATCTTGAGCTCTGAGTTGGAAAGAGAAGATGAGAAGTTAACCCCTTGAGCCATGTGGTTTCTTCAGGATCAAGAGGCTGTACATATGTGGAAAAGTACAGATGAAGAACCTGTGTTCATAGACAATCTGAACTGTGTTTCTGAAGTTTGTGCACATTTTCCTTCACTGTAATGTTATTTTACAGCTGTTTGTTAAAATAGTGAATAATTTAATGATCCTTAAAGTAACAGGTTTTGTGTGAGTGTGTGCTTGTATATGTGAGAATTGCCTTATTTTCAGGTTGTTTTATTTAATGATGATTCCTTGGACAGCGTTCTGGTGTTCAGCAACCAATATGGAATATTTGTCATTAAATCCATATCAGTCTTTTTCCATGTCATTCTTTCTTCTTTGTCATCTATTAAATATCACTGAGATCAGTAAATGGAAGCTTATTGTCTGGTAGAACAGGGGTCAGCAAACTACTGAATCTAGCCTGCCTCTCTTTGCAAGTAAAATGTTTTGGATTATAGTCCTGTGCATACAACCTTGCTTACATATTGTCTGTGTCTGCTTTTGCCCGATAACAGCAAGGCTGAGTCTTTGTGACAGAGGGTTCATGGCCCACAATCCTAAAATGTTTACTCTCTGGATCTTTACGGACAAAGGTTGCTGACTCCTATGTTGGAATGTTCAGGTGGATCCTACATCATCCTGGAACTGGCTGATGTCTATATACTCTGCCCATTTTAACCAATAATTCAGCAGGGGCACTTCTGTACTCTTGTGGCGTTAGGAGTTTGGGAAATGTGTTAATGCTATGCCATGGGTATTGATTTCTTCATTCCTTGTAGGAACCAATCTGTGGGACATTTTGACAGCAGGTAGTGGGGAGTGGGGCGGGGGAGTCGATATGGGGAAGGGAGGCAGTCTTAGGTCTCACCTCTAATCTATTAAAAAAAAAAATGTATTCCCGAATCACATCACAAAGTATTTTCTTTCCCTCAGCTCTCAGAAATGTAACTTAATGGCTACTGATAATGTTGAATGGAACTTATCAGCTAGACTGGCCTTTTACTTCAAATATTTTTTAACTGGTTTGTGCCCAACCTCGGGGAAACAATGAAACAGCAGTTTATAAGCAGTTTATAAGTCCAAGAAATAGAAAAGATGAAGCGTGAAAAGCACTTTATTTTCTTGTAATGATCACAACCACCTCCTTGTGTGAATGTCTGCCAGCCCTTTTCTGCCTGGCAGGACCAGTGAATGCTGGGTCCTGGTTGTGGAAGGAGCCACTCCATTCTGGGATTGCAACATTTCTCCCTAAACCTGAGTATTCGGATTTGAAGCAGCCACAAGTCTAGCTCCTGGTCCCTAGGAAAACTACTAAACCAAGTATTTGAAGTATTTGTTCAGGGCTCTGTGGGGACAGAGCCATGAACCTGGACTTAGGGGCTATGCCACGAAGGGACGCCGAGCCTGAACTTGCTGTTAGAGCAGAACTCTGTGTTCCAGGTGGAGAGGATGTATCTGGTCAACTTGGAATTCTTTGGGCTGAATTGGTTTGAGATCAAGATTTCATTACTTTAACCTTAACTACATAGTAGAATTAGCTGGAGAGCTTTAAAAACCAACAACCCCTCCCCGCTCCAAGCCCCCCCCCCCAACCCTCCCCGGGGCTCCTGGGTGGCTCAGTCGGCTAAGCGTCTAAATCTTGATTTCAGCTTAGGTCATGATCTTAGGGTGGTGAGATCGAGCCCCACGGTCGGCACCATGCTGGGAGTGGAGACCGCATAAGATTCTCTCTCCCTCTCCCTCTGCCCCTTTCTGCCCCTAAACAACAACAAAAAACCCAACAACAACCAAGTAATTGTTCCAGACATTGAACAATTGAAGTCCAAGTACGTGTAATTTTATGTAGGCCTCTTAGGCAACTTTTATGTGCAACTGGGATTGAGAAGTCTATAGGACCAATCAGGTACCTTCTTTCTTTCTTGGGGATTGCAGTAAGTAAAAGGAATAAGCCTCACATCCTCTCCTCTGCCTAGGGGTATAGAGACAAAGGGCATTGTCAGATCAGCAGGCTTTGCTGTCTGTCCACTCCGGCTAGGCCTCCTTTTCATGTACACCTTCCCCACGTAGATCATAAGTAAGGGCCAAGAGAAGGGCCTGTTTTTGCTGTTCATCAGATAATGCGGGGGGTTGGGGGGGGTGGCATCAAAGGCTGCTGCTGGCCTTTCTTGGTCTTTGCCAATCACAGACTGCCTGCCTTCCCTTCTTTCTGATCTTCATTCCCTCTCAGCTCACTTAACAAAGCAAAATTCCATGCATTACTCCTTTTCTGAGCTGCCCTTGGCAATAGAGTTGTTTTCTGAATTTTGCTTCTGGAGGGAAAGGGGAGGAGCTCACCCAACAGGTCTCCAGCTTGAACACACTAGCGTTGGGCTCCTCTCTTTCCTGGCCAGAGCCTCAAGTGTCTGCAGGTTACAGTTCCCTGCTGCCCGCCTATGTTTCAAGGTCACCTCTGCTCACCCAAAGCCCATTCCCATTGTTTTCAGTTTCCAACTGCCCCAGGGGGATCCAGGCGACTGTTCCCAGACTTGTCTGCGTCCCCCATCCCCCTGGTGACCTGCCTCATCGCCATAGATGCTTAGCTCCAGAAACCAAAGAGTTGGGTGGCAAGTTTGATGTACCAAGCTGGCCTCCGCACATCTCTATTTGGAGGGGTTTCATGCTAAGTGAAAGGACTGAATGGTCCCAGGCCTCACCAGTTGCTGGAAACTAGGGACTCCCTGGAAGTGGTTTGATGTCATTTAATCACAGAAGAGGCTCCCCTGAGATGTCTTCCCTGACCCACGAGGGCTGGAGTGGTTCTTCTGCAGAGATGTTCCCAGAATGTCCTGGACACATTTCCTGCGTATGGGCGGCCTCCCCGGTCCCCCGAGGCTGTGGCTAGTTAAGAGCAGAGACCCAGAGAGGCTCATTCCATAAGCACACCAAGTGCCCCTGTGCTGGCGTGCTTGATGCTGGGGGTATAGGTATGAGACACAGAGAGACTCTCACATGTTCTAATGCTCCAGAACAGGGAAGGGGAAGGCTGGTTTTGTTCCCTGCCTAACATCAAATCCAGCTTCCCGGTGGTGAATTATTTTGCAAACCGGAAGTGTGACTTTTGGGATTTGGCCCCTGGTGGGGGAAGGAAGAACTCCCGAATACCAAGGCATCAGGTGTTAATGCCGGGGCAAGATGGGGCCTCCAGCAAAGGCTCAGGCTGAAACAGACTCTCTGCTGAGGACATATGCCGGGGTCACTGCTGCGGCAAATTGGGCAGTGTCCATTTTATCTGGCTTTGGCGGGTGGGGGAAAGAGGCAGTGTGACCTTGGAGGGGTTAACGAAGCAAGGGGCTGCTAAGGGACCTGGCTAGACCCTTCCTTCTGTCAGGTCTAGCGTTCGAAGATGCCTGAGTAAAGCCGGGACTTTGATACACAAGGACCACCCCCGGGCTTCCACTGAAGTGGATCTACTGCTCTCTGGGTTAATGTTAATGGACACAGTAGGAATCATGGACGTGACTTCACAGCCAGAAGGCCGCCAGACTGAGGCAACCACTGCCTAACGTTGCCACAGCCTAGGCTGGGCACCACAGGGGGACTTGATCTTGTCCTTGTCTGTCCAGAGGAAAGATGCAGGTGTGAGGTGTGGGGAGAAGAGCAAACAAAATCACAAACGTGAAGCTTCCAGAAGGTCTAGGGGCTGTGCAAATGTTAGGAAACAAAAGTCTCAGCGCGGTTGTCTCGTATCCTAGCTCCTGGGGGCCTAGAAGGAGGAGAAAAGCAGTTGCTTGTATGCAGAACTGCATCCTCTCAGATTTCCAGCTCCTGAGGAAGTGCTGGTGGTGGGGGGAAGGATGAGGGTATGGGTGACCGTGGCCTTCCTTTCCTGGGGACAGAGGAAGAACAGAGGAACCCGTCCTGCCATCCCTTGAGGGAGGAGCGCGGGACAGAGTTCCGGCCTTTGCTGGCTGTGCTCTCGAGCAAGGCTCTGATTTCTCTGGGCCTGTTTTCCTCTTCCAGCGACACCATCTCTATGGACTCTCCCCACTCTAGTGTCTAGTGGTGGTCAGAGAGCTTAAAACTTGGGAACCATCCATAGCTCAACACAATGCCACGAAAGCTTGTCTAAGTCTGCATTAGGCTCTGGGGCTCAGCTGTTACCTGACTACAGAGGAGGGAGGGAGCTCTCCGGTGGACTCCTGCTCTGTCTGGCCTCGGTCGTCCACGATCGGGGGGGGGTACGGTGCCCTGTACAGATGAGGAGCCAGACGCCAAGTGCGACCACTTACTGTTCCGGTATCACTGGGATGGACCATGGAAATGGGCCCCAGCCGTCATTTTGCAGTAAGGAAACAGACCCAGGAGAGTAAAGAGAGTTGAGTAACTTAGAGAAAAAGACCCAAATCGAAAGAGAACAGGTGAATGAGAAACAATGTGAAAGAAAGCAAACAAGATGTTCACTCTCGTTTGCAGAAATGGAAGCTTCCAAAGAGAGAGAATAGTCTCTTCTCTTTTGCCTCCGTCTTCCCCCTTCTGCAGTCCTCCCTTGCCCTGGCTACTTTTGTTCCTGTCCTGGGGAGCACCTGCATGTCTCTGTTCCTGCAAGACTGGCAACCCATGAGCTGGGCTGGGCTGCATGGGCTCCACAGAAGGATCTGGTGTGCCGGTTAAGCCTGCCCTCTGCCCTCTTTCCAAATATTCTCTCTTATCCCTATTTCTTTTTCTTTAGCAAATATATTGGGAGGGCAGACTCCTGGCTCTGTGCCCTTTGGGCCTCCAGGAGGCTGTGCCTCTCCTACCTGTTCTGAGCCCTGTGCCCTCAGGCCAAACTCAGGGCAGCAATTACAAGGTCACCAGTCCAGGTGGGTATAGAGTCTAGACTTGTCTTGTTTCGGGGAACTCATACTTGGGACACCCTTCACTCCACTCCCTACAACCCTGTTTATTCTGGTCCAGAGAACTTGTCTTGTCTTGTCTTTTTTCTTTTCTTTTCTGTTCTTTTCTTTTCTTTTCATGTCTTTTCTTTCCTTTCCTTTTTTCCTTTTTAAAGATTATTTATTTCAGAGAGACGGAGAGCAGCAGAAGGGGCAGAAGGAGAGGGAGACAGAATCCCAAGCAGACTCCACACTGAGCATGGAGCCGGATGCAGGGCTCGATCCCAGGACCCTGAGCTCATGACCTGAGCCAAAATCAAGAACCGGTCGCTGAACCAACTGAGCCACCCAGATGCTTCCAGAATCTCTTTCTTTAGGAACCTCATCTTCCTTCCTTCATTCCTTATGCATTGACTGAGCGCTCGCTCTGGGTCAGACACAGGTGGGAATACAGCTGTGTGCAGGTCGTCAGCACGGGGTCCTCACGGTGTCTTCTAGAGTCCACCGTCTAGTTAGGGAGACAGACAAGTTAATAAGCAACCACCTGGACTGTGACAAGTGCCTAGTGGAGAGACACGCTTCACCCCTCCCTGGAAGACTGGAGACTCTCTAGGGGAGGCGTTGGCTGAGGGACAAGTTGGCTGAGGGAAGGGTGCCAGGAAACAGGCCTGTGTTTCCGGCAGGAGTGGCCATGGTGCGAGTGTGGTGGGTGTGACTGGAGTGTGTTCAGGTGCGGGTTTGAGAGGTGTCAGAAGCTATAAAAATCCCCCCACCCTCGATATGCTGCACTGCTCAAACTCTATGTTGCCTGGCCCCAGACACCCCTGCTATAAACTTTCCTCTTTTTGTTACCATGGGGATTCTAGTGTGTTCTTGAGAGACCTGCACCCTAGCCCAGCTCTGCTACTGATTTATGGGTGACCTTGGGAAAGTCACTTTACTTCTCAGGCTTCAGTTTCCTCATTTGTGAAATGAGGAAGGGAAGGAGCCCATAGCTAAAAGCTGGAATCTCTAAGGCTTATATTAGCCCTAAAATTTGAATTCCACAAACACTTTGATCTGTCCTGGGGACGGGACAGGGAGCCTCCCTTGTTTACCCGTGATTAGGAGGGAGTTGTTTTGCCTACTGGTGAAAGAAATGCTCATAATCAGGACTAGCTACTTAGTTCCCAAGGCTTGGTGCAAAATCAAATATGAGGCCCCATGGCGGAGCGGTATGCCAGACACAGGGTCCCCGTGACTGCACCAGCCTCATGTCCACGAAACCACCCTGCTCGTAACTGAGCGGGCAACTTTACAGATTCCAGCTGGTGCGAGGGGGACTTTCGATCCTGGCGCATGAAACGGATATTCCTACCTCAATAAGGGCAGGGTCCATGCTAAGATGATGACAGGGCCAGCAGGCGACGTGCCCACCCACTGTTGCCAGCACCTATTTTGGGAGAAGGGCTGACTTCACTCGTGCAGGTTCTTCTGTTTCTTGAGGAAAGACTGCACTCTTTATTAGTGGGGAGCTTCAGGTTTCTAGAACAGACTGGTGACTGTTCTAGAGTTTGCAACTGACCCCAGGGTCCCCTGCCCTTGGGGACAGAGTGGCCAATCCACTTTTTGTTAGTCCCCCCCCCCCCCCACTCCATCATAATGAGTCTCTTTCATGCCTGGAAACACCAACTCCCATTCCCTCCCCATTACCCTTGTGTGGGATCCCATGATAAAGGAGGACTCCCTGCAAACTCCTTCAGAGTCCCTTGATGCTTTAAGAAGCACTCTAAGTAACCACTTTAATCACTTAAGGAATGAGAGATTTACTTTTTTTTTCTGATGAGATTTTCTTCTGAATTCAGTTTTTAAAACGAGAGTGTCCTTATTTTTGTAGTATAAAAACTCTCTGGGCATTACCTTGTTTCAGATTGCACATCTAATTTCCAGTCCCCTTAAAAATCTTGCCAGTTACATTCTGCCTTCATAAATGTCTTTCCCTCTCACATTTCTTTCAATTGCTCACTCTTCATACAGTGCAGATGGATTGCTCCTGCGTCCCCACACCCCCTGCTTCTTCAGGTTCATTAATTTCTTGACGTTATCTTTAAATTCCTTCTTGTTTTGTCATTCCTTCTGCCTCCCTGACTCCCTTCCCTCCCCATCTCAGCAATTCCGTTTGTTTGTGTTTTGTCTGCATATCTATCCATCCATCTGTCTGTCCATCCAACCACCCATGTGTCTCCCTGTCAGTCTGCTGTCCGTCTGTGTGCCTGCTTTGTGTCAGGCACTGGCCCAGGTACTAGGGACACAGAGGTGAAATGGCAAGTGGCTGCCCTCAAGGACAAGACAGCATGGCGGTCGAGGGCAGACTATACAAATAATCACCAGGCAGTTAGATACGCACACGGCCCACGGATGGTGAGATGGAAGCTTTGGATGGTGAATAAGCACTTGAGAAGGATGTGTCGGCAGGAGCTGGGCAAGGTCTGAGCAGGAGGGACACTGGGCTTTAGCGTGGGAGCATGTAACAGCGTAATGTTTGCAAGAAGTGCCAAACCCTGGCCTATCGCTGGAGCGTAAAGTTGGGGAATCTGGAGATAGGGCAGGAACTGCTGACAACATAGTAGTCCAGAGAGGTGGGCAGGGCCTAGATCTCGAAGGGCCTTATCCGTTATCCTAAGACACTCAGGGCTATCCTAAGGGTCCTGGTTGGTTTTCAGGTAGGGGGCGACATGGTCAGATTTGGTGTTGGGTAGACAACTCTGGCAACAAGGATGCAAGTGGATTTCATGGTGACTCTCTGAGGCAGGGAGGCCGGGCAAGAGATAATGAGGGCCTAAACCAGGCCATGTTCCTAAGGAGGGTGGGGACACACTCAGCAGGCACTTTGGAGGGGAAATGGGTAGGACTGACTGATAGGCTGGAGGGAGAGGGGGCGAAGGACCTCCCAGGTTTCTGGCTTGGGAAAGTGGGTGCATAGGGGGTGCTGTGACCCTGCTCAGGCATTTCCTGAAGTAGCGTCTGTTCCACCTCAGGTTGGCCCCAGTTGCCCTCTGTGTCCCAATTTGTTAACATAAATCAGGGCTTTATTTCTTGCCGAGATTTTTTTTTAAATTTTATTATGTTATGTTAGTCACCATACAACACATCATTAGTTTTTGATGTAGTGATCCACGCTTCATTGTTTTCGTATAACACCCAGTGCTCCATGCAGTACGTGCCCTCCTTAATACCCATCACCAGGCTAACTCATCCCCCACCCCCTCCCCTCTAAAACCCTGTTTGTTTCTCAGAGTCCATTCTGTCATGGTTCCTCTCCCCCTCCGATTTCCCCCCCCTTCATTTTTCCCTTCCTTCTCCTAATGTCCTCCATGCCATTCCTTATGTTCCACAAATAAGTGAAACCATATGATAATTGGCTTTCTCTGCTTGACTTATTTCACTTAGCATAATCTCCAGTCCCATCCATGTTGATGTAAAAGTTGGGTATTCATCCTTTCTGATGGCTGAGTAATATTCCATTGTATAGATGGACCGAGATTCTTGAAGTATCCTCTTAATCTCTTCCAATCCATCCTACCCACGGGTGCCAAAGTAATCTTCCAGGGACAGCTGAACAGGTTGCCGAGTGCATACTGAATAATCTCCAAGTTCTTTGGCCTGTCAATATTCATTGCTAGTGGGGACATGGAGACATGCTCTTTGCCCTTAACGAGTATAATTTTCCACAGAAGCTGAGGCATATTACCTGTAAAGTAGCTAAATGTCAAACAGTCTTTAAGAAGGGGAATGGAATCCTGCTCTGAGAGGAAAGAAGGAAGGAGGCAGAGTATCTCCTAGCGGTGACCCAAGGTGACCCTGGTCTTTTCCCATCATGTCTTTCCAGGTGTGTCTTCCGTTCTCCCCTACACCTATGCTCTCTGGTCTGTCCATACCACCTGAAAGGGACTCCCTTTTCCCACCTCTGTGACTTGGCAGACTTCCTTGCCCCTGCCTGGGACACATTCCCCCCCCATTTCTGCCTGTTGAAATTCTACTCATCTTTCAGTATTCAGCCCAAATTCAAGTGCTTTATTGAGTCCCTTACCCCGATGGGATATTTTTCTTTCTTTCTTCCTTTCTTTCTTCCTTTCTTCCTTTCTTCCTTTCTTCCTTCCTTCCTTCCTTCCTTCCTTCCTTCCTTCCTTCCTTCCTTTCTTTCTTCTTCTTTCTTTCTTTCTTTCTTTCTTTCTTTCTTTCTTTCTTTCTTTCTTTCTTTCTTTCTTTCTTTCTTTCTTTCTTTCTTTCTCTTCCTTCCTTCCTTCCTTCCTTCCTTCCTTCCTTCCTTCCTTCCTTCCTTCTTTCTTTCTTTCTTTCTTTCTTTCTTTCTTTCTTTCTTTCTTTCTTTCTTTCTTTCTTTCTTTCTTTTTGAAGATTTTATTTTATTTGTCAGAGAGAGAGCACAAGCAGGGGGAGCAGCAGAGGGAGAGGGAGAAGCAGGCTCCCCACTGATCCAGGGACCCTGGGATCATGACCTGAGCTGAAGGCAGCCGCCAACTGACTGAACCACCCAGGCACCCCTGGGATCCTCTTTCTAACGGCCTTTGTACATTTTACTGTGTATGTACCTGCCCTGTATGATATTTTACTGCCCCCACAAGCCTGGGAACAGAGATGGAGCACTGGAAGCCTTAGCTGTGGGTCTGGCCCACAGATGTGTTTCATTGGTTTTCACTTTTTTTTTAATCAAAATTAATTTGTTCAAAAAATGATAACCAATATCAAACATACAGAAAAGTACAAATTATGCTGTAATGTAGACTCAGGACCTACCGCCAAGAAGGATCACCGCGGGCTGCCCACTCTCGAAGAGATAAAATATTACAAATACAATTGCAGCACCAGCCCACACATTCTCAGAGCTGATCCTCACACTGTTTTCGAAATTTAGAATTAGGTGCCAATATTTAGAAATCAAGAAATTTCATATAAAGATTGGGAAGGTTTTGCTTTCCTTGGCGAGTCCAAAGATCTGGGAACTTGGGGTGCATCCCAGGCCTGAATCAGCAGGAGCGCTGCAGCCTCTCCTCCCAGGAGCAGAGAGTGTGTGGTCTCCTGCACACCACAGTCCCCACCATTCCCCAAGGCCTCTCAGCTCTAGCCTGACTCACAATCCCGGGGACTGGCTCAGACAGGCATGTGAGTTTCATATTTTCATGTAGACCCCTGGAAGTCCTTTGATTACTATGCCTGAACCACAAACTCACTGGATGACCTCGAGCAAATTATTTACCTCTCTGTGCTGCCATTTCCTCAGATGTCAGGATATTAAGAGTACCTGCTTTTGAGTGATGTTTGAGGATTATTAGCTAAAATGTGTAAAGAAATACCCGGCACATAATTTGGCCACCGGCAGTCCATGATCTTTAGTCCAAAACTCTAGGGGCTAGATGTGCTTTGAAATTCAGATTTCTTTTAGATTTTAATAAGGTAATAAGGTAATATCATATATTACATAACACCCCCAGGAGGCTCTGGGCCAGCACTTTGTAATTGCACACATTGAAATATCTTCAGGGAAAAAGCATGAATATTCACACGAACTGTGATACAGACTTGGCTCGCCATCCTCATGGGCGCTTCCCGGGTGTAAGGGTGTAATCTGTAGCCGATTCCTATAATCAGAGGGCAGGGAGAGACCTAAGAGGCCACTCCAGGTTGGTAGGTGGCAGTTGTAAGAAGCAAAGGGACCTTACTTATGAGGCTTGTCTTGGGTGGCCCCAAGACGAATGGATCCTTGCACCCACCTGCCAGATCTTAAAAGTTTATATGGAGGCCTTCTCTGGGTTCGGTCATGGATACTGGACAGGTGTTCTCAACACCACATCATTATCTCAAGGCTGTGTCCTTGGAGCAGCCTCTGGGAATGGGAAAGGCAAGCAGGGCCCGCATTCCAAGGACAGGGGAGGGGGTGAGGAGCCTCCTAGAGCCCTGGTCCAGCTTGAGGGTCAATCAACAGTCACATCTCTTCCATGACCTCCCCCAATAGCTTCATCCATTTCAGGGTGAGCCAGACTGCCTGGAGCTGTAGGGATGCCAGGCATGAGGAAGCCCATCCTAATCCCAGAGCTGCCCTGCCCTCGTCCCAGACTTCAGCTCTTTCTTGGGTATTTTGACTTACTAATGAGAGGTCAGTTTTTGTTATTGTTCTTTGTATGTTAATAAAGTAATTGAGAATTTTATATGTGGGGTGAAAGACAGGGTCTCTGGGTTTCTACAACAGCTGGTCTGGCTGGTCTTCCAGTCCACCTCGCCCCCTCTCACCCCTTCAGGCCCCCCCCACCTTCCTGTGGGCCCTTCCCCCAGCCACTCACCCACCTGCCCCATCCCCCTCTGCCCTGAGGCCAGCCTCATTATCCTGTATGACACCCTAACCGATCTAAGCTCCCCTGGGGTAAACCCTTCCCACCTGGCAGGCCAGCCTCCTCACTCCCCTTCACCCTCTCCTTGGCACCACTGCTCAGGCTCCTCATCTGTCTGGAACACCTCACTCTTCTACCCAAGTCCCACCCACCCTTAAAGGCCTAGCTGAGGCCCCACTGCTCTGTGGGGCTCCTCCCCCAACCCCCATCAGGTGAGCTCCGTTCCCTGGACTCACCTACCCTTAGGGCTTAACTGGGTGGCTGAGCACTTACCTGCCCTTTCATTCCTTCATTCACCTTACTCTGTGCTGCATCCAGGTGGGGGAGGGGGGCCAGGAAAGAAAAGCGGGGAGAAGGGGATGGAGACTGAGACAGAGGTGAGGAGGAAGGAAGGGGGAGGAGATGGGGGGGAGGGAGGGAGGGAGAGGGAGCAGGGGAGCAGAGGGAAGAGGGAGGGAGGAGGGAAGGGGGCTTCCGTGCATTAGCTCTAAAGGCCGGAAGCCCTCAGTTCTGTGCCCACTATAAGTAAGAAGGGCCAACGTCTTGGGCCCAAACATTCCAAGGCCTTTATGCTTATTCAGCTAGACCACCAGCTGGTCACATGCCCTCTCCTCTGTCTCTGCTCACACTGCCCTCCCTTGCCCTCTGGCCACAGTGCTCCTTCCCTGCCCTGGTGGGTTCAGAGATATGGAATCTCATTAGGCTAAAAACTCAGCTGAGGGGCCCTTGTCCCAGATTCTACCACCCTTCTTCCCTTCGCTGGCTCCTGGCACACACGTGTGAAAGTGGGTGCACCACCCAGGAGCTGGACAGGGGCTACCTCTTGTGCTCTGTGCCCTGCAGGGAGGCCGGAGGGAGTGTTTCATTCTCACCTACCCCCATCATATGGGCCACTCTGCTCTGATGCCCCCTGCTGATCCTCCGGCCCTTGGGGTTTTGAAGGTGATAGAAACCTTCATCCCCACCAGAATATTCTTCCCCTTTCTCCTTAGAATGAAAGCATAAATTATCTCCTTTGGGGTAATCAAATTCAACTGAATTCATAATCGGTACATTCCCCGGGTAAGAAAGAAGCCATCCGGATGTTGTGTGTGACTCTTCTGTGGCTCTGGTTCATAAAGATGGGCAACAGCCCAGTAAGGAGACAGGCAGCTCTCACCTCCCACTCTCTGAGCCCGACAGCCACGTCCTCACCTGCTTCAGGCCACGCGGCCTCTGCTGGCCCTGAAAGTGTTTCCTTTGACTGTTGGTCCTGTGTTCAGTTGCCGACTGTGTCATCATTCAAGTCCCCACACCTGCCTTGGTTGGCCTCCTCTCCTGAGGGCGACAGAGAAGGCCAGTGATGAAGGGGAAGATGGAGGGAAAGGACAGAAGCTAAGGAGGGAGAGGGATAGAGCTTCCTCACAGCAGACAGTGTAAGGGAGAGAAGGGAAGAGGAGAAAAGAGTAGGGAGGAGCTGATTCTGGGGGGAGCGGGGGAGGGGGTAGTAGACCCCTCTATCTCTTGCGCTGCACAGGAGACAAAGTTTTAGGGGCGTTCACACCTGTCCCCTTTACTTTCCTGGGAACCCCTGGTGTGGTTTCATGATGTGATTTGAAAGGTTAGATACTGGCTATGAATTGCCAGGGTGGCCCCGGTGGGTCCTAGGGGTCTTCAAGGACACTGACATTGGCGGTAGAGGCTGGTTAAGTCTCTGCTTCTCCTTCCCCTGCCCAGGCCATCGGGCAAGGGCTTGCAGGCCCTCCCAGCTGCCCCTCAGGGCTTCTCCTGGGTCCTAGGGAGCCTCCTGCACGGGGCTGGGCAAGAAGGAGGTGGCCCAAAGGAGCCAGCCTCCCCCAAGGAGCAGCAGGGCACACTCCTGCCTGCGCTCTGCTGCACCGCTGACAAACCCCTCCACCCCACCCCCACCGAGCTGTAAATTTAGGCAGTTCAGGGCTGCAAGATTCAGTGGACAGATAGAGGCTTTCAAATCAGTCTTTCTGGGCTAAACGTCCTGGTCACTTAGCAGTTAGTGAGTGGCATCTGATGATCAAGTTTCCTTATCAATAAAAGTCAGTAAGGATCCCAACCTCGAGGTTTCTGAAGAGGGTTAAATGAAGTGATATTTGCCTGAAACATAACAGGTGCTTAGTCCAACTTAATTCCCCCCCTCCAGACACTTCTGCCCACCTCCATTCCATCCCCCTAGAAATGGAGGGGGAAGGAGGAAGGTATGTATTCACATCAACCACAGCGTCCTCCAGATTAGGCATTAAAATGTTTATTACTCTTTTCACTGAGCTGCATGTAGGAATAGGAATTTGTAAAAGATAAATGCTTCACACATAACAAAGGGAATGGAAATAATAGGCAAAACTCTACATGAAAGAGGCCCGAATAGCTCAGAGCCAGCAGCAGAGACTTTTGTATTAGGAGCTGCAGCAAATCTCCTTCTCTGTCCTCTGGAGCGTGGGCAGGACAGAAAGCTTCCGATTGGACCAGGGACTCGGAAGTTTTCCGGTGGGAGGAGGAAAACAGTAAGACGGCCATCTTGTAAAAGGGAGACAGTATGACCTGGGCTCATGGCCGTGTTTCTTTCCATACGATGCCAGAGGGGAGAGCTCGATAGCCGTCTCCCAACAACATCTGCGTCTACGTCCTTCTCACCCCCAGATCAGTGAGTCTTCATTTTTAGGGTCTCTCTGTGCTGTTTCACCAGGGAGCCAATCCACTCCATGGTTTTCTGCTTGGCTTCCTCCCAGCTGAAGAGTGGCTTATACCCCAGATCCCTCTGAGCTTTCTTATAGGAGAAGGTAAATACACTATTTAACAATGTCACTGTGTGGCGGTTGAAGGGGGGTTGATATTTGTAAATTGGACTGAGCAGGAAGCTCACTATTTCCAGTAGGAAGGCAAGCCAGTACTCCAGAAATATAGGAAGCCTCATTCTGGAATCAAGGGAGAAGCCCCATTCCTTGCTCAAAGTGTAATTGAGGTCATCATAGCTCTGGTGAGGTGTGTCATCTGAGATGTAATAGAACTGTCCTTGGACGCTTGGGGCCTTCTTGGGGTCCCGTAGGGCCCTCAAGGCCAGAATGTGAGCCCAGGCCGCATTGCCAACATAGACAGGATTGACTACAGAGAACTTGCTATGATGCGTCAGGATGCCATTGTTCCTCAGGGCCTTGTATATGTAGTCATAAAGGAATATGCTCCCTTCCCCATAGATATACATGGGCCTTAAGGCACACGTGTGCAGGGTGCCGCCATTTTTAAGAGCCCACCCATTAGCAGCCAGCACTGCCTTCTCTGCAAGCTTTTTGCTGTAGGGGTATGGAGCAGACCATCTTGATTCGAGATGCTTTTCTTCATGGCCATTCTGGATGATCTCCCTGTAGGAGTTGGGCCCAGCCACCTCTATGGTACTGGTGTAGATGAAGATCGGCACGTTAGCCTGGGCACAGGCTTCCAACAGGAGCTGGGTACCTGCCCGTGGGGAGTACACCGTCAGTGTCAACAAATAACCCAAAGGCCCAACCATGCCCACAGACCATGTCCACCGCCTCCCCCCAAGTGAGGTGGTTATTGCAGATCAGGAGTGCATTCCTCTGCGTCTCCGGCCTAAGATCTGAACATGCTATAACCATAGGAAAAATGCAAAATTGCAAAAATGAGAAGACGCTGAACTTTGGGTTCTGGAGAGCAAGAATTTCTAGGCTTTTTGGATTTCCTGGACCTGTGTGTGTACTTTGAATTCTGGAAAAGGACAGAGGGTTGCCATTTTATATTTCGCTGAGTGAAGACATTAGAAAATTATCATTTATCCCTACCACTTCGTTAAAAACAGTTTATTTTAAATAAAAAAAAAATAGGCCATACTCTCAGAATATGGACTGGAATTTTACCTAGTCCTGATTGAATGCTCCCTACAAAGGCCACTCCTAATTCTGACTGTGACTCCCTTTACCCAGGTCTGAAAAGTGAGGGTGATAAACCTTCCTTTTACTTAGAATTCTGGAGCCTGGCACTGGCCATCTATGTTGACCTTGGTGGAGAACCAGAAGGGGAAGTGTGCCCTCTGGTGGTTAATACCGATAATGGGAAGATCTTGCAGAATCCAGTTAGCTGGGGGAAGTAATGCAGAGCGCCTTCTCTACGAGAAAGAACTTTCCCCGCAAAGCATCCTTTTTATTTCTCTCTCTCTCTCTCTCTCTTTTTTTTTTTTGGTATTAAAAACAATCCTTTTTTAAGGTCTTTGTGCAATTTGATTTTTGGGAGAGACAGACTCATTTTTTAAAAAAAATCAAATCTAGAGGCTGAGAAAATTTGGGGTCAATTGACCCGCAGAGGGAAAAATGACCATTATTTGAAGTATCTTCTAAACCTGGAATTGACATTAATTTTAATTAACTGATGCCTCTACCACTTCTCAGGGATTTCAAATCCCCTGTTGTTGGGGGTCCTGGGGAGCAGGAATTAGCAGAGGGGGCTAAAAAGGAAAACTTGGTTAATTTAGCAGCACCCTCCTTGCAGTGTGGGAGTGGTGAGGGTATGGCTAAGCAGAAACTAGAAAGAGTCTTTTTTGAGATTGTGCTACTTTAGGCTGGAGACCCTAAAGCAATGAGTTGCTTTAGAAAAGGAGCGTCTGTCTAACGACTAACTTTGTAGAGCAGGGCAGGAGAACCAGATGTGAATGGGGGTTGGGACACTGTGGTCCTAGAGAGACTGGCCTCCAGGGCTCAGAAGGATGACTTTGCATGTGAAGCTAATAAGGGATTTAAGCTAATCCCTTACATAAAGGTGTCTAGTTTTAAAGTAGGTTGGAAAGCCACAATCCAGAAAGAACCACCAGGCATTTAAGGGATGAGGATCTAAGGAGGGTGTACTTTGGGCACCTAGCTAAAAATGACCCTTTAATAGCAGACCCAGCAGTGAGCTGAAGAAGTACTCTTATGGAGAAGGGGAAGCTATTATCATTAAGAAGATATCATGGGAAGGCCAGTCCTGGGTGATTCTGTTGTGCCAGACTGCTATGAACTAGCTTTGCAGGTCTCTTGAGAGGAATCCTTCTTTGGGGTGAGCAGGAAGGTGCTAGATGTTCTCATTACGCTGGGTGATCCTGCACAGGAGTCCTGCCTGAAGGAAACTGGCCTGGAGCTGTGGCCCTTCGCTCACAGTGGACACGGGGGCCCTTCCTATCACAGAGCTCTTAGTTCTTGGCCTTACTGTGTGACCACCAGCTTAGAGGCACACAGAAGGGCTAAAATGATGACCAGGGAGGCACTTGTAAGATCTGGTCCTCGCCCAGGGAAGCAGAAGGTAGTTGGATCACGAGAGTTCAAGGTTAGCTTGGAGTCCATGCTTGATTGAAGCTGCAGTAAAGAGAGATTTTGTGGCCTTTGGAGACACACGGGTGTGGGTTTAAATTCTAGCTTTCCTACTCAGGGGGACTTGGACAAGTTTCTTAGCTTTGCTCAGCCCCAGGTTCCTCATCTAAAACACTGAGCATAACAGCCTTGAATCTCTCAGGGGTGATAAGAAAAAGGAGCTGGAGCAGGCTCAGCGGGTGTTCAGTGATGGGGGCCTCTCCTCCCTTCCTGGTCTGTTTTCTGAGCCTCATTCCCCCACCTCACTCCATATCCTCCCTGGGATACTATACCCTTCAGATTGACATTCATGATGGTCTCTCGGTGAAGGACATTCATGACGTCAATGACAGAAGCGGTGTGAATGACAACCGAGGTGCCCTGGCAGGCTCTCTTCAGGCACTGCTCATCCAGAATGTCTCCTTCCACCATGATCACCTTGGTCTTGCTCTGGAGCTCTGTGTGAACATGAATCAGGTCATTGGAAGGCTTTCTGGATCTGGAAGTTTCCTGATAAAGGTGGTGTTTACCCAGGGAGAGGGCAGAGATGGGAGATTAATCCGTGGAAGGAACAATTAAACAAAGGCACAGAAGTCAGAATGTATAGCATTTATTGGGAAAGAGCAAACATCCGTTTCCACCCCATTTTATTCTTAAAAAAAAAAAAAAGAATTTGTGCAGTGAGGAGTCAAGTATGCCTGGGATGCAAATTGTTAAAGAGATTCATGGGAAGTTCATAAAATTCATTAAGGAGAGTGGGGTGATTATGGAGCATGGATATAAGAGGAAAGAATTTGAATTTAATTCTGTAGGGAATGAGGAATCCCGCCTGGATTTGGCACAGGAAGAGAAACATAAACAGAGTTGTGGTGTAGGTACAGCCAACCCTGGCTGCAGTACATAAAATGGATCAGTGTGGTGCATCTAAGAGAGAGCAAAGCAATCGAGAGATTCATCGAGAGAATGTCTGCAGCAAAGTTCCGAGGAGGACAGAACCAGGGCTCCCACAGCAGAAGCAGGGAAGGGGAGGGACACACAGGCTTGACTTTTCAGACCTTATGCAGCCGGGTCCTTGTTCTTACTGGAGAGGGACCGACAGGAAGAGGAAGAGCCCATGTCAGCCTGAGTATTTCCTGCTTAGGTGACCAGAAGGATAGTGAAGCCAGTGACAGGGAATTTAGGATGGGCCCAAATGAGAGGTTTAACTGGAAAAAAAAAACCTTATTAGATATCATCTAAAGCAGACATCAGTGCTGAAAATGAGTCAGCCACCAAGGGACTAACTTTCTGGCCATCTAGCTAAGAACAGTGGATTCAACCTCAGGGTCTTCAGCTCCTCTGAAATCCACCGGAAGCGGCAGCACTGCCAATAACATCATCACCTCAAAGGAGCCCGTGACCTAAACATGGCGCTACATGCAGTTTGGATAAATACCCTACACTTATTTTGTGTGTTCTGCTTTGCACACAACTTTCACAGCGTTCTGATTTTTCTTTCACAGCTATCTCATGACATAGGTATTCCAATTTCCACTATACAGGCAAGGCAACTCAGGAGGAGACAGGAGAAGGGGCAGGTCTAAGTCACACTTCCAGTGAAGACTCAAGCCTGCTCCCTGCCTTCAAGCTTTGTTCTCTTTCCCCTGTCACTCAAGTGCAAGACTCGCGCTTTTTTTTTTCCTGAGGCAGATTAAGGATAAGTCAATGTATGTATGTATTTAAAGGATAAGATAATTTAACTGAAATCGGCAATGGAGACCAGAGAACAGTGAGAGAGAAACTCAGAGTGAAAAATTCAGGGCAGGGAAATTTCCTTCCTGGGTTACAACTTGGAAGAACCATCTGCTCTCCCTCCCTAAGCCTCTGCCAAGTTTGCTCTGCCCTGAGCTAGTTCCCATGGTTGGGCAGCTCCAAGAAGGCCGTGAAGTGGGAGAATGGCAGGGGAGAAGCTGCTGGGAATCAGTAGGATTTTCTCCGATTGTGTCTCCACATCTGCCTCCCCGCCCCTTCTTCTGTCTCTTTGCTGCTGACTTCAGCAGACAGGCTCAGGTCAACCTATTAGTTTGCAAGGGTGCAGAGAGACCAGAAGAGGGCGCTGCAGATGTCTTGGTGGTGGAGGCATAGCTCCCTCCCTCCTCGAGGCTCTGTGGACGGGACCAGTATTCTGCGAAGCTCGAACGTACACTTGCTGGTGTGGTGTGGACTGCGTTGTAGGGAGGCCCAAAGAGAAACTACTAGACAAATGAGTGGCTAAGAGCACAGCCTCTGCAGTTAGACCTTCGGGTTCAATTCCAGTGTTGCCATTTTTCAGCTGGGGGACCTTGAACAAGTTAGTCTTTGCTGTGGTTTGAGTGTTTGTGTCCCTCCAAATTCATGTGTCGAAATCCTAATGCCAATGTGATATTGTTAGGAGATGGGGCCTTTGGAAGGTGATCAGGTCGTGAGGGTTTGACCCTCATGAAGCGGATCAGTATTCTTATAAATGAGATCCCAGAGAGAGCCCTCTCCCCTTGTACGGTGTGAGGGCACAGCAAGAAGACACAGACTCTGAACCAGGAAGGGGGCTCTCACCAGAGCCTGACTCTGCTTTGCGCTTGGATTTTTGCCCCCAGAATTGTGAGAAATAAAATTTCTGGTGGGTTTAAGCCACCCAGCCTGTGGTATCTTGTTGTGCAGCTTTGACAGACTAAGACACCTTTCTGTGCCTGCTTTCTCACCTTCAAAAAAGAAGATGATATTACCCATCCCCAGGGATGTTATGAGGAGCAAATGAGTTGACACGCGTAGAACACTGAGCACAGTGCCTGGCACAGAACGACCACTGTGAGGATTCTCCACTGTGATCTGTACAGAGCCCTTGCCTGTCCCGGACACCACCTGACTGCTCACACAGGGGAACCCTTCGTCTAGGTTGAACATTGCCTTTCCCGGGCAACAGCTGTCAGACCGTAAGTATTACTGAGACGTAAGGGTTGCAAACAGTTGATGTTGATCATGTATGTTCGTGTGTGTTCATCAGAGGCATCGTTGAAGCAGAGGGTAGAGAAAATAAGACATCTGAGATGTTCAGAGCACAGGAAAGAAGAGGAGAAGAGTGATGCTCGCAGTCCTGGAGGGCGGGTGTGGGTGGGTGGGCTCCGTGTGGGGAGGTGGGGTCTTTTGGGCACCCGGGGCCTGCGTGTTGATGTCCAGACCGCAGGGGCTGGGGAGGGGGACAGGGATTGCTTTGGGGACACACAGTGGGGAAATGGGAGAGACTGAAGACTCACTTTGCCAAGAGGCAGCCCTGGAGCCCTATGACTGGGGCGTCTGTGATGAGGCTCTACTCCGAGCCTTGAGGTCTGTTAATCAGAGGGCCTCCGCAAGTCGCTTTACCTTCGTATACCTCAATTTCCTCAACATCCTGTTGGGTGAGACCCCGTTCCTACTTTCCTCACAGGGCTGTTTTGAGGATTTGGGGGGTGAAACGGGTTTTATAAATCTAGCTTTTGCTTTTGCACCAGGGGCAGCAGTCTGGGAAAACAGCAGAGCGGTGAGCAGATTCTGCAGTCACTTTTCTTGTGGTGATGAGCAGGGACAAATGGGAAGAAGAGATATACAGGGAATCCACATGAGGAATCCACACTCTGGAGCCTCACTCTGTCTCTGGCTCCCTCCCACGCTGTGTGTCCTCTTCACCTTCCTCCCTCTCCTCTCTCTCTCTCTCACACACACACACACACACACACACTCAGCTTCACATTCACTGGAGTTGTTGAATGAAGCCACAGAAAGACCAGGGCAATCAAGAGGGGCAGGGACCCCCTGGTAGGGTCTCCAGGTTAACAGGGCTTGCTTGCCCTATGCAGATATTGCACGGCCATTGCCAAGTCCACAATCTTCAGAACATTAAAGAGTTGTTGACAAGGGAGAGATACGTGATTTTATAAATGAGAAGAAAAGAGACCTAGAGGCCAGAGTGGCTGGCCTACAGTCATCCGGATCTCTAGTTCCGGATCAGGGTCAGACCCAGGCTCCTGACAGCCCTGTATCTCTTATACCACACCACCGGTGATTTCCTTTCTGATGACTTTGGACAGGGGATCAGCCTCAGTTTGGCTACAACTTTCCTTGACTTGCTAGACAAAAACCCCTTCCCCATACCTGTGCGGGGGTTAAGATGGAGCTACCCACCCATGAACTCAGGTTCACTTACTAGAAAATTCCTCCCGCTGTTCTGGTCTGAAGACTTTGTCCAGTGCCCGGATCTCCTGCAGCTCATTCTCCTCCACCAACAAGCGAACGATCCTCTGACCCAGAAACCCTCCTGCACCTGTCACAAGGCAGCTCCACCCAGCCATGGTCAAATCTGGTTGCCAAGAAGCACTCTCCAGGAACAGAAAAATGGGGGCCAGATTAGATTACAGGGTGACCCTGGGATGGTCAGAAAGAGAGGTCAAGTCGTTATAGGTTTACAAAAACCATTTTGTTCCCTCCACTCTGTTTTTGCAAAACTCCCATGCCCAGGAATAGTTGAAAGAAAATGAGAAAGCTCTAACCTGTTAGACTGTTGGAAGCCAATTGCAAGAGCCTGGGTTCTGGTCTCCTTATCTCCCAAAGGCAGGACTGGAGTTTTATGCACTCTTGTTCCTGGCTCAGCCTTTTCACCTTGAACTCTTACCACATACTCATTGCTCATGTCTTCTCCATGTTCCCTCCTCCCCCAAAAGTAGTGACCTTTAACATATCTCTCATTCCTCCCAGGCACAGGAAGCATATTTCAGGGCCACAGTGTGATAAAGGCTTGGTTCTCCCCGCAACAAGACATCCGGCAGTCGGTGCCAGGTGTCTGGGCTCCACAGTCTGTGGATTTAAATGAAAGGCGAAATCTGCCAGCACAATGGGAATTTTTGCCTTGTGAAGTAAATGCATCTGGGGAGAAAATCCACTGTGTAGTCCATTACCTCCTCTCTCAGAGTACCATTTGAAATGTTACTACTCTCTTGCACAGTATAGACCTTTGCAATGGTGGCAGCTCCAGTCACCCTTGAAGTTCTATGGGAAGGGACTTTCTTTCCAACCCCATATATCCAGAACCTCAATCCTGGCAACCTTTGGAGAGCTCTGGGGTGGGGAGGAAGATCTCCATTGAAGGGAAGCTCTCTAGTGATAACTGTTTAGTTCTGTGAATTGGATAATGAGAATAGGTGTCTGTAGTTGTGGCCACAGTGGATCTTATGGACGTTTGCACACATCTCACATTTTGGTTGCAAAACCACTCTCCGCAGAGTCTCAGAGGATGCTGTGAATGCTTTTGGAGCCTGTGCCCCAGAGGTGTCCAAATACCACCACCATAAGCTCTTTTTTTCTACTTTAAAAAATTGAGATGTGATTTACATGCATTAAAATGTCCAGATCTTAAGTGTTAGTTCAATGAACCTTGACAGTTACATACACCATTGTAACCACCACCCAAGACAACATATGGAACATTTCCTTCACCTCAAAAAGTTCTTTCCTGCCCCTTTCCGGTCAGTTCCCACCTCCCCCCACCAATCTACCCCAGAAGCGATGACTTTCTGATTTTTAGTCCCAATAGATGCTCTTCTATTTTTTTCTCCTAACGTCTTTGTGGTTCCAGATATACATTTACATATAGAACCCATGTGAAACTAAATTTTCTGTGTGGATTACAGAAAAATTTACTGTTGTATTTCTCTATTGTTTGTCCCTTTTCTCTTCCATCAACTTCTTTTAATAATCTGTTTCCTTTTATCTGCTTTGGCTTCAATTTACTCTTGCTTTTCAAGGTTCTTAGGGTTAAAGCTTATTGATTTTACTCCTTTTCTTTTGACACTTAAAGCTATAAATGTTTCTCTAAACACTGGGTTAGCCACATCCAACAATTTTGATGTATTGGATTTTTATCATCATTCAGGTAAAAATATTTTCTAATTTACCTGTGATTTCCTCTTTAACACATGAGTTATTCCAAAGTATGTTGTTTAATTTCAAAAATTGGGGATTTTCTAAATATCTTGTTTTTAATTGACTTCTAATTTAATACTGTTGTGGTCAGAGCATACACTCTGTGTGATTTTGACTCTTAGATATTTATGGAGACTTGTTTTGAAGTCTAGCCTATGATCCTGATGAAAACACCACATGCGCTTGAAAAGAATGTTTTCTTAAATTGTTGGGAAAAATGCCCCACAAAGATTGGGTTTGACACCCTCCTCTGGGTCTCTCTTTCTCCTTGTGTTGTGGCCATTCTCCTCTTCCCACTTGAGACCTGACTCCTCGTGCTGCAAACACACTTGTCTAGGGAAGTTGGGCTGTAGTCCCTGAGTTGTAGCAGCTTGTTCTCTGAAGACCTGTGGAGCCCTACCTGAGGCTACCAATGTGCATCATACAGCTTTGCCTGCTAGAGTAATGCTATAAGTGAACCATACACATCCCCTATCCTGTTCAGGACTGGGGTACTCATTCCTCTAGCTGTTGGAAGTGTTGGAGGCTGGCAGAATTTAGCCAGTGTCTCTTTGGGAATCGCTTTCAGCCAAAAAGCCAGCACAACAAGAGTTTAGAGGCTCTGAGTGGAATAAATTCTATAAATTCCATAGAAAATGAGAAATAAATGAAGGGCAAGGCAGATGGGGGCCACAATATCACATATCTTTTATTTCCAAACAGCTTTATTGGTATATAATTTACATGCCATAAAATCCACTTACTTTAAGTATGTAATCTACTATTTTAAATAAAATTATGGGCTCGTGTAACCATCACCACAATCCTGTTTTGAAACATTTCTGTCACCCCCAGAAGATCTCTTGTGCCCATTAGCGGCCACTCCTCATTCCCACTCCTCAGCTCTAGGCAACTTCAAATTGACTTTCTGACTCTGTGAATTTGCCTTTTCAGGACATCATATGAATGGAGTCATACAATATTTTGTCTTTTGCCTCTGGTTTGTTTTACTTAGCATAATACACTTTTTTTTCCTCTAAGCAAATATTCTTTTTTTATTATTATGTTATGTTAATCACCATACATTGCATCATTAGTTTTTGATGTAGTGTTCCATGATTCATTGTTTGCGTATAACACCCAGTGCTCCATGCGGTAAGCATAATATACTTTTGAGGTTCATCTCTGTTGTAGCATGTGTCCATATTTCATTCCTTTTAGGTGCTGAATACTATTCCATTGTATGGATATACCATATTTGGTTTATTGGTTCACCAGTTGGTGGGTAATTGGAATTTTCCCACTTTTTGGACTATTACAGAGAAAGCTGTTATGAATATCCACATAAAGTGTTTGTATAGACCTATGTTTTCATTTCTCTTGAGTAGATAGGTAGGAGTGAAATCACTGAGGCATACGGTAAATTTATCTTTAACTTAAGAAGGCGCCAAACTTCTTTCAAAATGGCTACACTTCCCACCATTATTGAGTGAACGTTTCAATTTTTTTCCACATTGTTTCTTCACTTCTTCAACTGTTATTGTGCACCTTTTTTTTTTTTTTAATTATAGCTGTCCTAGTGGGTAAGAAGTGGTGTCTCATCATGCTTTTGATTTGCATTTCCCTAATGCAAATGATGCTGAGTATGTGTTTATTGGATATTCCTATACCTTTTAGGTGAAATATCTGTTCAAATCTTTTGCCCATTTTCAGTTGGGTTATTTACGTTCCTATTGGTGGGTTGTAGGAGTACTTCATATTCTGGATACAAGTTCTTTAATAGATATATTAACCTAAAAAATAAAACTATCAGTTATTTTACCAGCAAAAAACGGGTTTATTCAGGAATAGCAGAGAACTGCAATCCTAGACAAGCAAGCTAGGACAGAACCATAGGCAAGTGCATAGAACAAAGAATAAGAACACTTTTTTTTTTTTTTGAAGAAAAGGGGAAGCTGGGACACTGTTATAAACAGAAAGTCCATTGGAGCAAACTTCCATTTTGAAGCATAGTAACTTTTCATTGATTGAGCTGTGACAGTCTCATTGGCTGGGCTCCTGCTGGGGGAGGAGGAAAGCCTTTTGGGGTAGTAAAGTGGTATCTACCTACAAGGTGCATCTCCTGTTGGGTATGCAATTGACAATGAGTGGTTGGGCATAAGCTCTCCCCCTGTTGGCCTACTGACTCCATCCTAAATGAAATTTCTTTTTATTAATTTCCACAGATAAATGATTTGAAAACATTTTGTCCAGTCTGTGGCTTATCTTTTCGTTTTCTTAGTGGTGTCTTTTGAAGCATAAACATTTTTAATCTTGATGAAATCCCATTTAAAAATTCTTTTCTTTGGGGGGAGCTGGGTGGCTCAGTTGGCTGAACATGGACTCTCGGTTTCAGCTGAAGTCATGATCTCATGGGTCGTGAGACTGAGCCCTGCACTGGGCTCCACACCCAGCAGGGCGTCTGCTTGAAGATGTTCTCCCTCTGCCCTTCCCTCTGCTCGCAGGTGCACTCTTTCCTTAAAATCAATCAATAAATCTTAATTTGTTTTTCTTTTATCACTCATGTTTTTGTCCAACCCACGGTCATAAAAATTTTCACCTATGTCTTCTTCCAAGGGGTGTATAGTTTCAGCCTTTACATTTAGGTCTATGATCCATTTTGAGGGAATTTTTGCCTGTGGTGTGAGTTAATAATTTACATTCGTATGGCCACTTGATTTTGACAAAGATGCCAAGTAAATTTAACAGAGGAAAAGGATTTTTTTTAAAGCAAATGGTGCTGGGACAGCTGGAGAGTCTATGCGCTCGGGGAAGATCAGGACGTGTCATGTAAGGTGTGGCCCATCTGCATCACTACCAGTTGACATGAGAGTTTGAGAATTCCCCAATATGCCATAACATGGGTTAACCAATATGTTGTGTTAGGAAAACTCACAAAGACCAAGAATTGGCAAAGAAATAGAAGGCATGATTTTCCCATCCTTCCATTCTACACTGATGCATAAGTGGTGCACAGTGTGGGTCTGCATTCCAGTGTAGGGACACTAGCCTCCTTTATTCTATGTTTGTATCAGATAAACACAGAGAGCAGCTTTGTCAACGGAGCAACGCACATGATGTTGGTGCCAGACGGTCTGGGTTTGGGAAGAAAGCCACTGGTTCCACAGAGAGCAATTCAGGATATAGTCCTTCATGCCAGGAAGAGTGGATCCCTCTTCTTGGTACCTTGCTAAACTCCTGGATCACTTTAGGACAATTATGCCCCTTATGCCATCTAGAGAGGTAAGTTTTGGGAAATGGAAACATACAATAAGTTTAAAGTCACAGGATTAGATGAACTGTACGGCGAGAATATTCATGGATAAAAGGAAAAGCCTCAGGACTAAATCCTGGGACAGAGATGATAATGTTTAGAGGTTGAACAGAGGAAGAGATGCCAGTTAAGGAGCCTGAGCAGGAGCAGTGTGAGGCAGGAGGAAAACTGGAAGAGTGTGCCTCTATGAAAGTCAAGTGAAGAAAGTATTTCCAGAAGGAAAGTGTGGTCAACCGTGTTGAATGGTGCTGGGCATCAAATGCCATGACAAAAAGAACTTACCTTTGGTTCTGGCAACATGGAGTTCATAGTTAACTTGGTAAGAGCAATTTTCATGAAAAGGTATGTTGAAAATCCTACTGGAATGTGTTGGATTGAAAGTGCAATTGGAGTGCATTGAGTCCAAAAGAAGTTAAGAGAGTGACTACAAAAAAAAACCCCAACAAACAAACAAAACCCTCACCTTTTCAAGGAGTTGCACCATGAAGATCTCCCTAGAGACATGTTAAAGCCAGTGGGGTCAAGAGTTTGTTGCTGTGGTTGTCACACTGTTTTTGAAATGGGATGCTCCCTTCATTGCTGAATACTTAATACCTAGCACAGTGCATGGAACACAGTAGATGTTCAAAAATTGTTGAACGTTTGACTGGATGAAGTGTCTATGTCTTATACATCTTTATATTCCCATAAGAAATACACATCATTTGACACATTATAGGCACTTAATGAATGAATGAATGAAGGGTTACATGGACAATCAAGGTCTTCCAAAATGTCTTAATGCTTTTGAAAACCTTATGGACTAACACGTAAAAGGAAATAGAAGAGAGCAGTGACCACAGAACTAAGTGTATTAGAAAGCTTCCCATATTAATGGGACTCCCCATATCTGCCTGTCTGTCTCTCCAGTCTTGGAGGCAGCAATTTGCCCTGTAGTCTCCCCTCTTTTATAGATCCAAGAAGAGTTATTAATCTTTCAGTTTGTTCACCTTTTTCACCCATTGTTAGGATGGAGTGGTGACTTCCAAGCTCCTTATGTGTGGAAACTACATGTAATATCTCATTTCATTTTCAATACAAACTATATTTTTAGAACATTTTTAAGTTCACAGCAAAATCAGGCAGAAAGTACAAAGAATTCCCGTGTATACATGCACAGCCTGACCCATTATCAACATCCTACACCAGAGTGGTATATTTGTTACAATCAATGAAGTGGCATATTGTGTTATCATTGAAAGTCCATAGTTTACATTAGAGTTCACTCTTGGTGTTGTCCATTCTAGAGCTAATAACAAATGCAAAATGGCATGCTTCTACTATTACAATATCATATAGAAGAGTTTCACTGCCCCAAAAGTTCTTTCTGATCCACCTAGTCATCCCCTCCTCTCCCCTAATTCTTGGCAACCACTGATCTTTTAACTACTGTGTTTATAGTTTTGCCTTTCCCAGAATGTCATGTTGTTGGAATAATATAGTATGCACCTTTTTGGATTGGCTTCTTTCACTTAGTAATATGTATTTAAGGTCTCTCCATGTCTTTTCATGGCTTGTCAGCTCATTTTTTTTTTTTTTAGCTCTGAACAGTATTCCATTGAGTGGATGTACCCCATTTTATCCATGTTCCTACTAAAGGTTGGTTGCTCCCAAATTTTGTTGATTATGAATAAAGCTCCTACAAACTTGCATGTACAGGTTTTTGTGTGGACAGAAGTTTTCTACTTATTTGGGTAAATACCAAGGAGCACAATTCCTGGATCTGATGGTATGAGTATGTTTGGTTTTATAAGAAACTGCCAAACTGTCTTCCAAAGTGGTTTTACCATTTCGTATTCCTACCACTAATGCTGAGCATTCCTGTTGCTCTACATCCTCATCAACATTTGGTCTTGTCAGTGTTTTGGATTTTTTGCCAACTTAGTTAGTATGAAGTAGTATCTCTGTTATTTCAATTTGTAGCTCCCTAATGACATATGATGTGGAGCATCATTTCATATGCTTATTTGCTATTTCTATGTCTTCTTTGGTGAAGAGTCTGTTCAGGCCTTTTGCTCATTTTAAAATTAGGTTATTCGCTTTCTTATTGTTGAGTTCTAAGAGTTCTGGTAAATTTTGGATAACATTCCTTATCAGATACATATTTTGTAAATTTTTCTCCCAGTCTGTGACTTGTCTTCTTATTCTCTTAACAATTTCTTTCTCAGAGAAGTTCTTTAGTGAAGCCCACATTATCAATGATTTCTTTCATGGATTGTGCCTTTGGTGTTGTATCTAAAAAGTCATTGCCATACCCAAGGTCAGCTAGATTTCCTCCTCTATGTTATGTTCTAAGAGTTTTTCGTTTTGCATTTAGGTCTGTGATCCATTTTGAGTTAATATCTTTGTGAAGGTATAAAGTCAGTGTCTAGATTCTTTTTTTTTTTTTTTTTTTGCATGTGGGTGTTCAGTTGTTCTAGCACTATTTGTTTAAAAGATCATCTTTTCTCCACTGTGTTGCCTTTACTCCTTTGTCAAAGATCAGGTGACTATATTTACATGGGTTTATTTCTGGGCTCTCTATTCTGTTCCATGATAATCTGTTTATCTATTCTTTCACCCATACACACTGTCTTCATTATTGGAGATTTATAGTAAGGCTTGAACTTGGGTAGTGACAATCCTACAACTTTTTCTTCTCCTTTAATATTATGTTGGCTATTCTGGGTCTTTTGACTAGCCATATAAACTTTAGAAGCAGTTTGTGAATATCCACAAAATAACTTGCTGGGATTTTTATTGAGATTGTATTTGAATCTATAGATCAAGTTGGAAAGACCTGATGTCTTGACATATTGGGTCTTTCTATCCATAACATGGAACATCTCTCCATTTATTTAGTTCCTCTTTGATGTCTTTACTCAGAGTTTTGTAATTTTCCTCATATAGATTTTGTACAGATTTTTTTGTTAGATTTATACCTAAGTATTTACTTTTCTTGGTTGCTAATGTAAACGGAATTGTGTTTTTATTTCCAAATTCCACTTGTTCATTACTGGTATATAAGAAGGTGGGTGACTTTTGTTGTTAACCTTAGCCTTGTTGTAATTGCTTATTAGCTCTAAGAAGATTTTTTGTGTGTGTGTGTGTATTCTTTTGGATTTTCTACTTAGGTAATCATGTCATTTGCAAACAAACAGAGTTTTATTTACTCCTTCCTAATCTGTACACCTTTTATTTCCTTTTCTTGTCTTATTAGTTAGGACTTTCAGAATGATGCTGAAAAGGGATGATGAAAGGGGACATCCTTTCCTTGTTCCTGATCTTAGTGAGACAACTTTGAATTTCTCACCATTAAGTATGGATGATAGCTGTAGGTTCTTTGTAGATGTTCTTTATCAGGTTGAGGAAGTTCCCCTCTAGTCCTAGTTTGCTGAGGGTTTTTCTTATGGATGGGTATTTGACTTTATCAGATGCTTTTTATGCATCTATTGACATAATCATGTGATTTTTCTTCTTTAGCCTGTAAATGTGATAGATTACATTAAGTCATTTTTGAATATTGAACCAGTCTTGCATACCTGGGATAAATCCCACTTGGTTGTGTTGTATAATTATTTTTATGTATTGTTGAATTTGATTTGCTAATATTTTGTTGAGTATTTTGCATCTGTGTTTTGAGAGATATTGGTTTGTTGTTTCCTTTTCTTGTAATGTCTTTGTCTGGTTCTGGTATTAGGGTAATACTGGTTTCAGAATGAGTTAGGACATATTCCTTTTGCAACTATCTTCTAGAAGAGATTGTAGAAAATTAGTGTAATTTCTTCCTTAAATGTTTTGTAGAATTCACCAGTGAACCCATCTGGACCTGCTGCTTTCTGTTTTGGAAGGTTATTAATTATTGATTCAATTTCTTCAATAGATATAAGCCTATTCAGATTGTCTCTTTCTTCTTGTGTGAGTTTTGACAGATTGTCTTTTTATTGAAGTGTAGTTGATATACAATGTTATATTAGTTTTAGGTGTATAACATAGTGATTCAATAATTCTATACATTTATGTAATGATCACCACAAGAAGTGCAGTTACCATCTGTTACTATACAAAATTATTATAATATTATTGACTATATTCCCTATGCTGTACTTTTCATCCTGTGACTTATTTTATAGCTGGAAGTTTGTGCCACTTACTCTCCTTCACCTATTAAACCCATCCCTCCACTCCTTCCCTTCTGGCAACCACCAGTTTGTTCTCTGTATTTATGAGTGTTTCTGTTTTTGTTTGTTTTGTTTTTTAGATTCTGCATATAAGTGAAATCATACGGTATTTGTCTTTCTCTGTCTGACTTATTTCACTTAGCATAATAATCTCTAGGATTCCATGTTGTGAATGGCAAGATTTCTTTCTTTTTTGTCACCGAGTAATATTCCATTGGGTATATATACCTCATCTTTCTTATGCATTCATCTATCAATAGACACTTACGTTGCTTCCATATCTTGACTGTTGTAGATAATACTGCAGTAAACATAGAGATGCACATATCGTCTCAATGCTTTTATTTTCTTGGATTATTGGATATTGGATAATATACTTCTATTTTTATTTTTTGAGGAAACTCCATATTGTTTTCCATAGTGGCTGCACCAATTTACATTCCCACCAACAGTGTACAAGGGTTCCCTTTTCTCCACATCCTTGTCAACACTTATTATTTCTTGTCTTTTTGATACTACCATTCTTACTGGTGTGAGGTAATATCTCACTGTGGTTTTAATTTGCATTTCCCTGATGACTAGTGATGTTGAGCATTTTTTCATTTGTCTGTTGACCATCTGTATGTCTTCTTTGGAAAAATGTCTATTCATATCCCCTGTCCATTTTTTAAATCAGATTATTTGCTTTTTTGGTATTGGGTTGTGTGAGTTCTTTATACATTTTTGAATATTAAGCTGTTATTGGATACATCATTGGCAGATACCTTCCCCCATTCTGTAGGTTACCTTTTTGTTTTGGTGATGGTTTCCTTCACTGTGCAAGAGATTTTTAGCTTGATGTAGTCCCATTTGGTTATATTTGCTTTTGTTTCCCTTGCCTGGGGAGACATATCCAGAAAAATATTGCTAAGGCTGATGTCCATGAGTTTACTACCTATGTTTTCTCTTAGGAGTTTTATGGGTTCAGGTCTTATATTTAAGTCTTTAATCTGTTTTGAGTTTATTTTTGTGTATGGTGTGAGAAAGTGGTCCAATTTCGTTCTTTTGCATGTAGCTGTATAGTTTTCTCAGAAATATTTATCGAATAGACTCTCTTTCCCATTGTGTATTCTTGACTTCTTTGTCATTGATTAATTGACCATAGAAGTGTGGGTTTATATCTGGGCTCTCACTTGTCTTCCATTGGTCTATGTGTCTGTTTTTGTGCCATAATGTTTTGATTACTTTAGCTTTGTAGTATAGTTGGAAAACTGGGATTATTATACCTTTAGCCTTGTTTATCTTTCTCAAGATTGCTTTGGCTATTCAGGGTCTTTTATGGTTCCATACAAATTTTAGGCCTTTTTTTCCTTTAGTTCTGTGAAAAATATTGGTATTTTGATAGGGATTGCATTGAATCTATAGATTACTTTGGGTAGTATGGACTTTTAAACAATATTAATTCTATTAATAATTGTTATTAATAATAAAAATTAATGGCATGGTATATCTTGCCATTTGCTTGTGTTGTCTTCGATTTCTTTCATTATTGTCTTACAGTTTTCAGAGTACAAGTCTTTCATTGCCTTGGTTAAATTTATTCCTAGGTATTTTATTCTTTTTGATGCAATTGTAAGTAAGATTGTTTTCTTAATTTCCCTTTCTGCTATTTTGTTGTTAGTGTATCGAAATGCAAAAAATTTCTGTATATTGATTTTGTATCCTGATACTTTACTGAATTCATTTATTAGTCATAATGGTTTTTTTGGTAGAGTCTTTAAAGTTTTTTATATATACTATCATGTCATCTGCAAGTAGTGACAGTTTCACTTCTTCCTCACCACTTTGTTTGGCTTTTGTTCTTTTTTTTTTTGTCTGATTTCTGTGGCTGGGACTCCTAGTACTATGTTGAATAAAAGTGGTGAGAGTGGACATCCTTGTCTTTTTCCTTATCTTAGAGGAAAAACTGAAAGCTTTTATTTATTTTTTTTAAAGATTTTATTTATTTATTTGAGAGAGAGAGAATGAGAGATAGAGAGCACGAGAAGGAAGAGGGTCAGAGGGAGAAGCAGACTTCCTGCTGAGCAGGGAGCCCGATGTGGGACTCGATCCCGGGACTCCAGGATCATGACCTGAGCCGAAGGCAGTCGCTTAACCAACTGAGCCACCCAGGCGCCCAAAACTGAAAGCTTTTAAACATTGAGTATGATGTTAGCTATGGGCGTCTCTGTATGGCCTTTATTATGTTGAGGTATGTTCCATCTATACCCACTTTGTTGCTTTTATCACAAATGGATGTTGAATGGTTTCAAATGCTTTTTCTGCACCTATTGAGATAATCATATGATTTTATCTTTTATTTTACGATTTTACTAATGTGATGTGTCACCTTGATTGATTTGTGTATATTGAACCATATTTCCACTCTTGTAATAAATCCCCCTTGATCATGGTGGATGATTCTTTTCATGTACTTTTGAATTCGGTTTGCTAACATCTTGTTGAAGATTTTTTGCATCTATGCTCATCAGGGATATTGGTCTGTAATCATTTTTTGTAGTGTCTTTGTCTGGTTTTGATATCAAGGTAATCCTGACCTCATAGAATGAATTTGGAAGCATTCCTTCCTCTTCTCTTTTTTGAAATAGTTTGAGAAGGATAGGTATTAACTCTTCTTTAAATGTTTGGTAGAATTTACCTGTGAAACCATCTGATCCTGGACTTCCGTTTGTTGGGAGTTTTTTTGATTACTGAGTCAATTTTGTTGTTAGTAATCAGTTTGTTCAGATTTTCTATTTTTTATTGATTCAGTTTTAGAAGAATGTATGTTTCTAGGAATTTATGCATTTTTTTCTAAGTAGTCCAATTTGTTGGCATATAATTTTCATACTATTTTCTTATAATCCTTTGTATTACTCTGGTGTTTGTTGTAACTTCTCCTCTTTCATTACTGATTTTATTTATTTGGGTCCTTTCTTTGTTCTTGATGAGTCAAAGTAAAGTTTTATCAACTTTGTTTATATTTTCAAAAAAACAGCTCCTAGTTTCATTGATCTTTACTATTTTTTTTTTTAGTTTCTATTCTTTTTGGGGGGGGCAGAGGGAGAGAGAGAGAGAGAATCTTAAGCAGGCTTCATGCCCAGTGTGGAGCCCAACATGGGGCTTGATCTCACAACCCCGAGACCATGACCTGAGCTGAAATCAAGAGTCAGATACTTAACCAACTGAGCCACCCAGGCACCCCTAGTTTCTATTCTATTTATTTCTGCTCTTGTATGTATTATTTCCTTCTTTCTACTAATTTTGGGCTTTGTTTGCTCTTCTTTTTCTATCTCCTTTAGGTGTAGGTTAGATTGTTTGAGATTTTTCTTGTTTCATGAGTTAGGCCTGTATAACTGTAAACTTCCTTCTTAGAACTGTTTGTGCTGTGCCCCAAAGATTTTGGAATGTTGTATTTCCATTTTCATTTGTCTCAAGGTATTTTTAAATTTTCTCTTTGATTTCTTCATTGACCCATTGGTTTGTTTAGTAACATGTTTGGCCTCTGTGTTTACATTTCTATTAGTTCTTTCTTACAATCAATATCTAGTTTTATTCCATTGTGATTAGAAAAGATGCTTGACATGATTTCAGTCTTTTAAAATTTACTGAGACTTGTTTTGTGGCTTGACATGTGATCTATCTATCCTGGACAATGTTCCACATGCATTTGAAAAGAATGTGTATTCTGCTATTTTTTGATTGAATTTTCTGTATATATATCTGTTAAATCCATCTGGTCTAATGCATTGTTCAAAGCCACTACTATTTGCTTATTGACTTTCTGATTAGACAACTGTTTCCTTATTGATTTTCTGTCTGAATTATCTATCCATTGATGTTAAGTGGGGTGTTAGAGTCCCCTACCATTATTATATTATTGTCAATTTATCCCTTTATATCTGTTAATATTTGCATTATACATTTAGGTCCTCCTATGTTGGATGAATAGATATTTATAATTGTTTTTTTAATATCCTCTTGGTAAATTGATCCTTTTGTTGTTAGATATTGCCCCTTTTTTTCCCTCATTACAGTCTGGTTTAAACTTTATTTTATCTGAGTATTGCTAAACCCAAAAAGCTTTGTTTTGTTTTGCTTCCACTTGCATGGAATATCTTCTGCCATCCCTTCACTTTTAGTCAGTATGTGTCTTTAGGTCTGCAGTGAATCTCTGGTAGGCAGCATATAGATGGACCTTGTTTTTTTATTCATTTGGTCACCCTATGTCTTTTGATTGGGGCATTTACATTTAAAGTAATTATCCATAAGTATGTATTGCCTTTTTGTTCCTTGTTTTATGGTTGTTTTTGTGGTTCTCTTTCTTTTTCTATCTCTCTCTTCCCTTGTGGTTTAATGGCTTTCTTTAGTGTTATGCTGACATTCCTTACCCTTTTTTTGTGTGTATCTATTATAGGTTTTTAGTTTGTGGTTACCATGAAGTTCACATATAACACCCTATGTATATAACAGTTTAAGTTGATATTTGCTTAAGTTCTCAAATGCATTCTAAAAACACATTTTTACTCTCCACTCCCTGTTTTATATATATGGTGTCACATTTTACATCTTTTTATTTTGTGAATCTCTTGACTAATTTTTATAGATATAATTGATTTTACTACTGTGTTTTAACCTTCATACTAGCTTTATAAACGATTGATCTATTACTATATGTTTGCTTTTATCAGTGAAATTTTTCCCCTCATAATTTTCTTTCTTCTAGTTACGGCCTTTTCTTTTCCACTTAAAGAAGTCCATTTAATATTTCTTATAAGGCTGCTTTAGTGGTGATGAGCTCTGTTAGCTATTGTTTGTTTTTGAAACTCTTTATCTCTCTTTTAATTCTGAGTGATAACCTTACCAGATAGGGTATTCTTGGTTGTAGGTTTTTTCCTTTCAGAACTTTGAGTATATAATGCCACTTTCTTCTGGCTTGCAAAGTTTCTATTAAAAAATCAGCTCATAGTCTTATGAGATTTCCCTTGTACATAACTGTTTGCTTTTCTCTTGCAGCTTTTAGGATTCTCTCTTTATTTCTAGGTTTGACATTTTAATTATTATGTATCTTGGTGTGGACCTCTTTGGGTTCATCTTGTTTCTGTGCTTCCTTGTCTTTCCTGGTCCATTTCCTTCTCCAGGTTAGGGAAGTTTTCAGCTATTATTTCTTTAAATAAGTTTTTTGCCCTTTTATCTCTCTCTTCTCCTCTGGAAACTGTATAATATGGGTGTTAGTATGCTTGATATTGTCACAGAAATTCCTTAACCTATCCTCATTTTTTAAATGTTGCCGTTCAACTTGGTTGCTTTCTTTTACCCTGTCTCCCCCTAATCAGTTATCCATTCTTCTGCATCCTCTAATCTGTTGTTGATTCCCTCTAGTGTGTTTTTCACTTCAATTGTATTCTTCAGCTCTGACTAGTTCTTTTTTATATTCTCTGTCTTTTTGTTGAAGTTCTCACAGATTTTATCCACTCTTCTCTCAAGTTCAGTGAGCATCTTTATGACCATTACTTTGAACTTTTTATCAGGCAGATTGCTTATCTCTATTCCACTTATCTTTTTTTGTGGTTTTATTTCAGAATATATTATTTGGAGCATATCTGTTTTCTAATTTTGTCTGACTTTTTATGTTTGTAGGTTGGCTATGTCTCCTGATCTTGAAAGTAATGACCTTAGGTAGAAGGGGTCCTGTGGTGCCCTGTAGTGTAATACTCCTGGTCACAAGAACCAGTTGTCCCCTGTGTGGGCTGCACATGCCCTCCTGTTATGGCTGAGCTGTGACTACCACAGGTACACTGGTGGGTGGGATACCATATGATCCAGCAATTCCATTTCTGGGTATTTATCCAAAGAAAATGAAAACACTAAAATGAAAAGATATATGTGTCCCACACTCATACAGCATTATTTACAGTAGCCAGTATATGGAAACAACCTTAATGTGCACTGATGGAAGAATGGATAAAGACATTGTGATAAACACACACACACACACACACACACACACACACACACACACACACACACACATATTATTCAGCCATAAAAAAGAAGGAAGTCTTGCCATTTGTAATACCATGGATGGAACTCAAAGGCATTATCTAAATGAAATAAGTCAGATAGAGAGGGACGAATACTGTACAATCTCTCTTATATGTGGAATCTAAAAAACAAAAACAAAACAACCAAACTCATAGATACAGAGAACAGATTGGTGGTTGCCAGAGGTGGGGGTAGGAGAAATGGGTAAAGGGGTTAACAGGTTAAAAAAAGACTTAAGAAATCAAAACTATAAACAGAAGATCAATAGACAATAGCATGTCAAAAGAAGTAAAGGCTCTTAGGTGGGAGCCGTATGGAGAATTTGTTTAAGCAAGTAAACCATGCAAGTGTGGCTGAAATGCCAGAACATGGAGAGAGTGGAGTTAGATGAAATTGCAGAGGTGAGCTGAAGCCAGGGCATGAATAGACTTGAGAGAAATTCATGTCAATGATTTTGGTTTTCTCCTAAGAGCAGAGTGAAACCCAAAAAGGAATTTAGTCACGCAGTGGCATGATGAGAATTGCATTTTTAAAAGATCACTCTGGGTACTGTATGGAGAACAGATTAGATTAGATTAGAAGACAGAGAAACCTATTAAGAAAGGATTTTGAAAGTCTAAAAGAAAAGATGGTAACTCTCATTAAAGTCATGGTATGGAGATGGAGGGAAGATAATGGGCTAATGAGAAATAAAAGGGAAAATCACATTACCCTCTTTCCAGATCATATCCCAGGCACAAATACCATGGTCCATCTGAGTACAGCCACTCTCTAGTGTATGATACCCCTGAAAGTCCATGATTATTAGCTATAATAGAACTTTCTGGTTCAAATTCATACCCCATGTTCCATCTTGTGCTCAGTTGATTTCATAAGAGGCAGGAGAAAAACAGTTTGTGATATGTCACAGTTTGTATACTTTGCTTCCTGGAGCTGGCAAATGACAGGTGGTGGGAGGAATATTGACAGCCAGTAGGCCACAAGTGTAAGGGGAAAGGCTCACTCGCTCCACATAGGCCCTTGTTTAAAAACCTACCAAACCTGGAAACTTAATTAGCCTAGCTAAGCAGCCCTTCCTCCCATGGGTCCAAAGAACTCTTACAAACAACAAATCAATCAATCAGTTAGAACTTTCTATAAACAGTTCCATGAAATACACAATGTCCTTAAAAGAATGCATTAACCCTTTGAAATGCAGTACCCATAGCTCAACACAATGCCCAGTGTATTAATCCTCTAAATAATGATAATAAGGAGGATGGCAGGGATTATCTCGTATTAGAGGGATACCAGATAGGCAAAGAGGAGAAAGAGTATGAGAACAAAATTTTTTGTGCATTATGCCTAATATTTGATATTATTTTATCAATTTAGACCCAACTGGTCTAAATTGGGTTGCAAACTGTAACCTGCAAGCTAAGTCCAGCCCACCATCTGCTTTTGTGAGTAAAGTTTTATTGGAACATAGCCACACCCATTTGTTTATGAGGTGTCTATGGCTGCTTTCATGCTACAGCTGCAGTTAAGTAGGTACAAGACTGTATGGCCCACAAAGCCTAAAATATTTACCACGTACAGTCTGTTGATGAGCTCTTCAAAGACATTCTCCAGATCTGTTAGTGTTTTTGAGCTCTAGCATTTCTTTTTTATTCTTTCTTAGAATTTTCATCTCTCTGCTTAAATAACCCATCTGTTCTTGCATGTTGTCTACTTTGTCCATTAGAGCTCTTAGTATATTAACCATAGTTGTTTTAAATTCCTGGTCTGATAGTTTCAACATCACTGCCATATCTGAGTCTGGTTCTGATGCTTGTTCTGTCTCTTCGAATGGTATCTTTTGCCTTTCAGTATGCCTTGAAATTTTTTTGTTTAAAGCCAGATATGATGTAATGGGTAAAAGAAACTCTGGTAAGTAGACTTGTAGTGATGTGGTGGTAAAGTGTATGTGTGTGTGTGTGTGGGGGGGTGTTCTGTAGTTGTATGATTAGGCCTCAGTCTTTGGTGAGCCTGTGCCCCTTGACTGTGACATTTACCAATGTTGCTGGGACAGGGTGACTACAGGGGGCTGGAGTTGGGTATTTTGCACCTCCCAGGTCAGTTAGGCTCTGATAAAACCCTAGCAGGTTAGTGTCTGGTAAAATGGCTTCTCTTGACCTTAACCTTGTTGAGAACAGAATGTTCTCATATATTTCAAAATGGTTACTTTTCCCTCCTCCTGCTGGAAGCTCTAGGGAATTTTTCTCTACTACTCACCATGAGATCCTGGTAGAGTTCCTAGAGGTAGAACAAAAGTATGGGGGCAGGGACCTCCTATTAATGGGCCCCCATTTTAACTTTCAGACTTGCCCACATAGAGCCTCCAGCATCTCACCAATTACAGTGTAGGTGTTCTGAACCTGTAACAACCTGCTCGTTTTCATGGAGGTTTCTGCTCAGGTAAGTTGTGCTTGTGTGTATTTGCCTGTCTCTCCAATTTTGGGGACAGTGGTTTTTCCCTCTGACTTCACTCTTCTGAGGTATCTAGAGGAATTGTTGATTTTTCAGTTTGTTAAGCTTTTTACTTTGCTGGGATGGACTGGTGAATTCCAAGCTCCTACAGCCTGGATTGGGAAGCAGAAGTCCCCTAAATCATTTATTTTCACAGTAAGAATCCAAGAAGATTAGTATTATTATTTAATAGCTAAAGACAAAGATGTTTTTAGTCTTGCCAAACATCTTGAGGACAGTGGAGCCAGAGTCTGAGTCCAAGCAGCCTGACTCTGGGACAACTCTAAAGCTGATTCTCTTTATCAGAACACAATGCTTATCTCTTAGATACCCAGTATTCTGTTCAATTGTTGAAAATGTTCCAGTGGAGAAGGTTTCTTTGCCTTCTTTACCCATCCATTCTAGTGTAGGACATTTTTGGGGGTCAAGAAGTCCCTTCTGAGATTTAATATGCATCTCTTCAGGTGACAGTAGAAATTCCTCTCTCCACACTTCTGAGGCAATGAGAACAGCCCTTTGGCACTATCTTTATAATATCTTTGCACATTTCCCTTGGAACCTTGGAGCTAGCTCTCTGAGTCAGAAGGAAAAGCCACTTAAAAAATAGCACACACATGTGTGCACAGCTATCACCAAGATAGATATGTACAGGGAAAACTTGTACTAAATTCTCTTGTAAAGTAAGCTAACTCCATTATCTATAGACCAGATTGCCTTAATGCCACATGCTATTGTGATTTGTCTCACTCTTACCCCAAACCAATCTGGAATGACAGTTAAGTCCCCAGCTGGTGATTTCAGGGTTGAAGAGATGACCTGGCCATCAGCACCAAGCCCCACCATATATGATGCCGAGTCCTAATGGATGACAGGAGTGTGAGGGCTGAGGAATAGGCCAGAGAAGAGCAAAATCTGTCTGGGTGAGGTTGCATACTACGTGAAATGGCCGGATTGTACAGTTCCCTCATGAGTCTGCCCAGAGCCTGCCCACCATTAGAGTCCATGTTCTTGGGGACCCTTGAGTAACAGAATATTTCTCAGCCTTTAATCTTTTCAGTTGGTTTAGCTCTTTGATACTGTATTGAAAAGGCCTACATCTATCCAGTAGGATTATATAATATGATTGAAATAAAGATCTCTCTCATTTGCTGGTGAAGGACTGGTATGTTCTATTTTAACTTGTTTCCAGAGTCCCCAAATCTCTCATATCAAAACTCTCTTTTTGCTACTTCTCTTGGAGATACCTCTCTTGGAGGGGAACTACACAGAAAGACATCATTTGATGGGTCAGAAGATCCTGTAGCATTGTAAGCCATGAACACAAATATTTTAGGCTTTTGTTTGCTCCTCTGTTCTTTCATGTCTCTGGCCTTGGCTCTGTGAACTAAAGTAAAAAATTTCCCAAGACTGATTGTAGTAGTAAATGAGTTAGGCTACACCAGGATCACGCCTGCCTTATATCCCTTTCTGATCATGTGAAATTTCCATCTTTTTCAAGGCACACATGGCCACTCCAGTCAGTGTGTTGAGGGGTCATCTCCAGACCCATGGTCATGTAGGCCTCCTGTCCCATAGTACAATTGTGACTGCTGTATCAGCCAGGCAGTTGCCCTCGGACATGGCACTTCCTTAGTGTGTCCCTAAACTTGTAGCACAAACACCCCATCCTTGCTCCTTGGCCTCAAACTGACCATAAGCACACCAGTGCAGGAACCAATTTGAACTTTTTTTTTAATAATATTTATTTATTTGACAGAGAGAGACACAGCGAGAGTGGGAACACAAGCAGGGGGAGTGGGAGAGGGAGAAGCAGGCTTCCTGCTGAGCAGGGAGCCTGATGCGGGGCTCGATCCCAGGACCCTGGGATCATGACCTGAGCCGAAGGCAGACGCTTAAAGACTGAGCCACCCAGGCGCCCCCCAATTTGAACTTTTAACTGAATAAAAAGTTTGGGTCTAACACAGGGATCCCGGTCAGTTACCTTTTTCCTTTTATCAACCCATTAATGTCATCTAAATCCGTGTCCTGAGCCTCTTTTCAAAGACCACGATTCTGTAAAGTATCTACTGCTCTTCTAAGTGTTCTAACTACACTTTATTTACTTTCCTTCTTTCATCTGGTTGGTCTGTCTTGTCCTGTTTGATAGACAGCTCTAGAGGATGATTTTTGTTGAGGAATATTTTATATGGATAGCTCTTCTGTACAAATTCCCATAGTTATTTCACAGAGATATAGAGGATGTGTATGACTTCAAAGCCCATATTTTTAACTATATTATTTCCCTGTTATCTACAGATAGGAGTATTATTTTGTTGGGAGAATATTTTTTAAAAAATTTTTTATTGTTATGTTAATCACCATACATTACATCATTAGTTTTTGATGTAGTGTTCCATGATTCATTGTTTGTGCATAACACCCAGTGCTCCACGCAGAATGTGCCCTCTTTAATACCCATCACCAGGCTAACCCATCCCCCCACCCTCCTCCCCTCTAGAACCCTCAGTTTGTTTTTCAGAGTCCATCGTCTCTCATGATTCGTCTCCCCCTCTGACTTACTCCCCTTTATTCTTCCCCTCCTGCTATCTTCTTCTTTATCTTTTTTCTTAACATATGTTGCATTATTTGTTTCAGAAATACAGATCTGTGATTCAACAGTCTTGCACAATTCACAGCGCTCACCATAGCACATACCCTCCCCAATGTCTATCACCCAGCCACCCCATCCCTCCCACCCCCCACCACTCCAGCAACCCTCAGTTTGTTTCCTGAGATTAAGAATTCCTCCTATCAATGAGGTCATATGATACATGTCTTTCTCTGATTGACTTATTTCACTCAGCATAACACAGTCCAGTTCCATCCACGTCGTTGCAAATGGCAAGATCTCATTCCTTTTGATGGCTGCATAATATTCCATTGTGTATATATACCACCTCTTCTTTATCCATTCATCTGTCGATGGGCATCTTGGCTCTTTCCACAGTTTGGCTATTGTGGACATTGCTGCTATAAACATTGGGGTGCACGTACCCCTTCGGATCCCTACATTTGTATCTTTGTGGTAAATACCCAGTAGCGCAATTGCTGGATCATAGGGTAGCTCTATTTTCAACCGTTTGAGGAACCTCCATACTGTTTTCCAGAGTGGTTGCACCAGCTTGCATTTTGGTGGGAGAATATTTTGTACATATAACTCTTCTGTGCAGAGTGTAAATTCCCATAGTTGGTTCATAGAGATACATAGGATATGCAAAAAAATTAATCCACTAGATATTTCAGTCATTGTTGATCCACTTTTTTTTTAAAAGATTTTATTTATTTATTTGACAGAGAGAGACACAGCAAAAGAGGGAACACAAACAGGGGGAGTGGGAGAGGGAGAAGCAGGCCTCCCGCGGGGCAGGGAGCCTAACGTGGGGCTCGATCTCAGGACGCTGGGATCATGACCTGAGCCTAAGGTAGATGCTTAATGACTGAGCCACCCAGGCACCCCTGATCAATTTTTTAACATTTTTTCTTTCAGAGGAGGATTTTAAGCAAGAACATATAACAAGCAGTGAGGGAAAGAAGAGCATGTCGCATTTGAGGAAGAGGAGGGGTTTGGAGGGCCTGAAGCACAAGGGGTAGAATGATAGAACTTGCAGGGGATGAGCCTCTGGATAGGATGGGGTCAAGGAGGAAGGCATCATGTACCACGCTATGAGTTTGTCTTCCCCCTGTGGGCAGCCTCAGCAGTCTGGTCATAAGCCCTCTTTCTTTACAACCTGGAGAACTGGACCAGGTCCTGATTGATCTCGGCAACCGACCGGCAACCTAAAAGAACAGTTAACAAGCTTATTTCTCTAAAACACCAGTAACCCACCCCATCATGAGTAATGGGATGATCCAATGGGAACAAGCCTGACTTGATCTTTGTGCCCACCCTGAAAAAACATTATGGATACCAGAGGAATAATGTGATTCTGATTGCCTTGAGAATTATTTTGTGAGCCTGTGCCCAAGTCCTCTTTCAACACAGCCATGTCAAAATGGCATAGTAAAAATATAGAAACACCATCTTAGCATTTGAAAAATCAATTAATATGTGCCATAGATACACTTGACCTTTATCTGAGTGCTGATAAGGCTCAGGGATATAGGAAGTATGTGTCAAGGAAGAATATGAGTCAGGAATAAGAGATGGAATGATTATTTCATACAGTGGTTGCCTTCTAAGGGAACGTGCTGCAAAATGTAACACTTCTTTAGTGGAGGATCTTAACTAAAATGCAAAATTAGAACTGTAGCTGAGATTAGACACAGGGACTGAAGAGAGTGGCGTCAGATAAGAAGCACGAAGAGGAAGGAGAAAGAGGGGGTAGTCTGTTGGTGCAGACTGGAGAGCTGTAACCTTGAGTAGACAGGAAATCCTTGGTGATGATAAGGCAGAAAGACTTGAATGCCAGGATGTGTAATGATTAATTCGAAGTTTTCCCCACATGTATGATGTGTGCATCTTCACCTCCCAAAACACAGCTTTAGCAAAATGTATTACTTGCAAAAATATAACTAATGAGAGGGTTCATTTCCCCTCTAAAAACCATGCCTGGGTTGATTGTAGTGGACAGAAATGGCAGGCATGGGATGCATAAGTAACCCACAAACTGAACTTATTCAGTAGAAGCAGGAATTTGGTACCAGAGGCAGCTCTTCTCAGAATGGACAGTGGTCTTAAGAGCTTTGGGTTTCCCCAGGGCAAAGAATAGTGGGTCTTCACAGTAGGCAGTCCTATTCAAGAAGCACAGAGGATGCCAAAATATGATCTTCGGTTATATATTGTAATAAAAATCATATTTAAATGATGTAAAAATATCTCAGTAGTTGCATCCAGATTATGTTATGACTCCATTTTGAGACCGTTTGACCCATAAACCTTGGTAATGTTTCTGTACTTATTCGACTCTCATCAGATTGGTTTCTGGGTCTCATGAAATACCAAGGGCACTGCCCTGCCCTTGGCAGAGGCTCAGTAGAAGTTTGAGAGAGAATGCATATTTATAATTTTTTCATTACTGTAAATTCGGAGGATATTTACACTAAAATGTTTTGGCTACTTTGAAGTGAAGTAGGGAATTCTGAACAATAAACCTCAAGAAGGTTCATATACTTTTTAATTCAGCCTCCTTCCCTTATGAAGAATAAGACTTTAGTGAGCCTGTGTTGATATGATTTATATGTGGACATTTTTCAAGACAGATCATGATTTTAACCTTCCTATAAGTATATTTTCAGCAATTGGTCTCATGGTGAGAAAAACCATGACTTTTTAAGCTTATTTTGCTTTCAGCAATAGTGCAAATAGAGGTCTTCTCCCAGGGCTGTGATGTTACAGGGTCTTTAGGGAAAAATGTCACACATCTCCAGGGGAATTAGGAGAGATAAATCATATGACTGTTTCCTCCTGGGTGCTGATTCTGTGTCAGACATCTTATGTGCATTGTGTGTGGAAGGGCTAAGGGGTGACAGAATCTTGGCGCTTTCACATTATGATTTTGCATTTTAGTGAGTTCCACCAAAAGCCAGGCCCCACGCCTGAGATCCCTTCTTCCCATGGACTAGCCTGGAGGAGAGACACTTATGCAGAGGATGCCAACGGATGCCCTTCTGCCTGAGTTTCCTATTCTTTCTCCCTCCCCCTTCTCTGTCCCATGTTTGGTTGTGATTACTCATTTTTCTATATATGCATAAAACAATATGTTCTCATTGTACAACAGTTAGAAGGAGGGTAATATAAACTGTCAGCCCTAAACAGGCTCACAATTCTGTTTTTTCTCTGCCCCTTTTAAAAAAGGATGTTCTCCACTCTATTTCAGAAAGAGATTTTCCAGCCACCATTTCTACCCCAGCGATTGTTTTTTTTTAGAATGCTTGGTCATTTTTTTTCCCTTTAAATTTTTTTATTGTTATGTTAATCACCATACATTACACCATCAGTTTTTGATGTAGTGTTCCATGATTCATTGTTTGTGCATAACACACAGAGCTCCACGCAGAACGTGCCCTCTTTAATACCCATCACCAGGCTAACACATCCCCCCATCCCCCTCCCTTCTAGAACCCTCAGTTTGTTTTTCATTGTCCATCGTCTCTCATGGTTCGTCTCCCCCTCTGATTTCCCCCCCTTCATTCTTCCCCTCCTGCTATCTTGTTCTTTTTTTTTTTCCTTAACATATATTGCATTATTTGTTTCAGAGGTACAGATCTGTGATTCAACAGTCTTGCACAATTCACAGTGCTCACCATAGCACAGACCCTACCCAATGTCTATCACCCAGCCACCCCATCCCTCCCACCCCACCCCCACTCCAGCAACCCTCAGTTTGTTTCCTGAGATTAAGAATTCTTCATATCAGTGAGGTCATATGATACATGTCTTTCTCTGATTGACTTATTTCACTCAGCATAACACCCTCCAGTTCCATCCACGTCGTTGCAAATGGCAAGATCTCATTCCTTTTGATGGCTGCATAATACTCCATTGTATATATATACCACTTCTTCTTTATCCATCCATCTGTTGAAGGACATCTTGGCTCTTTCCACAGTTTGGCTATCGTGGACATCGCTGCTATAAACATTGGGGTGCACGTACCCCTTCGGATCCCTACATTTGTATCTTTGACGTAAATACCCAGTAGTGCAATTGCTGGATCGTATGGTAGCTCTATTTTCAACTTTTTGAGTAACCTCCATACTGTTTTCCAGAGTGGTTGCACCAGCTTGCATTCCCACCAACAGTGTAGGAGCGTTCCCCTTTCTCCGCATCCCCGCCAACATCTGTCGTTTCCTGACTTGTTAATTTTAGCCATTCTGACTGGTGTGAGGTGGTATCTCATTGAGGTTTTGATTTGGATTTCCCTGATGTCGAGCGATGTTGAGCACTTTTTCATGTGTCTGTTGGCCAATTGGATGTCTTCTTTGGAAATATGTCTGTTCATGTCTTCTGCGCATTTCTTGATTGGATCATTTGTTCTTTGGGTGTTGAGTTTGATAAGTTCTTTATAGATTTTGGATACTAGCCCTTTATCTGATATGTCCTTTGCAAATATCTTCTCCCATTCTGACGGTTGTCTTTTGGTTTTGTAGACTGTTTCTTTTGCTGTGCAAAAGCTTTTTATCTTGATGAAATCCCAATAGTTCATTTTTGCCCTTGCTTCCCTTGCCTTTGACGATGTTTCTGGGAAGAAGTTGCTGTGGCTGAGGTCGAAGAGGTTGCTGCCTGTGTTCTTTAGGATGTTGATGGACTCCTGTCTCACATTGAGGTCTTTCAACCATTTGGAGTCTATTTTTGTGTGTGATGTAAGGAAATGGTCCAGTTTCATTCTTCTGCATGTGGCTGTCCAATTTTCCCAACACCATTTGTTGAAGAGACTGTCTTTTTTCCATTGGGCATTCTTTCTTGCCTTGTCAAAGATTAGTTGACCATAGAGTTGAGGGTCCATTTCTGGGCTCTCTATTCTGTTGCATTGATCTATGTGTCTGTTTTTGTGCCAGTACCATACTGTCTTGATGATGACAGCTTTGTAATAGAGCTGGAAGTCCGGAATTGTGATGCCGCCAGCTTTGCTTTTCTTTTTCAACATTCCTCTGGCTATTCGGGGTCTCTTCTGGTTCCATACACATTTTAGTATTCTTTGTTCCATTTCTTTGAAAAAAGTCGATGGTATTTTGATGGGGATTGCATTGATGTGTAGATTGCTCTAGGTAGCATTGACATCTTCACACTATTTGTTCTTCCAATCCATGAGCATGGAACGTTTTTCCATTTCTTTGTGTCTTCCTCAATTTCTTTCATGAGTATTTTATAGTTTTCTGAGTACAGATCCTTTGCCTCTTTGGTTAGTTTTATTCCTAGGTATCTTATAGTTTTGGGTGCAATTGTAAATGGAATCGACTCCTTAATTTCTCTCTCTTCTGTCTTGTTGTTGGTGTATAGGAATGCCACTGATTTCTGTGCATTGATTTTATATCCTGCCACTTTACTGAATTCCTGTATGAGTTCTAGCAGTTTTGGGGTGGAGTCTTTTGGGTTTTCCACATAAAGTATCATGTCATCTGCAAACAGTGAGAGATTGACTTCTTTGCCAATTTGGATGCCTTTGATTTCTTTTTGTTCTCTGATTGCTGTGGCTAGGACTTCTAATACTATGTTGAATAGCAGTGGTGATGGTGAACATCCCTGCCGCGTTCCTGACCTTAGGGGGAAAGCTCTCAGTTTTTCCCCATTGAGAATGATATTCACTGTAGGTTTTTCATAGATGGCTTTTATGATATTGAGGCATGTATCCTCTATCCCTATACTCTGAAGAGTTTTGATCAAGAAAAGATGCTGTACGTTGTCAAATGCTTTTTCTGCATCTATTGAGAGGATCATAGGATTCTTGTTCTTTCTTTTGTTAATGTATTGTATCACATTGATTGATTTGCAGATGTTGAACCAAACTTGCAGCCCAGGGATAAATCCAATTTGGTCATGGTGAATAATCCTTTTAATGTACTGTTGGATCCTATTGGCTAGTATTTTCATGAGAATTTTTGCATCCATGTTCATCAAGGATATTGGTCTGTAATTCTCCTTTTTGATGGGGTCTTTGTTTGGTTTGGGGATCAAGGTAATGGTGGCCTCATAAAACGAGTTTGGAGGTTTTCCTTCCTTTTCTATTTTTTGGAACAGTTTCAGGAGAATAGGTATTAATTCTTCTTTAAATGTTTGGTAGAATTCCCCTGGGAAGCCATCTGGCCCTGGGCTTTTGTTTGTTGGGAGATTTTTGATGACTGCTTCAGTTTCCTTAGTGGTTATAGGTCTGTTCAAGTTTTTCTATTTCTTCCTGGTTCAGTTTTGGTAGTTGATACATCTCTAGGAATGCATCCATTTCTTCCAGGTTATCTAATTTGCTGGCATAGAGTTGCTCATAATATGTTCTTATAATTGTTTGTATTTCTTTGGTGCTGGTTGTGATCTCTCCTCTTTCATTCATGATTTTGTTGATTTGGGTCATTTCTCTTTTTTTTTTGATAAGTCTGGCCAGGGATTTATCAACCTTGTTAATTCTTTCAAAGAACCAGCTCCTAGTTTCGTTGATCTGTTTTACTGTTCTTTTGGTTTCTATTTCATTGATTTCTGCTCTGATCTTTATTATTTCTCTTCTCCTGCTGGGTTTAGTCTTTATTTGCTGTTTTTTCTCTAGCTCCTTTAGGTGAAGGGTTAGGTTGTGTATTTGAGACCTTTCTTGTTTCTTGAGAACGGCTTGTTTTGCTATATACCTTCCTCTTAGGACTGCCTTTGCTGCATCCCAAAGATTTTGAACTGTTGTGTTTTCATTTTCATTTGTTTCCATTAATTTTTTAAATTCTTCTTTAATTTCCTGGTTGACCCATTCATTCTTTGGTAGGATGCTCTTTAGCCTCCATGGATTTGAGTTCTTTCCGACTTTCCTCTTGTGATTGAGTTCTAGTTTCAAAGCATTGTGGTCTGAAAATATGCAGGGAATGATCCCAATCTTTTGGTACCAGTTGAGACCTGATTTGTGACCTAGGATGTGATCTATTCTGGAGAATGTTCCACGGGCACTAGAGAAGACTGTGTATTCTGTTGCTTTGGGATGAATAGATCTGTGAGGTCCAGTTGGTCCAGTGTGTCATTAAAGTCTTAATTTCCTTGTTGATCTTTTGCTTAGATGATCTGTCCATTTCAGTGAGGGGGGGTGTTAAAGTCCCCCACTATTATTGTATTGTTGTCAATGTGTTTCTTTGCTTTTGTTATTAATTGCTTTATATAATTGGCTGCTCCCATGTTAGGGGCATAGATATTTACAATTGTTAGATCTTCTTGTTGGATAGACCCTTTAAGTAGGATATAGTGTCCTTCGTCATCTCTTATTACAGTCTTTGGTTTAAAATCTAATGTTGTCTGATATAAGGATTGCCACCCCAGCTTTCTTTTGGTGTCCATTAGCATGGTAAATTGTTTTCCACTCCCTCACTTTCATTCTGGGGGTGTCTTTGTGTCTTAAATGAGTCTCTTGCAGACAGCATATTGATGGGTCTTGTTTTTTAATCCAGTGTGATAGCCTGTGTCTTTTGATTGGGACATTTAGCCCATTTACATTCAGGGTAACTATTGAAAGATATGAATTTAGTGCCATTCTATGGCCTGTAAGGTGACTGTTACTGTATATTGTCTGTGTTCCTTTCTGGTCTATGCTGCCTTTAGGCTCTCTCTTTGCTTAGAGGACCCTTTCAATATTTCTTGTAGGGCTGGTTTCGTGTTTGCAAATTTCTTTAGTTTTTGTTTCTCCTGGAAGCTTTTTATCTCTCCTTCTATTTTCAATGATAGCCTAGCTGGATATAGTATTCTTGGCTGCATATTTTTCTCGTTTAGTGCTCTGAAGATATCATGCCAGTCCTTTCTGGCCTGCCAGGTCTCTGTGGATAGGTCTGTTGCCAATCTAATGTTTCTACCATTATAGGTTATAGATCTCTTCTCCCAAGCTGCTTTCAGGATTTTCTCTTTGTCTCTGAGGCTCGTAAGTTTTACTGTTAGATGTTGGGGTGTTGACCTATTTTTATTGATTTTGAGAGGGGTCTCTGTGCCTCCTGGATTTTGATGCCTGTTTCCTTCCCCACATTAGGGAAGTTCTCTGTTATAATTTGCTCCAATATACCTTCTGCCCCTCTCTTTCTTCTTCTCCTGGGATCCCAATTATTCTAATGTTGTTTCTTCTTATGGTATCACTTATCTCTCGAATTTTGCCCTCGTGATCCAGTAGTTGTTTATCTCTCTTTTTCTCAGTTTCTTTATTTTCCATCGTATGGTCTTCTATATCATTGATTCTCTCTTCTGCTTCATTTATCCTAGCGGTTAGTGCCCTCATTTTTTATTACACCTCATTAATAGCCTTTTTGATTTCGACTTGGTTAGGTTTTAGTTCTTTTATTTCTCCAGAAATGTTTCTCTAATAACTTCCATGCTTTTTTCAAGCTCAGCTAATATCTTTAAAATCATGATTCTGAACTCTAAGTCTGACATCGTACTAATGTCCGTATTGAGTAGGTCCCTGGCAGATGGTACTACCTCTTGTTCTTTTTGTTGATTTTTTCCGTCTTGTCATTTTTTGCAGAGGAGAATAGATGAATGAGAGAACAAAATGCTAACAGGGTAACAACGTCCCCAGAAAATATACTCTAAACAAATCAGAAAAGACCTGAAACCAGGGGAAAAGAAAGGGAAAGGAAGAAAAAAGAAAGAGAGAGAGAAAAAAGAAAAAGATAAAAACAAACAAAAACAGAACAAAACAAAACAAAAAAACAGAATATGATCAAACATGATCAGACTGGTGCATAGATCAGTGCCACACACTAGATTTTGGGTGTATTTTGGTTTGTTAGAAGAACGTGCCTCCCAAAATTTTAAAGAAAGAAAGACTTATATATGTACAAAATAAGGGTTGATACAATGAAGGGATGGAATATGAGTGTAAAGATGAAAATTATAAAAAATTTTATAAAAGGAATTGAAAAGATAAGTTGTTTGAAAAAAGAAAGAAGAGGATTTAAAAAAAAAGAAGGAAAGAAAAAAGGGGGGGAGAGAATGTGATCAGGCAGGAGACTAGAACAAAGCCATACACTAGAGATTTAGGGTATATTTTGATCTGTTAGAAGAAACCGAATCTCAAAATTTTAAAGAGAGAACAACTTATATATATATGCCAAAAATAAGGTTAACTACTATGAAGGGATAGAATATGACTCTAAAAGTGAAAAATAAAAATGTTTTTTTTAAAAAAGGGATTGATAAGATGTTGGTTGAAGAAGGGAAAAAGAAAAATTCAAAAAAAAAGTTAAAAAAATTAACTTTGAAAGACTAAAGAATCATGGTAAAAAAGCCATGAATTCTATGTGCAGTATTCCCCTAGCTCTGGAGTTCTGCCATTCTCATTGATCGGTAAACTTGGTCTTGGCTGGCTGTTCTTTTTTTTTTTTTTAATTTTTTATTGTTATGTTAATCACCATACATTACACCATTAGTTTTTGATGTAGTGTTCCATGATTCATTGTCTGTGCATAACACCCAGTGTTCCACGCAGAGTGTGCCCTCTTTAATACCCATCACCAGGCTAACCCATCCCCCCACTCTCCTCCCCTCTAGAACCCTCAGTTTGTTTTTCAGAGTCCATCGTCTCTCATGGTTCGTCTCCCCCTCTGACTTACTCCCCTTTATTCTTCCCCTCCTGCTATCTTCTTCTTTTTCTTTTTTCTTAACATATGTTGCATTATTTGTTTCAGAAGTACAGATCTATGATTCAAAACAGTCTTGCACAATTCACAGCGCTCACCATAGCACATACCCTCCCCAATGTCTATAACCCAGCCACCCCATCCCTGCCACCACCCCACCACTCCAGCAACCCTCAGTTTGTTTCCTGAGATTAAGAATTCCTCATATCAGTGAGGTCATATGATACATGTCTTTCTCTGATTGACTTATTTCGCTCAGCATAACACACTCCAGTTCCATCTACGTCGTTGCAAATGGCAAGATCTCATTCCTTTTGATGGCTGCATAATATTCCATTGTGTATATATACCACCTCTTCTTTATCCATTCATCTGTTGATGGACATCTTGGCTCTTTCCACAGTTTGGCTATTGTGGACATTGCTGCTATAAACATTGGGGTGCACGTACCCCTTCGGATCCCTACATTTGTATCTTTGTGGTAAATACCCAGTAGCGCAATTGCTGGATCGTATGGTAGCTCTATTTTCAACTTTTTGAGGAACCTCCATACTGTTTTCCAGAGTGGTTGCACCAGCTTGCATTCCCACCAACAGTGTAGGAGGGTTCCCCTTTCTCCGCACCCTGAGAATATCTGTCTTTTCCTGACTTGTTAATTTTAGCCATTTTGACGGGTGTGAGGTGGTATCTCATTGAGGTTTTGATTTGGATTTCCCTGATTTGGCTGGCTGTTCTTGCTGATCTTCTGGGGGAGGGGCCTGTTGCCGTGGTTCCCAAATGTCTTTGCCGGAGGCGGAATTGCCCCGCCCTTGTCCGTCTGGGCTAAGTAATCTGCTCGGGTTTGCTCTCGGGAGCTTTTGTTCCCTGCAAGCTTTCTGTATGGCTTTGGAGGACGAGAGTGAAAATGGCAGCCTCGCAATCTCTGCCCTGGAGGAGCCGAGAACTCGGGGCCCCGCTCCTCAGTGCGCCCCCAGAGAAAAGCAGTAAGTCACTCCCATCTCCCTGGTCTCTGGCCACACTCTGTGCTCACCCGGCCTGTGACTGAGCGTTTCTATCTCTGGCACCTGATCCCGTGTGGAGTCTCCAAACCCAGCAGATCCCTGCAGTGCGCTCCTGCGCCGCTCCTCCCGGGGGAGGAAGGGGAGTCTCCCTGGATCTGCCGCTTGTTGGGTCCCTGCTGGAGGAGCAGTGGCCCGACTGGGCCGTGGATCACGGTTTATGGCAACCTGGAGCTTGAGAGCCTGCGCCTCGGCTCTGTCTCTGCAGCCAGCTTCCCCGCTCCGATACCTGGGAGCTGTGCCACACTCAGGCACCCCCGGTCCTTCTGTGACCCTGAGGGTCCTGAGACCACACTGTCCCTCGAGGGTTCCACCCCCCCCCTCCCCCCCCGCTTAGCCACTGGAGTGACGTCCCTCAGCAGAGCCGACTTCTTAAAAGTTCCGATTTTGTGCTCCGCGGCTCTATCACTTGCCAGAAGCAGCAGACGGAGGCCCCCTCCCCCGCTGTCTATCCTCCTGAATATCACCTCAGATTCACTTCTCCATAAGTCCTACCTTCCAGAAAGTGGTTGCTTTTCTGTTCAGAGAGTTGTTGCTATTCTTTTCTTTGATCTCCTGTTGAGTTCGTAGGTGTTCAGAATGGTTTGATCCCTATTCAGCTGAATTCATGAGACCAGATGAAATCCAGGTCTCCTACTCCTGCGCCATCTTGCTCCGCCCCCTACCCCAGGGGTTGTTAAGTGTAAACTTTTGGTAGGATAAAAAAGCTTTGTTATTGTGAATTCCCCCAACAGGGTTCTGTTAAAAGAATATCAGACATCATTTTGCAAGGATGGGAGAAAATATTTGGGGGAGCAGGAGAAGTCATCTAAACCCCCTGGCATCTGCAGAAGCTCATGGGTCTACCCATCCTTCACGCCCCTCCCTCCCAGGGACAAAACACACCAATATGATATCTGTTCATGCTCATGCCCTCCCCCTCCCTTACAAGAGGGCCTGGGTGACACCAAGTCATTTACTGACTTATCTTCACAGGCTCTGAAGAGTATGGCTCTGGTCCAAAGCTGATGGTCCTTGTCTTCCATGCCTTGATCTATTCTTCCCCCCTTTTTTTCTTTAATTAACTTGCTCAGTGGGAAGGAGGATGGTGCTGGCAGTAATGCTTCTCTAAGTTTTCTATTTGTATTACTCAAGCCCAAAAGTTGAGTCTGCAACCCCAATGGACACTACTAACATAACTTGGACACTGAGTCTAAGACACTTGTTTAAATATCAGACCGAACCCAGACTTGAGAAGAACCTGGACATCCTGCCTTATGCTCAGTACATGGCCGATGCTGTGTAACATTTATGGAAATAAGTTAATGGCATGAAAACGGTCTTAATTTCACATCAGAGCTCTTGATTCATTATTTTCTTACTTCTGGAGACGGTGTCTGCTATTACCAAATTTTAGAATTGAGGAGTGAACGAAGGTCTCATTGGGGTTCATCTTGTCTGTCCTTTCACATTGTGATTAGTTAGATCTACAGCAGACAAAGACAATCAAAGACAGAGCCATAGGCCATTGGCATTTGGGTAGGATAATTCTTTTCTATGAGACTTCTCCAGACATTTTAGGACATTTAGTGTTCCTAGCCTCTGAGCACTAACTACCGGAAGTATCCACCCTGCAGTCTTTGTGCCAACTGGAAAAAAATAAACTCAAAACTCTAAAAACAATTCTTCCTGAAGAGGGCAATCATCGTCGATCTTAGTTGAGAACTACTATTTTATAGGTCACTGGGATCCCAGGCTTTGCTAAAAATGTATAAATTTTTATGAGCACTACTTTACAATAACTTCATTTTTGACTGAAGTCCACCTGCATGGAACTTCGAGATGTTCCTGTTTCTCTGGCTTTGGTTATACAGGACGGCACTTCTCCTGTTTCCCCCTTCTCTCTTCCTGCTGTATCTGTCTCCCCACTTCCTCCATGCTTCCTCCTTGACATAATTTCTCAACTCCCCACAGCCCATGAGTATGAAAAAATGACCCACAGAACCACACCCAACAAGCCTGCTTGTGTGATCTGAGCAGGCCAGAGCACAGGGGGACCCTCTTTCCTATAATCTGAAATTGCATTTGCTTTTGTGGCAAAGGTAGCACCTTTTGAGTTTGTGTTCAATCTTTGTCTGGGGCATCCCTTCCCTCCTCTCTCTTCTAGGCAGCCACTGGGCTGGGGAAGGGGAAATAGAAGGAGGGGCCACCACTCCCGTTCTGTAGCCCTCAGGCCTTCAGCTCCAAATCAGGAAAAGAATTGTGAAAACTTACCTGTCAGGGTCATGGAAGTGTGGAATTCATTTTTTATAAGGTTCAGAACTTCCTCAACGCCATGTTCACCCTGCTCCCAAGATGGGGGTGGGGGAGTGGGGAGAGACAAAAAGAAGCGTGAAGAACATTCTGCCCAGGTGCTGAGTAGCTGTTCTAGGTGTGCTCCCAGCTGCAGTGGGGAGGATAAGGATGTCTGTGAAATTGGAACTACACGGGGAAGACAGGGAAGCAAAGAGGAAACGATGGGGGTGAGGGGGCCTGAGAATGTGAAATGCCCTGCCGAGGAAGCGGGAGAGGCGGGCAAGGGGGAGCTGTCCCTCGGGATCTGTGGCACCTGAAACGACAGTTCAGCTTGGATGGCAAACCACAGTAAAGCCCGGGAGCAAATGAGAAGCCCAGTATCTTCCCACTGGTTTTCACTGTGCCACTCTCACCTTATAGGCAAGACCCCACAGGACTGGTCTCCCCAGAAACACACACTTAGCCCCAAGGGCCAGAGCCTTGAGCACGTCGTTGCCAGTTCGGATCCCACCATCCAGGTACACTTCCATTTTCCCTTTCACGGCAGCCACCACTTCTGTCAAGGCATCGATCTGAGAAAGAGACATGCACGGCTTGAGGGATTTCCATTTTTCACTCTCGGGGATCATGGGGCAGAGGTGCCCTCAATGTGGGTCAGGAACAGGAAGTCCAAGTATAGTGCAGCTATGTTCCCGAGCCCCATGGACTTTCTTTTTATTTTTTAAAGAGATTTTATTTATTTATTTGAGAGAGAGAGACTGTGCACACACAAGCAGGAGGAGGGGCAGAGGGAGAGGGAGAAGCAGGCTCTACACTGAGCAGGACCCTGGGACCATGACCTGAACAGAAGGCAGATGCTTAACCGACTGAGCCACCCAGGCACCCTGTGAGCCCCAGGGACTTTCTGCAGGCTCTCCCTCTTGCCATTTTCTGCCCTGACAGAGTGTAGCTTCTCTCTGACTCCTTGTTCAACCATCTACAGCTTGGAAGAAACTCTTGGTTCCTCTTCACATCCTAAAGGGGATATTTTCCATTTATGGTCTTCACTTTAATGTTCTTTTTAAAGTGCATTTTGACTTTTGGTTTTCTCCTGCCCTCTCTGTTTCTAGGGCGGCACAGGTAGGAATGCTCTCCATTGCTAAGGCACTGAGTCCTTTTGGTAAAGCAAATGTGTCTGGACCACAGCCTGTCTTGTATAACTGGGATGCCCATTGTTCCTTAACACATCACATTTGAACAACTTGTTCCTGACTCCCGTATGGGTTATCTGAGACACGGGTTGGGAATGCAAGCAGCAGTGCTGTCGAGGTAGGGTTGCAGACTCTGAAAGGCAAAACAAAATCAGCTTATCACTTGGCCTGGTTTCTCCCCAGACTTTGTCTCTCACCTTGCCTCCCCTGTTCCAGGCTCTGCAGCTACCAGGTCTTGCCAACCCACAGTGCCCCAGACTGAGCCGTAGTCCTGAGCACCTCTGAGTCTAAGAGGAGGGGTGACAGCAGAGTCTGGGAGCAGGGTCCTTGAGGACAGAGTTTTGGAACTGTCTCAGGGCTCCTGTTCTATGCCTTTTGGACAGACAGCTGGAGAGGAGGTGAAACTGGGCCCTGGGGGACTTCTGCTGCAGAAGGAATCAATGGCAATTCTATCTCAATGAGATCCTTTGGGTGACTGAGCAGAATATGTAATCAGGGAGGAAAGAACTTTGTACTCTAATTTACAAGGGGAGGAGAACTGAATACTTTAGACTTATATGTGATAACTGCTGAGAATGCATGTCCAGATAAGGAGTATTTTTATAGCCCCAGCATGGTATTATTTGGAATATTTCAATGATATTGGGAAAAAGAAATAAACACATCTGTGCAAACTCTTCCAGTGAGCTGTATTGGACAATGGAGCTGATGGAATTTGGAGAAACAGACCAGGGAGTCAATTTTAGCCTAGGGTACAGGATTGCTTTAGAGTTACTTTCGATAGGTCACAATAGGACATTCATTAGAGCCTTCTGGGGACAATAGCTAGCTGACCCTTTTTTCCAGTTCCAGGAAGAAATACAGGAAATATATGGAACCTTCTAGAGATGGGAGCTTCAAAGAGTCATACCCCTCACAGGGAGGGGTCTGGGGTGAGAGGAGTGAAGCATTGGCCTCAGGCACAAAATTTAAGGAATGCCAAAACACTCAGATAAATAACATTTGGATGTAATATTTAAAAATCAAATGGCAAACTTTGACCTGGGAGCAAGGGTGGGTGAGTGCTTGTTTTTGTAAATAATTTTTTTTTGGATCTGGGGTCAGGATGACAGAGAGATGTGTGGAGGCAGGTTATGCAAGCACAGGGACAGATCCTATTTTTATTTAAAATGTTGATATTTTGTTCACCATGGAACTTTTTGCATTAATTTTAATTTTTTTAAATAGTGCATTAAACTATTATTTATCTTTTTTTAAAAGATTTTATTTATTTACTTGACAGAGGGAGACACAGTGAGAGAGGGAACACAAGCAGGGGGAGTGGGAGAGGGAGAAGCAGGCTTCCCGCTGAGCAGGGAGCCCGATGTGGGACTCGATCCCAGGACCCTGGGATCATGACCTGAACGGAAGGCAGACGCTTGACAACTGAGCCACATAGGCACCCCTAAACTATTATTTATCTTACAAGTTTTTCTGGCACCTTCTCAAATTTTGAGCCAGAGGTACCTCACTAGCTTCACACCAATCTCGGCACTGTCCCCTTGGGTTTGGTTGTTAAGTCAGATGGCTTGGGAGAATGACGTGTTGATCGGCATGATGCGGAAGGAGAAATTCTCTCTCTGGTTCCTACCTTTGCCAACAGTCATTCTCTATTGAGGAAGTGCAGTGGGGAGCAAATTACTCGGCCTCTTTCTCCATGTATTACTCAGTCCTCCCTGCCAGGGAGCAACACTAGCTAAACTGATTCATAAGCCTATTGCATACTGTTTTATTAGAGTTATTTCAAGAGTCAACATTCTACTCTATTTGCTGCTTGCTGGTGGTGGGCTCTATTTTGTTTTCTGTTCCTACCCATAGGCACAATTGGGAGTGCTCAAGATCTGTTATACTTTATAGCATCCTGTTCTGCCAGTTTCTGGGTGTGTGGGAGGTGGCCTGGGGGCATCCTTGCAGGGGTTGGGTGAGAGTGCTGGCATGTGCTCTGCATATCTACTTTCTCCTGGGGTCACAGGTCAAAATTTGGGATGGGAAGTGGGATGCCCAACTGTTCCCTTCAATCAGCTCTTATGGAGAGCTACAGTAACCTGTGCCCCTTATTCTCTAAGTGGGCTTGTTATTCTGTGCCTGTTCTCTCTCAGTGAGAGCCTGGTGGGGAGGAAGGGGTGAGTCATTGGCACCTTAAGCCTCCAAGCTTCACAAGCCTTGAAATGTACAAACTGGTTGATATGGCTTCTCCATTTCCTGGAATTCGTCTTAAAGAAGTAATTGAGACTGTGCTAAAGATTTAAGGATGGTCATTGATGCGTTGTTTAAAATAGTGAAGGCTTGGAAATCATCGGATGTTCAACAATAGGCAGTTGGTTATATAAATTGTCCCTTTGTGCTCTACACCATTAAAAATGAGAGAAACATATATACTGAAATGAAATGATGCTCTTAATATATTGATAAAGTGAAAAGAGAAAAATTACAAAATAGTATATAGCTTTTTAAACCTAAACTGTCATCTTTGCATTAAGAAGTTGATAAAAAACAATTCCCAAAATATTGTCATTAGTGATAGTGATGAAATTAGGGGTGATTTTTATCTTCTTCTTTTTGCATATGTACATTTTATAATTTATCTGCAGTGAACATGTTTTACTTATGTAATAGAAAGGCCAAAAGAGAGAAAAAACCCACTTCCTTTTTTTTTTAATTTATTGATTTTTATTTTTAGAGAGAGGTGAAAGAGAGAAAGCATGAGCGGGAGGGGCAGAGGGAAAGGGAGAGAGAATCCCAGGGAGAGCAGAGTCTGCCGTGGGGCTCTATCCCACGACCCCGAGATCATGACTTGAGCCGAAACCAAGAATCAGAAGCCCAACCCACTGTGTCACCCAGGCGCCCCCACCCCACACTTCCTTTACTTAAATCAAGTAGTGATAGAAGAATCTCTTGAAAAATATAAGCTATATATCTCCAAGAAAATAAATCAACAATTAATTCCCATTTAAAGATTCTTTCCTTTGCCTGCCTCCTTTTCGTCTGTAATGGACATAAATTCAAAAGCTGGGGGAAAATCACAGACTGTCACAAATTTTTAGAAAAAGATTCATATGGCATTTTTTAGTTTTACTGTGAAAAATGGTTATTTATTCATTTAAGTGAGGTACTGTTCCTTCCCAGGATGTGTCATATGAGAAAATATGTTGTTACACTCCATGCACACAGGCAGGCTTTAAGCTGAACACTTCCTCCAGAAGGCAGGAGACCTCAGTGCCTTTGGAATGTCTCGCCTAACTTTGTGAACTTGGACAAGTTACTTAACATCTCTAAGCTCCAGGATCCCCATCTGTAAAAGAGTGATGATGCTATACATCTTGCAGGATGGTTGTGAGATTTAGAGATGATGTATGTGAAGTTCCTAAAAATAACCTGGCACACGCTAGACTGTTAATAATTAAAAGTTCTTGCAATTAACAGTTACATACCAGCATATGTGGTAAGGGAGAGGGGAGTGTGGGCCAAAGTGCACAGAGTACCATGCTGTAGGCATACTCGAGCACACACACACACTCACACACCCACATACCCCCTCTGAAGTCACCCTACTTACAGAAGCGGGAACGTCATCAAGCTGCCTCCCACCATGGTTGGAAACAATGATGCCATGGACATTGTGTTTCACAGCTAACTCTGCATCCTCTTTTGTCAAGATCCCTTTAAGGATGATGGGCAATCGCGATATGCTCTGAAGCCAGGAGAGATCATTCCAGCAGAAGGATGAGTCGATGGGGGACATCTGGAAATAAGGCATTGAATATCTCTGTGGGGAAGAAAAAAGAATCTTAGACCTGAGCTCATTGAGGATTGTTTGATCCATTCCAAACCGAGACACATTCAGATAGCCACCTTTCATAAGCCTTAAAAGAGTAGTAACAGAATCAACAACACTTACAGCTCCTTTTCCTAACAAAATTTGTGCAAAAGAATTACTATCTCAACTGCTTATTCATTAACCATTAATTGTGCCCTGTTCTATAATTATGCCAGGATCTGGGGACACAAAGACAAATAAGACACAGTCCCTACTTTATTTTTTTTATTAAGTTCAATTAGCCAACATAGAGTACATCATTAGTTTTTGATATAGTGTTCAATGATTCATTAGTTGTGTATAATACCCAGTGACACAGTCCCAACTTAAAAAGAATCTCAGAGTTTAGTTGAGTGAAGGGGATAAACAAAAGCATTTATAGGCCGATGTAACGTGTTATGCTTGAGATATGCCCAAGGTTATAAGAACTAAGAAATACTTCGATAATCCTGAATGAGATACTACCTTATATCTAACCTTGGCTCACCATGTGAATCAAATATCTGTAAATCCCAATGTGTCTCTGGAATCTGAGATAAGGATTCCAGAAAACTTCAAGGCTAATTTGTGGTTAATGAGTAGAACTGTTGAGTCACTTGACTGAGTATCACAGCCGCCCAGTGGCTGAAAAGGCTGTTATCATTATCTCTAATGTAACCAAGGGACTCCAATGTTGCCAAAACTTTCTCTCGCTCTGGGGCATTCCATCCCATCTGACTGTAGGATTTTAATGGGGAAGTGGCCTTTGCAGTCACCTATTTCAGATTCCAAACAAGTGTACTGCAGTTCCAGGGAGGAGTTCTAGGTGTCGAGAGGTACTGACCCTCAGTTCTCAAGGCAGCAGGGTCAGAGGCCTGGGCAGGCTACACTCTGTGGGCCAGTCACCTTGTCTGTGAGCAACCTCTTCAGGAGGTCGGTTTACCTAAATGTGCCATCCAAAATGATCATCTGCTAAGTGTCCCATGGTGTAGACAGTGTTGGAAGAACTTGGTTAATCTACTCTCTAATGCCATGAAAAATCCTTTTCCATAGCTTTCCTATTTCTTAACAACCAGCCCTGGCCAGAACACTTCTGGGGACAGGTTGGGTAGCTCCAGGACTGAGGACGTTTTGTGTTCTAGCCTGCTCACCTGGTAGCTCTGGATAGCAGGAACCAGATCTGCTGTTTGAACCGGAGCATCTGCAGTGTCTGGCAAGACCAGGTCCTCAGTGACTTTTTGTAGCAAGAGAGAAGGGAGGAAGGAGGGGAGGATATTTGCCTCCTGTCATGCCTGACCATTGGATCTGGTATCTTTCCTACCTCTTTAGGTGAGCGAAGGTCTTTCAGCAACAAGTTCATCTTTAAGTTCAGCTGGTTTCGAAAGTCACGTCGCCTGTTGCCGATTTTGGGTGCATCCACAGTGATGACCAGAGCTTTGAAACCCAGGGATTCAGCCCTCTGGACCAGCTGCTTGTTGAGCTGCCGGTCTGGCTGCATATAGAGCTGGAACCACTTGAGGCCCCTGGGGGCTGTGGCAGCAATGTCTTCAAAGGGACAGCTAGCATAGGTGCTGGTGATGTAGCAGATCCCGGCTGCTTGGGCGGCTGCAAAGCCAACAGCACAACTCAGGTTGGAGGCAGGGCAGGGCTCTGGGTCCAGGGGAGAAGCCCTCACAGTCTGTGCCACCTCTGGCCTGTTTGCCCTCTGAGTGGAGATAAAGCTTGACTTCATTCTGCTTCCCACTAGGGCAGGAGACATAGGGGGTATTTGGTCAGCCCTGGAGCGCCCCCCTCCCCAGCTGTAGAGCCTGTCCTCCAGACCCTGTCAAGTTTCCTGGCTGGAGAAGTCATTCAGTCCCCGGAACGATTTTGGTTGGACATGCTGCAGCTTTCTGATGGGAGAATGGGTTGCCCGTGAAGTCGCTGATGAAGAAGAAGGGAACTAAAGAGGACAAAGGGTGAGGAAATGTGATGCCAGGGGAGAAGGCTGAGCTCTGTCCTGGAGAAAGCATGATATCTGAGTTAGAAGAGTCCTTGTTCTCCCCACTCTTAGCTGTGTGCCTTGAGTCTCATTTTCTTTGTCTGTCAAATGGGGGGAAATAATAATACCTCTCTTATAGGGTTGCTGAGAGATTAAACACGATACTAGATATGGAAGCGTTTTTATGTGTTTTATTTATTATTATTATTTTTTTAAGTAGGGCTGGGCGTGGAGCTCACGATCCTGAGATCAAGACCAGAGCAGAGTTCGAGTTGACGCTCAACCCACTGAGCCGCCCGGGCACCCCTGGAAGCGTTTTTAAAATTACTAAGTGATGTGCCGTACAAAGGCTTAGTGATCACGAGGTTGGCGAGGGTGGTAGTGACTGTGATGTTGACACTGCTGCATATTTCTCATTTCCTACTGTGATTGTTGTTTTCAGTAGGATTCTCCAGTAGGTCAACGTCACTACCACTCCACAACCCGCGGGCAGAGACTCTGGCCTAATCAGGATTTAATATTTTCAACTCCTAACATCAACAGGAGATACTCCATTCTTCAGCCCCACTACAAAAACAACACCACACGTCCAACCGTGAAGATTTAGTTAAAACAGTCATAGTCCTACAGGATATTCATATTGAGCCTAGCCAGACTTGGCTCCTAACCAGACAGATGCCACTTGCAGCTCCAGAATCCTTGGATTCATTGCTTCCTATATCACGGAGTCAAAGGAAAAGATCCCAGGGAAGTCCTGGGCAACTTGCAAATGAATTATTTCCTAGATGTGACGTAGAGTAAAGATTATAAAGGGAGTCACAGGACTATTTTCAGCCCTTCCCCTCCCCTCTTCCTTCTCCTTTTTTTTTTTTTTTTTAGTGCAGAGGGTTGAGGGAAGAGAATAAGGGGCTACTAGGAAGGAGACATATGCAATAGGATAACAAAGTCAGTCAAGAAGGGAAACACAACATCTGGGCAGGAACACCTGCCCAGGGCTTTGTTAAGACCTCATGTCATGACTCTCTCCTCATCCGAAATTCAGAGACTCACCATTCATCCCCAGCCCTGGCCCATGAGCGGTCAGGTCAACGAGAGCCCTATCCTTGAAGCCACGCTGAGGACCCCTCCCCCGCAGACTGTGAGTGGCCTGCATCCCTCCTTGACAAGATGACCTGCTTGATTTCCACATCTTTTCATCTGTAGCCGCCCTCTCTAACCATTTGTTATGGGCCCAGCACGCTTCCGCTGCGCCACTCTGCTTCTAACCATTTGTTATGATGGAAATGGATATTTTCTCAAACTGAGATGAAATGTTATGTGAACATCCTTCCTTAATTCTGACCAGATTGCTGTCCCTAAGCTCCCTCTGGGAGAAATCCTGCTATTGTTCTGAAGGATACCTGCACAATTCAGGGCCCCTGGGAAGGGAGGCTCGAGGTGAAGCTGGGTCATACCTCTGGCTGTGCTCATTTCTCCGTCTGGCCAGACGAGGCAGTGGAAACCTGTGGGCGCAATGCCAATGGGGGCCGTGATCTCCTCCCCTTGGACTGCGGTCCGGGTGTCCACCTCTTGCACATCTCTCAGGTACCGGGGGCGGAGGCGGATTCTGTGCCCGGCAACAAAGATTCTTCTATTACTCTCCAGCATGCAGCTGCTGTGTGGGGCTGGGGCCTCCAGATTTGGGTGCAGGTGTACACCAGACTGGGTCCCAAGAAACCTCTGGTGGGGTCAGTTGGCTGATTAAGCCACACGGACCAACTTTCCTTCAGAAAGCCTTTCCCAACATCCTGGCCCACATTAACCCCACTTCCTCTAAACTCCCAGTGCATGTGTGGCCCATACCACCTCTGGCCTTGCTCTGGCACAGATCTGTGTATTTGAGTCTTGCCTTCCTGAGCAGACTCTCAACACTTGGATGCTTTGATTGATTTACCGTAACGAGGATTAGAAAAGAAAAGAATAAGCAGGAAGGAGTTCTAGGCGCTTTGCTCATAGGTTAGAAACAAGTCTCTATAAAGTAAGAAAAGGTCTCTAAAAGAGGACAAATCCCAGAGAATGATCATGGTGGGGGCTTGTTTTGTTTTATTTTGTTTTTCACTAGAAGCTAATTCATTGGAAGGTTTGACTTAACTACTGCTTTAGAAAAAGGTAGGGAATTCACAAATAGTAAATATATAAAACACACTTTTAAGTCCAATAGAGACTTAGTCTCAGGGTCCAAAAATCCTTATTTTTCACAAAATATTATTATTCCCATATACAAATGTAGAAAGGTTTTGCTAGATATATTGTTTGTACAAACTTGGGTAAGATACACACTTCATCTGTGAAATGGGAGAATAATCCAAACTCCATAATTGTCTCATGAAGACAAAATGAGCTAAAGCAAGTAAGGGGCCTAGTATAGTGCCAAACAAGTATGAAAATACAGAACGCTGTGTTCACATTCCATCCCATTTTTCAGTTTTCTCCTGACCTCTCTATTATAGGGGGCAGCAAGCTGTTTTGTAAAGGGCAAGATAGTAAATATTTTAGGCTCTGTGGACCATGCAGTCTGTCCCAGTTACTCAGATCTGCTGTTGTAATGCAAAAGCAGCCATAGACAATATGTAAATGACTGACCATGGCTGGTTCTAATAAAACTTTATTTATAAACACTGAAATTCAAATTTTATATAATCTTCACCTGTAACAAATTATCATTCTTCTTTTAGTTTTTTTTTCAACCATTTAAAAATGGAAAACAAAAATTCTTAGCTTGTGGACCATCCAAAAACAGGCGGTGGGCTCGACGTGGCCTGTGGGCTGTTTACCACGCTGTGCCCTACCCGCTGCTGTTCCAGCCCAGCTCTTCTTTGAAATCAACCTCCTTTCACCCTTAAGACTCTTTGGGTCTCGGGATGCCTGGGTGGCTCAGTCGGTTAAATGGCTGCCTTCGGCTCAGGTCATGATCCCAGGGTCCCAGGATTGAGTCCTACATCAGGCTCCCTGTTCAGTGGAGATCCTTCTTCTCCCTCTGCCTGCTGCTCCCCTTGCTTGTGCTCTCTGACTAATAAAGAAATAAAATCTTTTTTTTTTTTTTAAAGACTCTTTGGGTCTCCATATTTCTTGTGTCCCCTCTCCCAACAGACATTATCTCCTTCAAGCCAGAAGTTTAGGAACTCAGGAGATTTAGGCCTACCCCACCAGCTTCTCCTCCCTGCCCAGATAACTGGTGACCTTGGACTCTTGTCCTATCTTGTTGGGTGGCAGAGTTGCTGGGATGCAGAGGGAGGGTGACTCGTGTTAGTTCTGCAGAGGCAATAAGATATGTTTTTTCTCCATTTATCTTCTCCCCGGCCACTTGCCCGCCCCCCAAGAAGACCCCCCAAAACCCAAAACAATAACAACAAAACCCATTGATATATCTTGAGTACTCTGTGTTCTTTGGAGGCAGAGAACAGGGTTGCTACCTTCCAAGGACCCCTCACCCAGTGCACCTTAACTTAACAAGAGAAAGGATACAGAAGACCAGACTTTTTAAATGCTGCCATGTTGTCATCACGGGTGAAGCATTCATCAGCTCCTCCTTCAATAAAATCCCAAGTTGACTTAGAAAGATGCTCCTGGGCATAAGCCTGAAAGTCTGTCAAACACACCAAGGGCATTTCTGGACCTTCAAAGGAAAAACCAAAACCAAACAAGCAAGACACTGAGAATGCGTCAGATGTAGAGGAGAGGGTAAATGTGGGGGCTATGGCCTGAAGCTGTTTGGATTCAACAATAACCCCCGTGTATTCCTTATCCCAATGGAGGTATTACCAAAGATGCTGATCCCTATGCCTCCATTCTTCCACTCCTCATACCCAAAGGCTGATTATCTGGTGTTCTAAATATCCCTCATGTTTGTCCCCTCATCTCTACAATTCCATGGCCTCAGATCCGGTTGAGGCCATGCCACCTCTTGTAAGATTATTACAGAAACTTCTTCTCTTTGTCTCCTAGCCTCCAGATTCCCTCTCTATCTCGTCTCCCTCCAGGTCCCTGGATCTTTCTGAAATGCAAGTCTGATCAAATGCCCCTGTGATGGTCATCACAGCTTTCCTGGACCAGCTCCTAACTATCTTACCAGCTTCATTTCTGGGTGGTTTTTCCTTGTCATTTGAATCACTACAAGCATTTCCTGAACATGCCCAAGGGCCGTTTCTTACCTTTTGGGGAGGAGATCATCAGGCTGGGAAAATTGGGGCCAATCTGATACTATTACCCAGGAGTTCCTGGGAATCTCTGGATGAATGAATTGCTTGGGGCTCTGACTGATATCAGGGAGAAGCTTACCGTTTTTGACTCCTTGGCAGGGTCATTGAACATGTTCACTTTGAGACCAAGAAAACAGCATATGTGTCCTCCATTCATTCCCACCCCCATTCTAAAGTAAACCTGGAGGTTGGTACTTCTGATACCCCCTCTGCCCCACCTAAAGAGGAAAGAGGGCATGGTTTGAGGCTAGATCCATCTAGTAGGGGTGAGGACAGTGGGAACTCTAGCTGCAGAGATGCTGAAGGCACTGGTTGCAGTCAAGGACAGCATGTGGAGCTCCTGCAGGAGAGGGGCCCAGCAGGAAAGGCTGAGAAATCTGTAGTCCATAGTCCGGGGCATCTCCCTGGCAGCTGGCAGTGGGGTGAAAATTAGCCAGAGGCTGTCAGTAGAAATGGAATGAGTTTTAAGTCATTGACTGAGGGACTGGGATAAGTCCCAGGAACTAAGACTTCAAACATGAATGGGGCAGCTCCTTTAATGGACAAGGGGGCCAAGGAGGTCAGATAAAATGTGGAGTGTTGGGGATCCTGATGGGGGTAAGGATGGGGCAGAACTGGTAGAGGGAATCCAGGACCATGCCGGAATCTAGTCAAGTCCAACAGAGAAGTAGCCTCAAACTCCTACCCAAGGGGCTAAGGAGAAAGAAGTTATGGCAAGCAGAAAACATCCCTTGGGATGTGCAGTGAGGAATTTGGAGCGTAGCCACAGAGCTTTTTATAGGTAATGCACTTTGTCAGTGGGGTGGGCAAGGAGTCATTGAGGTGCTGAGTTGAGTTTGACAAGGTACAGCAACCATGTCTAATTTATCTCATTCCTGCCCGACCCTTCAAGTCTCAGTGATTTGGGTTGAATGAATTTCTCCTTGTACTTATCCATCAGTATTGTGATCACTGATTTAAACCTCTGTGTACATAAGAGTTAACAGACCAGGCTCGAGAATGCTAGCCCTCGAAAGTCCTGCTTGCAAAGCTGGATCTTGGTTGGAGTCTGGGAACTTGGACTTCAAGAGGGTTCCCACTACTCTCTGATAAGAATGGCATGGCTCACTGGTCTAAACTGTACAAACAACGTGGTTTATGCTGAACATCTGCTTTCCTTCCGAAGGTCTAGAATTTTGGCATGGGTTTGGCAGAGAATGTCAATATGACCAGCCCCCAACAAAAAGCCTTGGGCAATGAGTCTCTAAAATGAGCCTCTGTGGTGTTCAATGCTTCACACGTGTTGTCACAACTCATGGTTGGAGGAATTAAGTGCATCTTGTGTAATTCCACTGGGAGAGGACTCTTGGAAGCTTATACCTGTTTCCCTCTAGATTTTGCCCCATGAGCCTTTTCCCTTTGCTAATTTTGCTTCTCATTCTTTCTCTGTAATTAATCATAGCCTCAACCACATGCTGTGTCCTATGTGTCTTCCTAGTGAATCCCTGAATTGGGACCCCCAACATGCTTTGTCTCCCCAGGCGTTCAGATGGTATGTGACAGCGAGTTGCTGTTCGTGAATGTTCATTATTTGAATGTAACATTCCCCCATCTGTCATTTCTGCCTTGTCAGATGAGAATTCTCCACCAGGTTTCTACTCCCAATGTCTCAACTAATCTCCATCTCCTATACATTACACACTCACAGAAATACTCTTCTGCAGATTTCTAGCATAAAAGCTCAACAAAGCTTGGGTCTAGTCCAAGAGAGATGGCTCAGATTCACTCAGAATTACTTGACTGGAATTGTGGGAATGAGAGTATCTGGAAACTCTTTGGAAATAAAGAAATGCCCAGCATCTTTGTATACACCAAATATTTTATTATGGCATTTCTATTTACCATTTCTTTTTCTGTCTACTGTTTCCTTTCTACCTCCCTGTGAAGTAGACAGAGAAGGTATCCGTGTCTTCATTTTGCATTTGGAGAGAATGAGGCCCGGGATATGGAATAACTTGTGAAAGATCAGTCAGTAAATTATGACAGGAGAAGCCTCAGAGTCATGTCTTCTGATAGCCCCTAAAGATAGACATTCTCCTTTTTTGATTTCATGGTGCAGAGCAAAATAGTTGGGTCACATCAACTACTTGTTTCATTGAATTTAAAAGAATTTTGCAGGGTGAAAATATAATTATGATGCATTTTTCTCTTTTCATAGTTTAGTAAAGTACTGAGCCCATTATTTTTATCAGAGGTCCAATATGAGGCCTCTAGTTGAACAGGACAACTTCATTGTTCAAAGCCTTCCCCACATTAGGAAGGGAGACTTAGCACTATATGTTTTTATGTATCTCCATTTGATCCATACCAGACTTAAAGCTGCCAGGAATTCAAAGGAGGATCTAAGTTATCGAGTGTTTTCTTGTATTCCCATTTTATTTTATCTCCACTGCAGTATTTTTTCTTCTTTTCTCCTCTATCCCAACTACCCAAGAAGAAGAGAAAGTGGAGAAAAGGGTAGAAAGGTAGAAAAGTCTCTTGCAAGAACTTTAGCTCATTGTAGGTCATTTAATTTCTTCAGGCTTTTTGTCTCTTGGTAAAAAAATGGTGAGGTACAACTAGCATATGGGAGATAAGAAAGCTCAAACATAAGAGCAAGGACATTCAGTGGTACCCATTGCTCATGACTGGAAGATCAAGCAGTTTTCCCTGACTGGGAAAGAAAGAATGACATAGCAAGACTGTTGAATCACAGATCTGTGCCTCTGAAACAAATAATGCAATATATGTTAAGAAAAAAAAAAGAAGAAGAAGATAGCAGGAGGGGAAGAATGAAGGAGGGGAAATTGGAGGGGGAGACGAACCATGAGAGACGATGGACAATGAAAAACAAGCTGAGGGTTCTAGAGGGGAGGGGGGTGGGGGGATGGGTTAGCCTGGTGATGGGTATTAAAGAGGGCACGTTCTGCGTGGAGCACTGGGTGTTATGCACAAACAATGAATCATGGAACACTACATCAAAAACTAATGATGTAATGTATGGTGATTAACATAACAATAAAAAATGAAAGAAAAAAACCTAATGATGTAATGTATGGTGATTAACATAACAATAAAAAACTAAAAAAAAGAAAGAAAGAATGACATAGACTATGACCAGTAGGTATTTCAAGGCAGACCTTTTCTTCAAGATTGCCATTTGATCTAATGCAATTAGGCTAGATAAACAAGTTGTCTGTCTTTGAAGATTTTAGATGACTCATAATTCATGTTGGTGTCACTTTAAGAATCTGGTTTATCAGAGCTTCCACTTGTGTGAGAAACCCCAGGGTGTTCTGTAAAAAAGGTCAGGGTGGAAATCACAGGGCAGGTCGTTGGGATATAAGGGGGAGCAAAGGCTGCTTCTGAGGTTCCAGCTCCAGGTGCAAGTGTTTGATGATGAAAGGTGGTGTCCTTGAAGACCCTCTGGCCTGGTCCCCTGGGAACTTATGCCAAGTTTCTCAATGGAGCGGGAGAGATAACATCAAGGCTATACTTTGGGGACCTTGTCTGAGGGATTACACTGTTCAAGGTTGGCTGGAAGTGCTTTAATCACTGTATATGTGGTGACAGCCTCAAGGAGAGTGGCTGCAAAGCCTACAGCCATTACTATAGCAACGGTAGCATTGGGAGGGGAGACATGGCAGCAGGAGGAGGCCCTGGTAGTGGAATGTGTGGTGGTAGAGGGAGGGGGAGTCCAGGGCTGGGACCACAGTCAGTGTCAGGACCAGAGAAGACATGAATCAGCAATGCTTGTGACTGAGGCTCATGAACTCCTAGAGAGTGCTCCAAATGGGGAGGAAAGGTCAGGGTAGAGGAGTTGGATTTCTAGGCACAGCTGGTCAGATATCAATCAGAGTGCCCATAACACTGGGGGGCCTAAGGAACCAAGGATTGCATTCATGTGGCAGCGAGGGAACAAGGGGCCCAGTGCGGGTCTGACAGCCACCAGCCTAGTCAAATTTGCTGAGAATTGACTTAGGTTTCTATCAGCCCAGGATCAGTTCTGGTCTTTCTCCTGAGCCCTCAACACGGTATGAATTGAGGACTCAGGACCCCTTCCGGGCCATGATGCCCATTTAAAAAAATTTTTTATTCTGTTTTGTGTAATAATCATCTCTCTTCTTCAGCCTACCACCCCTCCACTACTCCCATTAGTTGGTTTTTCTTTTCAGTAATTAAACTTCTCCTGACCTGTGCTCATGTTCTACCATGAAGAGTAGGATGTTCTGGTTCTGCAGAACCTCTTCTGCAGGAATGATAGGGAATGACTCCTGCCTTTGTTTTACCCCAGAAGCTTTGTTTATCACAAGTTGAAGGAGTTTTTGAGGTTCTGAGGGGAAGCACATTTATATTAGGGATATGCCTGCCCTGGAGCTATTGTGGCCTAATTAGGTCATCAGCTACCCACTGCCCCACCTCCCCAGGCCACAAGACCACAGAGGATTAGAAGACAATAAGAGCTGCATCAGAGAGAGGGAGAAATGTGTGCAAACTCATACCTTAGCTGAATTTAAAATTAACCTAGGTCTTCTACCTCCACATTCAGTGCTCTTGCTGATATACTAGGTGACTCTTGCAACTTCCCCTGGATAGCCTGGCAATGGTACCTGAATTCACTGCTCATTATTTGAGACCTAGCTTCTCAGCATAAACCTAAGGCTTCCAGGGGCTCCTGGCTGGCTCAGTTGGTGGAGCGGGAGACTCTTGATCTCGGGGTTGTGAGTTCGAGCCCCATATTGGGTGTAAAGATTGCTTACAAATAAAATCTTAAAAAAAAAAAAATCCTAAGGCTTCCAGAGATTTATCTACCCTGGATTTCATCATTCCAGGTCCTCCTCTACTCCTTCTGACCCAACTTGGTTAGCCGATATCAGCCAGAAGGGCTGAGGTTGGAGGTAGAGCACAAACTGGACCAGTGAACTGGTCAGTGGACTAGTGATGGCAGCAGCAGGAGAGGCAGCCTGCTTTGGGGAGCTTACTGACACTTAGAGTTATATGAGCTTAGGCAAGTTACTTCCTCTCCCTGGGCCTCAGTCTGTCATTTGAAAACTATTGGTTTTTATATATTTCTTTTTAATCTCTGCCAGGTTTGAAGCCACCAGAAATTAAAGGTTGGGCTGAGGTCCTTGAGGACCTTCACATTCTGTGCTTCCCTGGCCAGTAAATGCAAAGACCTCATTTAGATGAGGACGTGTTAACATTCTAGTCCACCATTTACTTCATGGCAGTATAGTTCAGGACGGGGAACCAGCACATCATTTGGGCTTATTTCCTAACATCAAGTAGCTGGGTACTCACAGCCTTCCTTCCCTCTTGACCCCCAACCTTGAGGTCTCTTTTTCTACAAGCTGCTCTGGTCCTGGAGCGCCACCTATGAGGGTCCAGCTCCAGGTGCAAGTGTTTGATGATGAAAGGTGGTGTCCTTGAAGACCCTCTGGCCTGGTCCCCTGGGAACTTATGCCAAGTTTCTCAATGGAGCGGGAGAGATAACATCAAGGCTATACTTTGGGGACCTTGTCTGAGGGATTACACTGTTCAAGGTTGGCTGGAAGTGCTTTAATCACTGTATATGTGGTGACAGCCTCAAGGAGAGTGGCTGCAAAGCCTACAGCCATGGCTTCAGTGGGGACCTGTTTGATGGGTCACAGCACCCCTTCCCTTCTACAAGAGGGTGTGGCCTCTCACCCAACCTGTGTTCCCTGCTCCCAGACCCTGGGAATCCATCTTACTACCTGTGTATGCTTCTTCCTCCTTCCTCAGTTTATCCAAACCATTGACTGATTTCTACCCCCTCCCACCCCGGGAAGTCTTTCTCACCTCTGCTTCCATTTCCAGGATCTCTCCCATTTCTTTCCCTTTTCTGTTTGCAAACCAAAAATAACTCCACTGTGGTGGATGAGATTAGTGTGATGTAGTCTCTTGGATTAAGAACAAAAATGTAAAAAAAAAAAAAGTTAATATTCTTTACTTATTCTCACCTCCTCTAATTAAGCCCACTTTTCCTCATCTCCACCATTTACGAAAAGTAAAAGAAACTCTGTATTACATAATTTTCTTGGTTTTCAGTTTCAGCCTATGACTAGCAATGCAACAGCATTGCTTTATGCTTTTTGCATTGCAAATATGCCAATTTTCTGCTACTTTGCAAATCAAGTGGGTATTTCCAGTGACCTGGGAATCCAACCACTATTTTAATAGCATTCTTTCTATGGGAAAATATGTGTTGAGTTCCAAATAACTTCCAAGTAGAGTTTTGGAGCACAGCCATGTTATAAATTGTGTGCTTTCTATGGGGGCGTTGGAGACTGTTTAGGGCATAGTGGGAGACATTGATCCAAGTACTCATATGGTGTTTTGAAAGGTTGGGGATTTTCTAATTCTATTGAGCAGGGGAATAATTTGATTACACAAAGACCCTTGGAGACAGCATGATGGCTCCTTGATAATAAAATGACAATAAAATCGCAGCCATTTATCAAGTGCTTTATGATGCGCCATGCACCATGTAGCTCGTTTTATGTGCATTACTATTTCAACCCTTATAATAATTCCCAAACACAAATGTCATTATCCCCATTTCACATGTGAGAAACCTGAAGTTCAGAGAGATTAGTTAATTAATACTTTGCCCCACATCACACATGTGGTAATATGTTCTGCCTTCCATGGCCTGGCTCTTAAGCATCATAAAAAAAAGCAAATGTGTACAGCCAAGTGTGGTTTCTAGAATGAGAGAGTTGGCATTTAAGGGCCATGGGCATATGTAGCTTTGCTCGACAAGTTCCCTCAACAAGCTGCAACTCAATCAGAAAGTAAGAAAATTTCATTATTTGGCTGGTCATAAACAATAACCAGTTAAGCAGGTAAACAATCTAGCAATCTAAAAGCACTCTTCCATGTATTATTCCATTAGATGCCCACAATAACCCAGGGAGACAGTGATCAGAGAGTAGATGTGCAACAATCCCATTTTATAGATGAAAAAATTAAAACCCAGAGAAGCCAGGTGAATTATCTGTGTGCACAAGATGAAAATAGCAAAGCTGACCAGGAATCCTTCTGACTTGCTGTGGACATAGTTGAGCTGGGATGGAGTACTTAGTGGTGCATTAGGACACATTCGGGTCTCTGTTTTACAGGTTGGGAGAGCCGCATAAAGTGAGCTTGGCCAATTCTCACACAATCTAGGCTTTTGGGAAAGATGTTCCAGGTGGAGATCACTGCTCCTGCCTCTTCATTTGCTCAAACAGACGGCGTGTGTGAAACAGACATTGCAAACTACATGAATGTTCAGAACAAGCTCTGAACTCTATTCTTCTCACCACTGACTTTAGGTCTTACAGGGGCATTTCTGTCTGAGAGTGGTAGTCCCTAGGAGGAGGTAGCAGGAGAGAGATGAGAAAAGGCAGAGAGCCGTTGGAAATGCGGAAGACCAGCTATGGAATGGAGCCCTGTCTCTCTTTGCCTTCCTCCTAGCACCTCTCGCTAGGGCAGTGACTCCGATTGTCTTTCTGAAGGGTATTGCTTTCAGTGGCTAATAATGTTCCCTAAGGCATTAATAGCTGAGGGAGTCCGTGAAGTCAAGAAGATAGACTCTCCTAAGCTTTGTAACTTGGCCCACTTGGCTCCAACCTCAGCTCTGCTACTTGCTCACCATGGTTTTGTGAAAAAGTGGTTCGTGATGGAAGAATATTAAGGATCCCATAGGGCCCTTGTGAGGACTAAACACTATAGCCCATGTAAAGTTCCTAGAACAGGGCCTCATGTAGAGTAGTCCTCAATAAATGGTAGCTTCATGTGCATTATTCCCCTTGTCGATGACATGTGCATTCTCATCTGAGGCTCTGGAGGTTACAAGTTGCTTCAGTTCTGTGCTAGCATAATTTAGACCCTGTGGCAGGTCTACTGGTTAGTTTATCCAACACGATTTACCGAGTACACACAGTGAGCCAGGAAGTCAGAGAACTTTACTGCTCCTCATAAGCTCCCTGACATCTCCCAGTTGCTAAGAGATAGGCAGGGCTCTGCAACTCATTCTGGCCAGTGGGCTGGGGGGGGAGTAACGTGTTAAATCCTGGGCCAGGAATTTAAGAACTGATGTGCGGCCCTTCATCTTCCTCTTCTTTTGGCTACAACGAAGTAGAGGCCGTGCTCCCCGAAAGCCATAGCTGTAAGATAAAGGCAGCTTTGGTCCCTGAATCACCATTCGGACAGGAGTAGCCCTGGAGATCAGCTGATCTTGTCTGAACAAAAAAATAAATACTCATGTATTAACTCACGAAGACCTCAGGGTTTATTCTCTACTACAGCACAGCCAAACCTAACTAATACATACATAACTAGGCATTGTGCCGAACAATAAAGATATAAAAAAAAAAAAAAAAAACCTTTTAGGATGTCAATCTCTGCTCTCAAGAAGCTTATAGTCAAAGAAGACAGACTTTAATAGCTCATTCTCTGTTAGTTGCTATGGCATAGAGTTAACAGGAGTCCTTTCCTGGGGGAAGTTATCAGGGGATTTAGGAATATTCCCATTGCTTCTCAGGTAATATCCATAGATGATGTTCTACTCCATCTGGTTTAGACAAGCTCCAATTCTCAGCTTACCCATAAAGTGAGGAAGTGACTATCTTAGAGATCTTGTACAAATGAAAGGATCCTATAAAATGCAGAATAGCCTAGTGGTTAAGAGTAAAGTTTGGGGACTTTTGCTTCCTGTTTGGAGATAGGAGAACGCAGAAAGTCATTTCTCCTTTGATTCTATTTCAAGACTCTCTATTTTGCTCCACTGATCTATTTGTCTATCTTTTTACCAATACCACACTGACTCAATCATGGTTCTTGGGCAGTTTCCTCCAGATTGATCTACAGATTCAGTCTGACCCAGTCGCAATCCCAGAAGGCTCTGCATTGGAGGGAATTGGTACCTAGTTCCGTGCAAGCTTATTTCTCAAAGAAACTACCCCAGTCCAATTGTTTGAGAAAAGTTGACTTCTCTGCCTTTTGGAAGTGATAACCATGTCACTGGTTTCTTCTGCCAGTAATCAGGAAGCAATGGTCAAGTTACAGTGTACATTCCCGAGGGCTGGGGCTTTTCCCTCTGACGGACACCCATAAATATTCCATTGAGTGGTTTCTAAGACTTAACTTCGCTAGGCATAACCTTCTCTGTAGTGTCTTTAAAGCAAAACCTTCCTTTGCCAGTCCCCTCAGTGTCCCTTGACCTGTCTCTATACAGCCCCTTTTGGCCACATCGCTCCCCTTGAAAACTCACGATCAGCACCTCTAACGCCCACACAGTCTCCCGCCTCTCTTCTAGACCTCTTGCCGTTTGATCTGCTTCCCCCTTTCAAGCGCACAGAAGATACCAAGGAACAAACCTGATGCTAGCGTCTTCCAGTCCCTGGGGAGAGTGGTGTCCAGAGGCAGCTGTTGGAAACCTGGCTTACCGCTGGATGTGGCAGGAGACATAGGTCACTACCCACAACTCCTTGAGTTCAGAAGCAATTCAAGGTAATAAGTTAATTTTCCAGCTTGGAAGTAAATGAGCAACTAGGTCAGCACAAGGTTAATCTTGAAATGAACTTTGTGGGTTTTGCAAAGTCATCTCAAATTTGAGTGAGTTTGATTACACAATTAAACTCCAAACTAAAATAGTTGCCTCTATGCTCCCAAGCCATATAGTTTCCCAATTCGTCAAAGATGGTTTCAGAAAGGGAGCAGGTGATTTCAGGTGGAGAATTACAAAAGCATCTGTGTTGTAAAGGAAAGGATTGTCTGGGGATGTTCACTGAATAATTTAAAATAATTTAAAATGTCAATAATTTAAAAATCATTTGTCCGGGTCCTTCCCTCTGGGCATGCCCCAGCTCTTGTCACATCTCCTTAGTAGTGTAACAAAAATGAACATTTATTAAGTGCTTACAATGGGCCTGACATATTGCCTGCATTATTTTACTCGATCGTCACCTGCAGCCACATGGGCAGATATTATTTTCCGCATCTTTTCAGAAGAGAAAATGAAGTTATTTAACTTGCCCTTTCTTCCCTAAGGAGCAGAGTAGGGATTTGACTCTAGCCTGCAGCCACCATTCGGTGGCATGTGAAGATTGTAGGCAATTCTGTGGACCACGGCAGTGGGATTTGTCTATCTTTTAGGATCTGTGGTTGGAGCAAAAATATCACTTTGCTGCGGATTTGTTATATCATCCCCACTGGCTACTCTATACTGCTTTTGCTTGGAGAGTAATTGCTACCTGTTGTGTTACCACTAGATGGCAGTGTGACCTCAGAAATGCTTTTCAAAGGGCCCATACTCTGGGATCTGGAAATTCCACAGCAATTTTCACTCCACCATCAGCCTCTAGGCCATGCCCACGGTCAGCTCCCCCAACACCTGGCCTGCTCACTGTCCCCTGATCCAGACTTTCCATTGCCATTTTCCAATCTTGGATCGTGTCCTTCCCTTCCAGGGGACATTAGTTGTAGGGGTTAGGAGCCCAGCCCCTGGAGCATAATGCCTGAGCTCAAATCTGTGGCCACTTAATTTCTCTATATTTCAGTTTTCTATAACATTTCCCACACTTTAATGAGAAGTAAATCAGTGAATGCTTTTAAGGGTCTCGTAATAGATACAACATATAGGTCTCATAACTTGATTCATAGCTTGAATCTGGTTGAAAGTAGATTCTCAAGTTTGAATCTACTACAGTGTTTTGGGAACATTTTGAATCTGATCACTGAGCTAAGGAGCATCCTCTCTTCCAAGGTGACTAACGTTTGCCTCTACTTGCACCAAAACACATTGTTTTCATGCCTCTGCCTTGTACTTGCTGTTCCTTCTTTCTGGAATATTCTCATTGCTCCTACTTGTCTGTAACACTGAATTGATGTGTCTACCCATCCATGAAGCCTTCCCCAGTCTACCAGACAGAGCTGACTCATGTGTGTGTGTGTATGTGTGTGTGAAACTTGTCACACTCTACTCCAGGGGGTCCATTATGGTGGTGGCTTTTGCAGAATTTTGAGTTCCTTGAGACCAGAAACCATGTTGTATTGGCTCTAGAATCCCACTGCCCAGCGTAGGGCCTGGCACACAATGGGCACAGGATGATAGTTTGTTGTAGAGTTAGGAAACAAGTGATACAACCTGAATGCTCAAAGAAACAGGCATAGCATGCAGCCAGCCTCATTCATTCCCATTTTTACCCACTTCACCCTCCTCTTTTTCCTTTCTCCTATGGGTGGCACTGGAAGAGTAGGGCCAATTTAATGCAAAGGTCAGGATATCTTTGGTTTCTGGACTGCTGACTGAGGTTCACATTTCTGAACTTGCAATGACATGAGTAGATTCAGGGGCCAAATTCCAAGTGATCACACATTCTGTTGATACAGTCAGCTTTATTAAGTCCCAAGATTCCGAACAGCCCTCCAGCTCCTTGCCCACATATCACCACACCGCTGGACTCCCACTGGAGTCCGCCATTGTGAATGCTGAGTGAGCTACCTTGGGCTCAAATGGACCCACCACGCCTGCCATACCACTAGGGGTAAGAAGAGTTTTTGGTGCCTCTGGAAAGCAGCTGCCTGAAACTGCCCTTCTTCTTTCCCCTTGATACACTGAATTTGCAAGTCTTCTTTCCTTGGAAGTATTCTGTGTGCACTCAAGGTTCATTCCTTGAAGTAGGGAAATTCAGGCTCTGTGATCGTGCTGCCTGGCATTCCTATACTTTGCTGGGAGGTGGCAGCAAGCATTGGTTGTTCTCAAGCCTATTTGATCCACAAACCGGATCTACTTCCTAGAATCATGGGTTGACTATAATTTTAAACATTAAGCTACAGTTCTACCCCATCGCCCCAGGCTCTCAACCCTAATTATTTCCACTGTATGATTCTTGGTCACTCAAAAGTCTGCGGCATGAGAAAAGAAATGCAAGAGAAGGCAGGAGCAGAAATAAGACACAGTTATGGTCTCCCAGTTGCTGAAACCGTCTTAGGTTTCACTTTTTTAAGTTCTAGTATAATTTACACATAATAAAACAAACTCACTTTAAATGTACAGTTTGATGGATTTTGACAAAACTGGTATAACCTCTGACACAGTCAAGTTGTTGGATATTTCCACCACAGAAAATTTCCTGTTTCTTCCCAGTCAGTGCCCTCCCACCCACAGCAATGATTTCTGCTCTGATTTCTATCACTGTGGCTTAGTTTTGCCTGTTCTAGAACTTTAATTTATGGGAATCCATTAAATGATTATTTATGCATGTTTAGCTTCTTTCACTCAACAAAATGCTTTTGAGATTCATCTATGTTGCTGCTTGTATGAGTAGTTTATCCTTTTTTCATTGCTTAGTGTTGTTCTATTATGTTAGCAGAACTCAAATTTGTTTATTCATTACCCTGTAGGTGGGCATTTGGGTTGTTAACCAGTTTGGGGGTTACTATGAATAGAAGTGCTATGAACTTCTCTACACAAGTCTTTTTTAAAAATATTTTATTTTTAAGTAAGCTCTACACCCAACATGGGGATTGAACTCAAAACCCGAGATCAAGAGTCACATGCTCTTCCGACTGAGGTGCCCCACTCTACTATTCTTTTTGTGAACACATTTTTATTTCTCTTGGATAGATGCCCAAAAGTAAAACTGCTGAGTAACAGAGTAGTTATATTTTTACCTTTGTTAGAAAAACTTATTCCAAGTGGTCATACCATTTCACATTCCCAAGCCCAGAGTACGAAAGTTTTAGTTCTTTGGCTTGGCCTAAGTTTGTTCTGTTAGCACATAGTCACCACTTAGAACGGTTCAAAGAACCATAACAATGGGTCTCAGAAACAGATTTCTGAGTGTTCTTTTCCTCGGAGATGCTTCATACTTTAGTACCCTTGTTAGAAAAAGGGGTTTCCCCTCACTGGGACCTTAGACACAGCATGCAAAATTAGGAAGGATGTCCAAGGAGCAATAAAGGAGGAAGGCAATACAGCTCAGCCCACCATGCAGGATCAAACCCAACAACCGATTTGATGACAGATGTTCAGGCCAGATCACCCTCAAATTGAAGAGTGCCTTTACAACAAGTCACTATACCATTCCTGGGTAATCAGAGAAATTTATTTGCAGTCCGTTAGCTAATTGTTCCCATACTGAGCACAGATCTTAACTAAATGCCCTAAATGACATTTAAATTTCTGGTCTGTTATGAAACAGTTGATGATTTACCATGCTCATATCCTGCCAGTAGAGTTGACTTTAATTTGCTGAAGATTGCGGCTGATTTCTGAGATCCCTAAAATAAGATATGAAGTAAAGATCCCAAGATAATATGTTAAGTGCTGTGGAAGATAGAGACTTTGCTGTCAGGATAGGGACATGGCATGCCAGCTAGGTGGCATTTGGTGAGTCATGTCACTTCTCTTGGCGCCAGGTCACGCAAAACCAAGTGGGAACAATAATTCTTATTTCTCCCCTCCTTCCTGCTACGGTGGGTGTGAGATTCAAATGAGATACAGCTGCATTCAAATCCTGACTGCCACATCCTACCAAAAGCTTGACTGTGTTACTTTTTTTTTTTTTTTAAGATTTTATTCATTTATTTGCAGAGAGAGACAGAGAGAGAGAGAGGAAACACAAGCAGGGGGAGTGGGAGAGGGAGAAGCAGGCTTCCCGCTGAGCAGGGAGCCCGATGCGGGGGCTCGATCCCAGCACCCTGGGATCATGACCTGAGCCGAAGGCAGACGCTTTAACCCTTTAACTGACCGAGGCATCCAGGTGCCCCTTGGCTGTGTTATTTACTTAACTTTCCAAATTTGGGTTTTCATCCCTGTAAAGTGAAGGTAACAAGAGAATACCTTACAAGGTTGTTACAAGAATCAGGTAATGTGTGTAAAGCACCTATCACCATGGGTGCTCAGTAAATGGGAGCCTCATTGTTAGGCAGGCTACTGGTTTGGGACACACAAGGATGCCCCTAACCAGATGGCAGTTTTTTCAAATGGCAGAGCCACTCAATCGACAGCCCACCTTTGTTGAACTAGGCACCACGTCCCGCTGATAAAGCTCACAAGGTGACAGCAACAGTGACTGGGCTGTGATAGGTAACCCGGGTCACCTGGGGCCACCCTCTTTTGAACACTACACAGCAGATAAGCCTGCTTTGGCTCCCACCTTCCATGAGTGGGGGATTCTCAGCCCTCCCCTCCGTGCTTCCGTGGATTCTCAGCACCTGCATCTCTTTCTGGTTCTTCCTGAGTTCCGGCTTCTGCTGAATTCTTGATCATCCCTTGTGTCTTCCCTCCCGAAATTGGTGTCCCATTTTCATTCTTCACTGATCCCAATGGGAAACCCGTATCCTTTTCTCTTCCATGAAAGTGATTTTCTTTTATCTTATTAGGTACAAATAACCAGGTTGGTCTGCTAGGATTTATCGGAGTACAAGGTTTTGTTCTAGTGTGCACCTGTATTTTTGCTCTTTTACTTTCCCGCATTTCTTGTAGAGAGTGGCTTCTGATGTTCTTACTTCTCTTAAGTTCACAATCCTTCTACGTAGGTGCAAGCATGTGACCCAATTATATGTTCTAGTTTGTTCATGCATGAATATATACCCGTGGAAACACATTTTGAAAAGTCACATGCTACTATGTTTCACCTTTATATTACAGTTAGGACATTATATTGATTTTTTATAATAATGTGCATAGGTAGGTATATTTTATCTATGAAGTTAATTATAGGATGGTGGGGGGGGCAAGAACTATATATCACATAAAGAGGGCGTTGGGTCTGATAGTGCTGAGAACCAATACTGTGGGTGCTGTCTGGGTGAGCTGGAGCGACATCTTTCCATTCTTATGGCTTCTCCGTTTGCTGGCAAGAGCTCTGGTTAGAGCAGGGGTGTCGAATGCAAACCCCACAGTGTAGGGTGAGGTCTGGATGGGGCTCTCCCTGTGTGAGGGCCAAGTACTTTTGCACAGCAGCGGCTTCCCTGTCTTTCCACTAGATGCCAGCTGCAGCCCAGGAGACTGGATGGCTCTTTCTGTGCAGCTCTGGGAGTTTCCAAAAGCAGCACAAGGAATGTTGTTCCAGGTCCAAGCACACTGCTGTCCCCGGGCGTTGGATGTCTGCTCACAGCACCTCGACTGCTTGGTTCCCTACCTGTTCTGATTTCAGAGCAACAGGGTCAAGTTTAGGCATACAGCAGCATAGCAAGTGACAAACAGGGTGACCACGATGGGATCCCAGCATCTACGCAGATGACCTTGCTGACCCAACTGTCCTCACACCCACCCACAGAGCACATCTGCTGGAGACTGACCGTAAATATTTACCTTTCATTAAACATGTCATCGCTGCTGTTCACTCAGAGTATCAAGCACCCGTGCAGAGGCCGGGGGCTGAAGCTCGGTGAGGGGGAACAGTGAACTGGAGTTCCTTCTCACTGCTGGAAAACTTCTCCATTCTGTGCCAGCCAGAACCTGGGATAAGGCCTTGCCTGTGCTGTGACCGATCTTCGTCTTGGGTTTTGCTGAACGGAGTCGAACAAGAATGAGTACTTTCTAGAAGCGAAAGTAGATCCCTCTGGGTTCCTAAGGATGTGATAATAATATGGAGAGACACAGAAAGACCGGACAAATGAGATGGAGGGATGCTGCCCAATAGAACGTTAGTGATGTTCCCAGAGGGCCACCAGCCACATGTGGCTACTGAGCATTGAAATGTGGCTAGTGTGACTGAAGAACTGAATTCTAAATTTTACTCAACATGAATTAATTACAATTTAAATAGCCGTATGTGACCGATGGCTACTGTACTGAACAGGTAGATAGGGAATATGAGACAGAGGCAAAATCAAAGGCCTCCAAAGTGTCAAGTGCTATGTTGGATTTATATATGTACATGTGTATGTATTACATATAATACATATGTAACTCCCACATGTGTGACTTACATGTTATTTAAATATATGTAAATGAGAACACGACCCTCAGAGAGGTAGTTGAAGTTGGACCTGGTACTAGAAGGTACAATAGCATTGGGAATGGGTGGGTGCACAATGGGGGGAGGAGAATTTGCCATAAGAGAATAAGATGAGTTAACTGATTGGGGCCAGGGGTTTCCTAAGATGCAGAGATGAAAAGGGGTCCAAAGGAGTCCCTTTCCACCAGAGGAGGGACAAAAGGTGGTGACCGCAGAAAGACAACTGAGGTTATCAAGGCCCCTGCTCTCCATAAGGACCGTGGATTTCAGGATAGAGGGGAGGGGCAAGCACACAGTAAAAAGAACTGGGGGCAGACAGTTCAGGAAAAAAAGAGGAAGGAGGCCCTCTGCCTGGTGGGAAGGTCGGTATGGTGGGGGCAGCTGGGGCAGTGGCAGCTGCAGCATGAAGATGTTTGCTTCTTTAGCCCACGAGTCAGGTGGAAGACATGCGGAACTGGGCAGTGAGAGAAATGTTCAAAGACCATGGAAATCTACTGGTTTAATACATCTCCCATGTAATTTCCTTTTAATTATAGCTATTTTAATACTTTTTATTAGCAGAGTAAGCAAGGCAGTCAGACCCTACCAATTCCAAATAATAAACAAGGTACTCTGGGAGAGAATCCATCAGTGCGGTCAGAGAAGGAGCACCTCATTCAAATCTCACAGGGATTGTGCCTTTTGAGTTCCAGAACAACATTTTGTGGTAGGGGTTATGGGTTTTACAGCTGAGGAAACTAAGGCTCAGAAAGGATAAGAAGCTGACTCAAGGGTGTACAGCTAGGAAGAGCCAGACCTCAGTTTAATACCAAGATCTTAGTACTTTGTGTTTAGTGTTCAAATTCAGTGGAATTAAACACATTCTAAACATTCTCACTCTCTTGCTTATAATGACCCAATACACAAGTGATTGGAGAACAATAAAATGAAATTGATATTTTATAGACATTGGGGTTTTCTTCTTTTGTTTTTTTTGTTTGTTTATTGAGGTAGAATTGACATGCAATATTTATAGACATTGTTTTTTATAACCCTTTGAATAGCTTAACTTTTAGATACCAAATAGCTTTTCCCCCTAGGTTTTGTTTTATATTTAAATTATTTTTATTGATGTAAAATTGGTATATAACATTATATGTTTCAGACACAATTACAACACTATAATTTGATATATGTATACACTACGAAGTGATCACCTTAAGTAGAGTTACCATCCATCACCATATAATTGAACCCCTTCATCCATTTAACTCCCCCTCAATCTCCTTCCCCCCAAAACCACCATTCTCTTTTCTGTATCTATGAGTTTGTTTTTGTTTTGTTTTGTTTGTTCATATGTTTTGTTTTTTTAGATTCCACATATAAGTGGAAATCACACGGTATTTGGACTGACTTATTTTGCTTAGCATAATATTCTCAAGGTCCATCCATATTGTTACAAATGGCAAGATTTCCTTCTTTTTAAAGGCTGAGTAATATTCCATTATGAACATATACCACAATTTCTTTATCCATTTTCTTTATCCATTCACCCATTGATGGACACCTTGGTTGTTTCCATATCTTGGCTATTGTAAATAATGCTGCATATATATGCTGGTGCATATATCTTTTTGAATTAGTGTTTTCATTTTCTTCAGATAAATACCCAAAAGTGGAATTGCTGAATCATATGGTAGTTCTATTCTTAATTTTTTGAGGAATCTCCATACAGTTTTCCATAGTGGCTGTACCAATTTACATTCCCACCAATGTTATATAAGGATTCCCTTTTCTCCACCTCCTCCCTAACACTTATTTCTTTTCTTTTTGATTATAGCCCTTTTAACAGGTGTGAGGTGATAACTCATTGTGATTTTGATTTGTGTTTCTGTGATAGATAATTAGTGATGTTGAACATCTTCTCATGTGCCTGTCGGCAATCTACATGTGTTCTTTGGAAAAATGTCTATTTAGGTCCTTTGCCCATTTTTTAATCAGGTTTGTTTGCTTTTGTTATTGGGTTGTATGAGTTCTTTATATATTTTGGATATTAACCCCTAATTGGTTATATGATTTGCAAATATCTTCTCTCATTCAGTAGGTTCTTTTTTGTTTTGTTGGTACTTTCATTCACTGTGCAAGAGCTGTTTAGTTTGGTATAGTCTCATTTTAAAATGTTTTCTTTTGATTTCCTTTGCTTTTGGAGTTAGATCCAAAAAACATTGCTCAGACCAATGTCAAGGAGATCACCACTTTGTTTCCTTCTACAGATTTTATGGTTTGAGGTTTTACCTTCAAGTCTTTAATCCATTTTGAGTTAATTTTTGTGTATGGTGTATGGATAGTGGTCTAGTTTCATTCTTTTGCATGTAGCTGTCCAGTTTTCTCAACATCATTTACCGAAGAAATTGTCCTTTCCCCATTGTATATTCTTGACCCCTTTGTCTTAAATTAACTTACCATATTTGTGTGGGCTTGTTTCTGGGCTCTGTATTCTATTCCAACGGTCTATTTGTCTGTTTTTATGCCAATGCCAATGTTTTGATTACTATAGCTTCATAGTATAGTTTGAAATCAGGGAGCATGATACTTTTAGCTTTGTTCTTCTTTCTCAAGATTGCTTTGGCTATTTGGGGTCTTCTGTAGCGCCATGAAATTTTAGAATTATTTGTTCTAATTCTGTGAAAAATGCCATTAGGATATTGATAGGAGTTGCATTGAATCTATAGATTGCTTTGGGTAAGACAGACATTTTAACAATGTCTTCTAATCCATGAACATGGAAGATCTTTCCACTTATTTGTACCTTCTTCAATTTCTTTCATCAATGCTTTATAGTTTTCAGTATACAGGTCTTTTACCTTCTTGGTTAAATTTGTTTCTAGGTATTTTATTCTTTTTGATGCAATTGTAAATGGGATTGTTTTTTTTTAAATTTCTCTTTCTGATAGTTAATTACTAGTGTATACTAATGCAACAAATTTCTGTATATTGATTTTGTATCCTGCAACTTTATTGAATTCATTTATTAGTTCTAATCATTTTTTGGTAAAGTCTTTAAGATTTTCTGTGTATAGTATTGTGTCATCTGCAAATAGTGACAGTTTTACTTCTGCCTTTCTAATTTAGATGACTTTTATTCTTTTTCTTGCCTAATTGCTATGGCTAGTAGGACTTTCAATACTATGTTAAATAAAAGTGGTGAAAGTGGGTATTCTTGTCTTGTTCCTGACCTTAGAGGAAAAGCTTTCAGCTTTTCACCACTATGATGTCAGCTGTGGGTTTGTCATGTATGGACTTTATTATATTAAGGAACATTCCCTTCTATACCCACATTGTTGAGAGTTTTTATCATAAATGAATGTTGAGTTTTGTTGAATGCATTTTCTGCATGTATTGAGATGATCATATAGTTTTTATCCTTCATTGTGTTAATGTGGTATATCATGTTGATCACTTTGTGGGTGTTGAATCATCCTTGCATCTCTGGAATAAATCCCACTTGATCATGATATATTATCCTTTTAATGTATTATGGATTTCGGTTTGCTAATATTTTTGTTGAGGATTTTTTCCATCTATATTCATCAGGGATATTGGCCTGTAATTTTCTTTTTTTGTGCTCTCCTTGTCTGGTTTTGATATCAGGGTAATACTGGCCTTGTAAACTGAATTTTGGAAACATTTCTCCTCTTTAATTTTTTGGAAGAGTTTGAGAATGATAGGTATTAAATCTTCTTTGAATATCTGTTAGAATTCACCTGGTGAATTCTGGTCCTGGACTTTGTTTTTTTGGGATATTTTTGATTACTGCTTCAATCTCTTTACTAATAATCAGTCTATTCAGATTTTCTATTTCTTCCTGATTCAGTCTTGGAAGATTGTATGTTTCTAGGAATGTATCTATTTCTTCTAGATTGTCCAATTTGTTTGGCATATAATTGTTTGTAGTGGTCTCTTATGAGCCTTTGTATTCCTGTGATACCAATTGTAACTTTTCCTCTTTCATTTTTTATTTTATTTACTTAACCCCTCTCTTTTTTTTACATGGTGAGTCTAGTTAAAAGTTTGTCAATTTTCCTTTTCAGAGAAAAGCTTTGTCTTTTCAGAGAACCAGTTCTTAGTTTCATTGACTTTTCTAATTGTTTTTTAGTCTCTATTTCATTTATGTCACTCTGATCTTTATTATTTCCTTTCTCCTATTAACTTTGAGCTTTGTTTCTTCTTCTTTTTTTTTGGTTCCCTTAGGTGTATAGTTAGATTGTTTATTTGAGATTTTTCTTGTTTCTTGATGTAGGCCTATATTGCTATAAACTTCCCTCTTAAAACTGCTTTTGCTGCATCCCATAGATTTTGTACTGTTGAATTTCCATTTTCATTTGTCTCTGGGTATTTTTAAACTTTCTCCTTTGATTTTTTTTGTTGACCTAATGGTTCTTCAGTAGCATGTTGTTTAATCTTCATGTAATTGCCATTTTTTTCCAGTTTTCTTTCTGTAATTGATTTCTGGCTTTACACCATTGTGGTCAGAAAGGATGCTTGATATGATTTCAATCTTCTTGAATTTATTGAGTTGTGTTATATGGCCTAACATGTGATCTATCCTGGAGAATGTTCTACATGCACTTGAGAAAAATGTGTATTCTGCTGCTTTGGGATGAAATTTTCTGTATATATCTATTAAGTCCATCTGGTCTAAAATGTCAGATGGTTGATGCTTCATTTTTGGTTTTCTGTCTGGATGATCCATCTATTGATGAAAGTAAGGTATTAAGGTCCCCTACTATTATTGTATTGCTGTCAATTTCTCCCTTTAGGTCTGTTAATATTCACTTTATATGTTTAGGTGCTTCTGTGTTGGGTGCATATATTTACAAGTGTTATATATACTTTTTGGATTGACTTTTTTTTTTAAGATTTTATTTATTTGTTTGACAGAGACACAGCAAGAGAGGGAACACAAGCAGGGTGCGTAGCAGGCTTCCTGATGCAGGGCTCGATCCCAGGACCCTGGGATCATGACCTGAGCCAAAGGCAGACGTTTAATGACTGAACCACCCAGGCACCCCAAGATTGACTTTTTTTCAATCATATAATGCCCTTCTTTATTTATTCTTACAGCCTTTGTTTTAACGTTTATTTTGGTTGATATAATTACTGCTACACCAGCTTTCTTTTCACTTCCATTTGCATGGAACATCTTTTTCTACCCCTTTACTTCCAGTCTGTGTGTGTCCTTAGATCTGAAGCAAGTCTCTTGTAGGCAACATGTAGGTTGGTTTTTTTTTTTATCCATTTAGTCATTCTATGTCCTTTGACCAGAGAATTTAGTGCATTTACATTTAAAGTAATTTTTGATAGGTATGTACTTATTGCCATTTTGTTTGTTTTCTGGTTGTAGTTGTAGTTCCTCTCTGTTCCTTTCTTCTTCTGTTGCTCTCTTCCTTTGTGGTTTGGTGATTTCCTTTAGTGTTATGTTTAAATTTCTTTCTCACTGTCTTTTGTGTATCTACTATGGATTTTTGCTTTGTGGTTACCATAAGGTTCACATATATCCCTTAAGCTATCTTTACTTTTTAAAATTATTTTTTCTGGGCGCCTGGGTGGCTCAGTTGGTTGGGCGACTGCCTTCGGCTCAGGTCATGATCCTGGAGTTCAGGGATCAAGGCCCACATCGGGCTCCCTGCTCATCAGGGAGTCTGCTTCTCCCTCTGACCCTCCCCCCTCTCATGCTCTCTCTATCTCATTCCCTCTCTCAAATAAATAAAATCTTAAAAAAAATTTAAAATTCTTTTTTCTTTTTCCTGCCCTGTTTAGGTGATGTCCACTGCCCTGTTTTCCAGGTCATTAATCCATTCTTCTGCTTCATCCAACAGCATTTTGCTGTTGAACTACTGTAGCATAGTTTTCAGTTCAGCGATTATATTCTTCAGCTCTGCAATTTCTGTTTGGTATTCTCCAATCTTTTCTTTCTCCTTTTTCAAGTTCTGACTGTGTTTATTCTTTCTTCTCCTGAGTTCAGTGAGCATTGTTATGACCATTACTTTGACCTCTATCAGGTAGATTTCTTATTTCTATTTCTTTAAGTCCTTTTTCTGATGTTTTGTCTTGTTTTCACTTGAAGCATATTTTTCTGTCTATTCATTTTGCTTGACTGTTTCTATGAATTAGGCAAAACAACTATCTCTCCTAGTCTTGAAGGAGTGGACTTAAGTAGGAGATGAAACTTATCATTCAAACTTTTTCTAGCTTTCGTTTGTTTCTTAGACCTTTGTGATTGTCTAAGTAGCCTTATTTGTCCTTGATAAGTCCCAGTTGTTGAGGATGTGCCAAGACCTGTCACTGTTCCAAAGGGAGGGATCACAAACAGTGCCCAGTTTTAGGCTAATTGTAACCCAGGTCCTCAGGCAGCAGATTTTTAAGTATGCAAATAGGTATTGTCCTGTGGGTTGGCAATTATAAACTAGGCTGACCTCCAGACTAAGAGATCTGGAGGTGTACCCTGGGTGACAGTTGCAAAACTCATGGCTTTAGATATGTGTATGAACTCCTTTTGGGAGCTATCAGTGAGCTGTTGTTAGGCCAAGGGAGGGGGCTAATATGATGTGTTTCTACCTACATTCCCATTATCTCTGGATGTGTGGCAAGCCTGAAACTGCCTCTCAGGCTGAGCTCTAGGACAAGGAATAGGCCTTTTTCACATGAAGAGTGGGGGTGTGTTTCAGTCTGCTGTTTGTGCAGTGCTCAGGGGGTGGTAGCTTGCTAAAAATTTTCTCTCTGATTGTTTCAGACCCAGAAGTACAATCCCCCTGGCCACCAGGCCATGGGCTCAGTGGCATCTGAGTGGGCTGCTTGTGCCTTCTGGCTGTGGCCTGCTGTGCCACAGCCATGATGTGTGGGGGAGGGGAGCTCAGCTGGTCCCTGTGGCAGAGCAAACAATGGCTGTGGTGCCCAGGGGCTGGGCACTACCACTGGAGCTAGCAGGCTGGGGGGCAGGGTGTGAGGAGTACAACAATTGTACCCACCAGTGCCTAAGTCCCTGGAGAATGTCCCAACAGATCTCTGTCTTGCAGATGTTTCCAGATAAGCAAATGAGTCTCCTTTGCTTAGGTCTAGGTGCCTTTCAAACTGTTTCTTTTGTACTGGGCTCCCGGGTGAATGAGTCTGTTTGTGAGCCTTTTAGAAGAGCAGATTTTCTGTTTCTTATGGCCCTATGATACTCCTGGAAATAAGCCCCACTGGTTTTCAAGGCCAGACACTTGGGGGCTTATCTCTCTGCCATGGGTCCCAAGGATTGGGGTGCTTCATGTGGGACACAAATCCCTCACTCCTCAGAGATGAGCTCTGTAGTATGAGCTCTCTCCCAGCTGTGGGTGGCTGTGCCTGGGGTGTGGTTTCTTACCTGGAAACCATGTCTCCACCTCTTCTACTTGTCTCACTGTGGCCCTTTTATCCTTTGTTGTGGAGGCACTGTTCAGCTACATTTCAGGTCCTTTTCTGAAGGAAGTGTTGCATATGCACTTGTAGATTTGTTGTGTTATTGGGATGAGGTGAGTTCAGGATCCTTCTACACTGCTATCTTGAACCCTCCTCTCCCCCTAGGTTTTTTTTTTTTTTAAGATTTTATTTATTTATTTGCCAGAAAGAGATAGCGAGAGAGGGAACACAAGCAGAGGGAGTGGGAGAGGGAGAAGCAGGCTTCCCACTGAGCAGGGAGCCGGATGTGGGGCTTGATCTCAGGACCCTGGGATCATGACCTGAGCTGAAGGAAGATGCTTAATGACTGAGCCACCCAGGCGCCCCTCCCCCTAGGTTTTAAATGTTAATAATAGAGGATAGTTTTGAACTGTCACCTCTGAGTCATGGGTCCAACATTTTCCATGCTCCATTCTACAGCATGGCTATTTATCAAATGATAATGATGATGTTAATTAAATAAGAATATCACAAACATTGATAGTCCCATATTCCAATTAGAAAGATGCAGCTATGACCCATACCTAATCAAAGCAGAACTATTATCAGTGCAATTGGTTTTTGCTTTAAGGAGGAGGTTGCTTACAGCCTTGTTGCTCAAGTTGAAGCAAAAAAACATGGAGTATCTTAAGGCAGGCTATTCATTCAACAGGTATGTCTTGGGTGCCTTTGTGTGGCATACACTGTTGCAGGTGTCATCTACACTCTTGTCTTTCTAGCGCTCAGAGCCTAGAATTCTAGTGCATTCAGAGCCTCCTGGGAATTTCAAACTCACACGCTTGATATTTAGGATTCTTCCATGTCTAACCCCACTTGCCTTTGAGGGCTGCCACATCTGTCCCTTCATGCATGATCCTGGCTGACTTGGTATTGCTACCTGGCCACATGACCACCCCTCATTGCTTCCTGGGCATCCTTCTCAAAGCTATGCACTGAAACACCCCAGAAAGTGGGGGACCACTCTTTCATCAAGGATATACATGTATAAAGCTCTCTTATATGTAGAATTCTTCTATGATACCTAGTGGCTCTGGATGTAGCAAAACCTCTAAGAAACCAAATTTAGGAAAATTCCACAAGTTTGTTGAAACTATTCAAGCAACGTGAATTGGCATAAATTCTATAAGTACCTAACAGGAAAAAAATTTTGGTAATTACTAGTTTGGTAAATTGATCATTTAACAAATTAATGATTTTACAAAACTGAATTTTTGGCTCATTTGTTTTCAGCCAATTGATTTTTGTGCATTTCTTTTCGTTGCTGATTTTGCTTCCTTGTTCCTAGGAAGCAATGAGGCAGTGTAGAAGAATCCTGAACTAGAGGAGAAGTTTAGAATTATGATGATGTGTGAAGAGTCAACTAAACCAAAGACAGTGAGATTCAACTTCACAAAGGGGTGTGTTTTATCTGCCTTCCCCTTCATCCCTTTCTACTTCTCCTCTTTCTGTTCCATATCTGTCCTGTTTATGGACCCCTTAGTAGGCACAGTGAGTTCATCTTTGAATCCCTACAACACTCACACCGTTGCATTGAGCAGAATAGTGTCTGTTGACATTATTTATGATGGAGAACTTTCTTTTAGGATCCAATCTTACCTAAGGAATCCAGCCTGAAAGTCTTATTTTAGTTTAAATGACAAAAGGGGCTTGGGTAAAATGACTGAACCATATCAGTCTTCTTTTCAGAAAGCATTAATGTGAAGAGGAGAAGAGATTTGAGAAGGCAGACATATGACTTCTCCTCTGACTGTGTCTGGTTCCACATTCTGGAAGATAACCCCAAAGTTCCCTGCTTTGTTTGTTTGTTGTTTATCATGAAAAATGAGATTGAGCTTAAGAGATGGGTCAGGACCTCACATAACAAGTAAATGGGGAATCAGAACTAGAATGCTTGGTATTTGGATCAGTTTGGGGTGGGGGGTGAGAGATCTAATGCTTACCTTTTTTCTTTTCCCTTATTATGGAAATCACAAAGTCAGATAAAAATCCTTGCTTCTGCTTCTTCCCAATGAAGATTTATGAGATTATCCTAGTGGTTGCTTGCTGGAGTGCTGCAGGGAGAAACATTAGTTTAATACACCAATACAATGTCCACAATTCCACATGAAAATGAATTTAGGGGCCACCAAACCTGGACAGGCCACAAAGCTGTACAGAGCCCTGATGAATGAATAGAACCACATTATAAGGTTCTCCAGAGAGTGGGGCAAAAGGAACCGATTGTCTTTCTGAAGTATACGAGCAAGAATGCAAGCCTTAATTAACGAAGCCCAAGGTTGATTTTTCTTGCTGCCTTTTTCTCTAAAAGACAAATAATAAGAAATGAATGAGGTTGAAAGCAAATGAGAACCATATTTGGAAAGCAAAGCATACCCAAACTTTTGGCTGAGCTGGTTGCAAAGAGCTAAAGTTCTTTAATCATCTTACTGGAGATGTAGCTAAAAAATGCAATTTGAATCTCTCTCTCTCTCTCACACACACACACGCGCACACGCGCGCGTGCGCGCGTGCACACACACACACACACACACACATTTCCACACCATACCCTCCTACTTTTTCACTGTAGATGAATCAAGATGGTGGAGACAGCATATGATGAGAACCATTCCTGCTCTCCATCTACTTTATAAAAGCCTTTGGCAATTGGTAACCTTTGCTGCCACGGTTTGGAGAATCCATCTATCAATTCTTATTCTCTAAACATTCGTTGTGCATTTATGAATTGGCTGCAAGGAGCTAATAAATAGCTGGAATAGGTAATGTACTGTGAATATGCAGAGAACAGCAAGCTATTTAAGATCCAGATTCTTCTAACAGATGATTTTTCTAGAAGAAGATGAACCAGTTTGGGCCTAAAAGAACATTGCTACATTTGAAGGTGGGGATGGGATGGGAAATGACAAGTTTACTAGAATTAAAATAGTGTCTAACAAACTGATGAAACACAGAGGATTTTCCTTGTGTCAGACAGAGTTAGTCAGGTCCACTTTATACAGAAGCAGAATGGATGGTTGAATATGGTGGTGTGATTTCAGGATGGTTCAGTAGACACTCCATCTTACTCCACTTCACAGTACCTCAGGGTTTGTTCAAAGTTTGAAACATTACTACTGTCTTTGTTAACGTAGAGACAGAAGACCTAGCAATCTGGCTTTATGGATGTGGGGAAGATATGGCCTTTTCTAATGAAACCTAACTTAGATTGAGATCAGATAAATCTGATGTACTGTAGGAACATTTTTACTCAACTCATGATGTTTCTGTTTGTTAAAGGGAGCTCATTTAGTGTAACTCCTCTTTCAGTCCATTACTCATACTTCCCCAAGGGGGGATGGAGTATCTTTTTTTTAAATTTTTTTATTGTTATGTTAATCACCATACATTGCATCATTAGTTCTTCATGTAGTGTTCCATGATTCATTCTTTGTGCATAACACCCAGTGCTCCACGCAGAATGTGCCCTCTTTAATACCCATCACCAGGCTAACCCATCCCCCCACCCTCCTCCCCTCTAGAGCCCTCAGTTTGTTTTTCAGAGTCCATCCTCTCTCATGGTTCGTCTCCCCCTCTGACTTACTCCCCTTCATTCTTCCCCTCCTGCTATCTTCTTCTTCTTCTTCTTTTTTTAACATATGTTGCATTATTTGTTTCAGAAGTACAGAACTGTGATTCAACAGTCTTGCACAATTCACAGCGCTCACCATAGCACATACCTTACCCAATGTCTATCACCCAGCCACCCCATCCCTCCCACCCCCCACCACTCCAGCAACACTCAGTTTATTTCCTGAGATTAAGAATTCCTCCTATCAGTGAGGTCATGTGATACATGTCTTTATCTGATTGACTTATTTCACTCAGCATAACACCCTCCAGTTGCATCCACGTCGTTGCAAATGGCAAGATCTCATTCCTTTTGATGGCTGCATAATATTCCATTGTGTATATATACCACCTCTTCTTTATCCATTCATCTGTCGATGGACATCTTGGCTCTTTCCACAGTTTGGCTATTGTGGACATTGCTGCTATAAACATCGGGGTGCACGTACCCCTTCGGATCCCTATATTTGTATCTTTGGGGTAAATACCCAGTAGTGCAATTGCTGGATCGTAGGGTAGTTCTATTTTCAACTGTTTGAGGAACCTCCATACTGTTTTCCAGAGGGGTTGCACCAGCTTGCATTCCCACCAACAGTGTAGGAGGGTTCCCCTTTCTCCACAGGGGGGATGGCGTATCTTAACTGACTGATATATCTTGGCATGCTCGGCTCAGTTCCACCCATGTTCCTCTTGGGAGTAAGTTGCTCACACAGACGAAGCATTTTATTCTGTTTTTCTAGGGGAGGGATCGTTTTCCTTATTGTGGTCCAGCATTGGCAGATCTACTCAGCTAAAAGACTGCCATATCCTCCAAACCTGGCCCCTATTAGAAACAAAGCATATTTTTGTCTCCATTTGCCAGTTAATTTATACAGAACATGGACAGAAAAGAGTGTGCTCTATATTGGGCTTCCTCAGACACCACAGCATGTTTTTTTTTTTAAAGATTTATTTATTTGAGGAGGCGAGGGGCTGAGGGAGAGGGAGAGAATCCTAAGCAAACTCCCCACTGAGCATGGAGTGCAGCATGGGACTCAATCCCACCACCCTGAGAATCATGACCCGAGCCGAAACCAAGAGTTGGATGCTCAACCAACTGAGCCACCCAGGTGCCCCACCCCAGCATGGTTTAAATGTCCAGAAACATGAATGGAAAACTCGAACATTTTCATTCTGATGCTGACTCTGTCTTTCCTTAGGTGTTTGAAATTGGGCAGATATATAGGCTTTCAATGCTTCAGTTTTCTTCAATGTGAAACTACTTCATAAAATCATTACCTTATAATAATATGCATAATTGGATGCCACCCCAAGACTTATGTTTATATAATACACTGCACTCTCAGAGACTTTTTTCCAGCCAGAGAAGCTTCCAGAGCTCTGTATAGGCAGATTCTGAGGAATCTCTGTTAGTTACATCACAGATGGCTGATCAGGTTATAATTTTCTCAGAGAGGAAATAATTGAATTTTTCTGGATTTCAAGCCTTCATAAAACTCCCTGTCTCCTTGGAAAGGGAAGCTCTGGCAAGGGTCTATAACTATTTGCAAAAGGATCCCAGGGGCCTTCTGAGATCTCAACCTTGTGTCCCAAGGATCAAATTAATAGTAATCTACCAGAGGTGGACCAGGTTAGCCTTAACCAAGGCCAGGGATAGGAAAGATCTGAGAAGTCTCTAAAAATGAAATTATACTGAGGAAGGAGGAATGAGATTGATGGCCTGAACTCAACACAAAACCAATGATGCATGGGTCAGTTAACAAGGATCACACTAATTCTATATAACAACCACAGAATATTGGCGGAAAAACCAATAAGCACCATTTAGATGAGGAGTCTGCTGGCTGACTAGGGTTTAATGATCTATACTGGGCTCAGCTTCATGGTTCTGCTGATCTCCAATAGGCTTGTACAAGTATATACTGGTTTGTTGGAGCTTAGCTAATCTAAACTGGCCTTGGTTGGGGTGGCTCAACTCAGTTCCACAAGCGAAAATGCATGAGGCTTCTTCTGGCCTAGTCTTAGAACTGACACACTGTTACTTGCTCTTTTTTTGGCCAAGGCAAGTCACATGGACAAATCCAAATTTAAGAGGTAGGGAAATATATTCTGCCCTTTAGTGGTGGAAACTCCCAAGATACATGGCAAAGGACATGGATGTAGGGAGAGGTGGAGAATTGGGACCAATGATGCTGTCTATCAGTGTTGGGGAGTGGTTTGGGTACAGACTGGTAAGGTCCATTCTGGGAGCACCTCCAGACACAGTGCTCAGGCACCAAAGTGTGTGCTCTGGAGATTGATGGCTGAACAAGGCAAGGTGAGCTCGAAAGAGTTGCAATCTTTGCATGGAGGACCATAGTGACCTAGGCAAGGTCTTCGCAGCATTAGAAGTCAAAAGTAGCTGTCCAGTCATGAAGGGCCACCAGTGACTGTGGTGGATGCCAGGTTCTCTTTCCAGAAAATAATTACAAACCTCTTTGCAACTGTGTGAGCTCCTGGAACTCTTGTGGGTGAGATTTTGGGGGAAGGATTAAAAAATAAGATTCTGGGCTCTCCAATAATACCATATGCAAGAGATTTTGGAAAATTAATAGATATAGCCATACATGTATACTGAGTTAATGACACAGATAATTTCACACACAGAGGAAAACCACTCACAATTGATCCACCTCATCTGTCCCATCATGCTCCTCTTCCTCCCTTCATTTTCCTATTTTCTTCCTAATTTTCCAAAGTTTATAGTTACAGATGTTGAGGAAAGTGTCATGATTCCTATTTGGAAAATGGTCAGTGTTATGGGTGAAAGGAATTAGAAGTATCATTGTGTTTCCTCCCCTTCCTAGAATGAGTTTTAGAGTAATTCTCCCGACATCCCACAGTCAGGTATGTGATGAAAAACCTAACCCCCAAGATTTCATTCAAACAGGGCATTCATTTTGTTTCCTGTTCCTTTTTCAAATGAATCTGTTCTTCCTACAAGACCATGAGCAACCTGACAGGAAACCAGTGGTGCTGGCTGGCTATATGTCTAGAGGAGAACAGAGATTTGATAGGAAAGGATATTCTTCTGCCCTCCCTTCCCCAGTGCATGTGGTCTTCCAGTGTACCTCCTCCATGCCCCACCCTGTCCAAAGCCTAGGGTCCCAAATGTTAATGAGCAATATTTTTAATCAGCAAAGAAAGAACTTCAGGTCCATTAGACCTTTGAAGGGGTCTGCATCTCAAAAGTTTACTGGTCTGGTTTTCTCATGAGGGCAGGAGGCCATCCCAGCCCACACTGCCTGCTCATCCATGTTAAAGGAAAGGATAGCTCTGTTCCCAGCTAGAGTCTGGGTCTCAGAAGTCAGTGCTTTATGGACAATTATAAAGAAGAGATGAGAAAGGAATTCAATGGTTTGTGAACATCAGTGTGCTTTTGTGCAGGGAGGACATGGAGATTGGAATAATGTATCATAAAAATCATGAACTTCAGTTTTATTATTTAATTATATTTATTGTTACATAAGTAACAATATAGTCACAGAGTTTAAAATTCAAAGGTACAAATGTTATCCTGGATAAACTCTTCCCTCCAATCCCAAACATCACAGAGTTGTTATGATTAAATGAGATGATGTGTATAAAGAACTTCATATAACATTAACTCTCAATAACAATAAACAAAAGCTAACGTAATGCCTATTCATGTCACAAAACATAGACTCAGGTGGGCAAAAAAAGTACCTTTCTTTATTTTTCCTGTTTCAAGCCTTACTTTCTATCTTGAGTCCTCATTCAAATAGATACAGAAAAGTTAATATAACTATTTTTGGGTAAACCCAGTTAAATTCAGTGATCTCCCAGCCACTATGGGTTATAAGCAAGTCACAGTCAAGATTTCCTTCTCCCTCTTTCTTCTTATCCCTGGCTGGTCTTTGTTCCAGTAGGGAGAGGGCTGTCCAACCACTGACCAGCTGCTATCACACTTGCCGATGTGGTGTTGCAGGCTGGGTACCTATGTTTTCTCAGCTGTGGCTTGCCTTGGGGCTCTGATGACCCATTGCTTCAGATGTGCCCTGTCCTGTATCCACCCAAGACACTCTCCCATACACCAGCAATCCTCTAAGATACAGCTCCATCTTTCCAGAACTTCAGAGGTCCTGTGCAGGGGCTGCATGCTTCTGATGTGGTGTTCCCTTGTGCTGGTCCCAAGTCCCCACAGGCTTGCTCTTTCCAAGATATCTTTTGTGTTTCATTCAGGAGCCTTGAGTATTTTCAGATGGCCATCTGTACCCCTTTAGGGATAGAGAAAACTCAGGGTAGTGTCTGTCTCCATTGCATTTGGCCACCCCACTGTTGATACATAACAATGGATTATGCTTGCAATCTCTCTGGACTTCATGTAGGTAGCAAGATACAGTTCTTCTCCATTCTCAAATCCCCAATTTAAAAAAGGGTTCCTTTGTGTGCCCCTACAGACACACCCACACCTGTGATTTGACAGATTAGGTGGATGCACAACTTCTATGCTGCACCTAACCCTCTTATTTCCTCTTCATCTCTCCTCTCTCTACTCACTTAGAGGGCTTCCTGTGTTGGCTTAGAAGTGGAGGAGGACACAAATGGAGGGAAGGCAGGAAAAATGGGTGCTGCCTGCTCACAGCTTCTTTCATATTTTTCTGTCTTATGCCTGGATAATTCTTTCTGAAGCTAAGGAGTCTGGTGTCTTTGCTCCCTGTTTCTGCAGTGCTTAGATTAAGGAAGCTATTGAGGGTACAAATGAATGATGTATGTGAGGATATGCTTGGGAGAACATGTCCATTGCTAACATACATGTCATCCTATACTCATTCTCCTATTGCTGCCTATATATCTGGTTGGTGTTTGTTCCAGTAGGAATTGTCCAGTAAGAGGAATGCTGTCCAGTAAGAGGAATGCCGAAGAGTTTTGTTTGCTCCAAAAGGCTACTGTGGTTTAAGGAGACGAGCATTGGCCTTGACCTGAGATGGAGTGGAGATGGAGTGGTTGGACCTGGGTGGAGTCCAGACACTGCCTTTTCATTGTTAGGGGACCTTGAGCCCGTAATCCCTTTGTACCAAGGTTTCTCATTTCAAAAGAGACAAGGATCATAATACTTCCCTCTCAAGGTTGTTACAAAAATTGTCAGGTAAGGTCTCTGAAAGTGGTTTAGTATCTGTAAAGCCCATTAAAATCTCAACTATAGTTTCCCCAAAACTTCCACCTAGTTAAATTATCCTATTATTGAAGGTCATGCAAATGAAGTGGGAAGAGAAAAGTTAACTGTCCTCCCAGACATCCTGACAAGATTACTCAAGTGATCATGCTGAAACAATGGCTGGTAATGACACCAACACAAACAGGTAATTCACAAGGAGAATAGTCCTGTGACTTTCTGGGGTTCAAAGCTATATCAGATAGGATTCCAATAGTAAATAGCAGACGCTTAGACAAACTTAGAGAAACTTAGCTCTGATCTGATGTTTGACAAAATAATTTTATATACTTGCTATGGACTTAACTGCATCCTGCCAAAATTCATATGTTGAATCCCTAACCCTTAGTGCAATGGTATTTGGAGATGGGGCCTTTGGGAGACAATTAGGTGTAGATGAGGTCATGAAGGTGGGAATCTCTCTCTCTACTCTCTTTCTGCCTTGTGAGGATACAATGAGAAGGCAGCCATCTACAAGTCAGGAAGAGATCTCACCAGGAACAGCATGCTGGCACCTCAATCTCAGACTTTTAGACTCTAGAACTGTGAGAAAATAAATTTCTGTGGTTTAATCCACCCCATCTGTGTTATCTTGTTATAGCGGCCCGAACTGACTCATACAAATACCCTTATAAATCCTCTATTTCTCCATGGTTTGTTCCTTCCCATCTGCCCTAGGCAAAGTCTGTTTATAGAGCTTTCTGTCTGCTACACTGGAAAGGCAAACAAACATTTATCCCTATCTGTACACGTTTTCATTTCCTCCACCATGGAACTAAAATCCATCAAATACTTACCACAACTTTACACTGTTAAATCCACCTTCAACCAATGCAGTCATTTATAGAAAGAATGTGAGCAAGCTTCTGAATTTTCTAGTATGCATATGGTAAAGAGGTATTTCTCTTTTTCTTTTCTTTTTTGAGAAACCCAACCAGTTCTCTCATCCTTTCTGGTAAATCATAAATTCTTCGAAAACAACAACAATATCATTCTTGTTTTTGAATGATATGTAACTTCTAGATCAGACCTATCTGGGTTTTCATGCTAGTCTTTCAGTTTGTCATTCCATCACTTAGTAGTTGCATGAGTTGTGTTTTTTCATAACCTCTCCAAGCCACCCAGTTTTCTCATTCATAAAGTAGGAAATGTGCCTAGCACACAGGCTTTGTGTGACTATTAAAGAGGGTGTGGGAAAATCCTTAGCACATGGCTTGATTCTCAGTACACTCACGTGTGGAAGGTATTGCTGATTTACCACCTGCACAATGCAGCCCCAGAGAAGCTAAGCATCTATACCTCAGGTGGTGGTTGGTGAGAGGGAACAGGGCTCTCCCAGGGGCTGGGAGGCTCTGAGCCTGTGCAGACACAGACCTGGACATGGTGGGAGCACAGCCACCCCCAGGGGAGCATAGGGGAACTCAGGGATGCTCAAGGACTAGTGAGACCTTGAGTCAGGGAGATAATCAAGAGGTCAGCCTGAGGCCTTGGACCACTTCTACAAAGCCTCTTGAATCCAGAAAGGAATCGCCTCATATCAGGACTCTGCATATGCACTCTTCCAGAGCTTGGGAGTCCCTCTCCTGCCCCGTACATGGCTCAGGCCCCAGTTCTGGGCACCCAGGCAAGGGGCTCAGTGCTGGGGCATGGTCATGAAAGAGGGAAATGAAGACACAGATTCCTGACAGAGAGAGAGAGAGAGAGAGAGAGCGCATGCGTGCGTTGGGAGTTGAGTCCATACCCAAAGCCTTGAGAAAAAAAAGCAGGGAAACCACACCACAAACACCAATGCCAGGTCCCAGGGCAGGAGAAGCAGACTGAAATGGGGAGCCATTTGAAATTGGAGAGGAGTAAGAGCAGCTCTAGAATGAGGATTGGAGGCTCTGGCCACTGCTGCGGGTGGCACTCGTCCCTCAGGCTTCCTGAGAGGTCAGCCGGAGTGTGAGATGCACCTGCAGGGCTGGTTCAAACACAGGCTAGGGGCTGAAATGTTATCTCTCTCTGTAGCTATCCTCATGCTCTTCCTCCAAGTGAAATTTCTTCTCATCTTGGTTCTTTCATAAAACTTCCATCCCTGCACATTGCAGGGATTCAACCTTTGTTGACATCAACTGAAAGTCATTGTCCATGAGGTTGGGATTCCCCTGGAGCTTCCATGGAGGACCTACTTCACTTCAACTTACCTTCAGAACAGCAGATCATTTTTAGAATGCATTTCATAGGAGCGGGACACTCATTTTAGTGTCCTGGACGTGGTCCAGGGGACTGCAATCTAACTTCTCCATTTCATTTGCTTGCATTTCTAACGTTACCCAGAAAGGTCATTCCTGGGTTACAAGGGATTGTGAGGCAGGAAATAAGAATTCATCCTCAGGCCCACCACCAACTCCCGTGCTTCTGGGTCCCTGAGCAACTCTCTCCTGACTCTGCTCTCAGTTACTCCATCTAGGAAATGGGAATAATAAACTCCCATTTGAAAACCTGAAGACATTAGAGATGATATTTTGAGAGTGACTTCTCAGCTAGGTAAGAGACTGCTGCATATTTCGGAGATGCTCCCAGGGACAAAAATCACACACATGTGAAAGCCATCTTCTCTTCCCTGTAACTGAGAAGAATTACAGAACTTGAACTGGGCAATTCATCGCTCTAATGTTTGACAGGGCATGGCTAGTAATCTAAAAAAAATCGATCATTCCCAGCTAACATCAAGACGGGGTGAATACTAGTGGAATCAGTTGGCCTTGGAAGGAGGCAATAAAACTCCCAATATAATAGCTCACTAAACCCTAGCCTTGGCTCTGGCTCCAATCTCCACACTAGAGCCTTAAAGTCTGATGAGAAGATTTTGGTGTTACACTTGGCATCAGCACCACCTCGAGGGCCACCAGGCCCTTATGAAACCATGTCCACCCATTCACAAGCTCTTGCTCAGTATGCAGGGAATGCACCCACTGTGTACTCTGCTGGTCACCCCAGGACTCAGCCAAGCTGGGAGCTCCACAGAATGTCACCTCCCCAAAGCCTCACTGAGGGCCTGATACATCTCATGCGCTCTGTGCTATCCATCCAATGAGTGAATGAAGGTGCCCGCTCCGTGAAGCTGAAGGTTGGGGCAGCCCCACTTACTCTCCCTTGAGAGAAGACACAACAGAGTGCATACTAAAGGGACACTTGGTGGGTTCCCAAAGCTGGAGAGGGGCCCTCAATAATATTTAGCACTTGCTGAATGTGACAGTTATGATTGTAAGCATTTTACACGTTTTAACTCTCTTAATATTCATGATAATTCTAGAAGGTATGTTCTAGGATTATTATTCCTACTTTTATAGAGGAAGTCAATGTGGCCCAAAGGAGGTTTATAATTTGCCTAATAGTTAAGATGCTGGGGGAGGTTGTCTGGATGTAGACAGTCTCATTCTAGATCTCGCCTCATTTGTCACTCAATTACAGTGCACATCGACCTATAGCTCCCACTGGAGAGCAGGCTCCTGGAGAAGGCGAGACTGTGCACCGTGTCACTGTCCCCTCGGACCACCTAGCACCACTCAGCTTCATGAGACACCTGGGTAAATTTGGGCCTGGTGTGTCTGTTTTCTAATGGGGATGCTGAGATGCAGGGCACTCAGGTGTCTTACTGTCCCTAGGCTCTGTGTGATAGAGCAGTGATCAGAAAGCAAGTCTGCCAGGCAGCTGGAGTCTGCAGTCTGGCCGTCCGCCCCAGGGACACCCACTGAAGACACTTCCCTGCCCCCCACCAGTAGGCTTTCTTTTTTGCCTAAAGGTGACCAACTGAGAAACACCTGCTATGAGTGCAGGTCCTCAGGCACCAGATACAAAGCCAGAGAAGGAAGAGACTTTAAAGCATGTTTAATCTGGCTCTTCATTTCACAAATGCAGATGCCACGGCAGCTTGCTCACCGTCCCAAACTACTTGGCAGCAGTGTGCGAAGTGTAGCCCAGGCCACCCCACGGGACATCTGTGGTTTTGCTTCTCTGTCCTGCTGTGCTGGGCAGTGGCCATGGATCGGACTACCTCCTTACTGCCTGCAGAGCTTATCGGGCTCTAAGGAGACCCTGCAGGTCTGGGTATCCCCTTCTCACCGCACCCCGTGGCCGTCAGCACAAGGGAGGCAAGCCTGCCTTGTGGGGTAAGGCCCTCAACCTTGGGGATTCTCCCAGGGCCTGCGCATAAAAATGATCCTCAGCAAGCCATCCATCCCAACCATCCCCCTCCCACTCCTCGCCCGAAACTTAATTAATCATGTTTGCATCTGGATCCAGACAAGACAATAGCAGGGATGTGTTTTTGGTTAGGAACTGAAGCTGCATTCGCAAAGGAATGTTGATTAGTTAGTGGTCGGTATCATTTTTCATGCCTTTTTAAGTTACAAAAATTTTAATATCAAAGCATTTCTCCCTGCACCGCACATATCTATTTCTCATAAGTGCATTCTGCTGGCATAATTTTCTTTTCCTTCCTGCGGGCTCTGTTTATGAGATGATCCATCAGGTTGTCTCGGAGTCTCCATCCAGCCCTTCAGCAACCGGAGGCGCTCCAGGTGAGCGGCCAGCCACAGCCCACAGCTTTAGCAGAGCGGGAGGGGAAGGAGAAAGGCAGGCTTAAGGCCTGGGCCCTTGGGGTAGACAATAATCCTCCCCTGCAGGGATGGCAGGCTCTGCTTGGAGCACTTCCTGGGCCAGCTTGAGCCCTTGTTATAAATTCTGCTGCTGTTCCTTAGAATGTGTGTGTGGGGGGGTAGACCCCTAAAGTGAAGAAAACATTCCAAACCTACTCTAGACCCATAGATGTTAAGGTCAATCTGAATACCTCAACTCAGTCTTCAGTTCTGCACCAGGAAAATAGCCCTGATCTGGGAAAACCTCCTGATGCAGGAAGCATGTCTTAATGTGTACAACATGCCCATGTGTGGAGAACATGTCAAGTTGCAGATGATAAGTCATGGCAGTAAGTAATGTTGGAAATATGTGGCTGAGCCGGAAATCTGTCCGCCCCCCGCCCCCCAGGCCTCGAGCTAGACTTCCCCTTCAGGCAAAGGTGAGGGAGGGGTCATGGAAGACAGTGAGGGACTCTTCCTTTTGTTCAGTGGCCTTTTCTGCTCAGTTCCAAACCTGGCTATGGTACCATGAGTGCAGTTGCAACCAGACTGACCAGCGGGGCCAACGAGAACAGAGGTTCTAAGATGCTCAGAGGCAGGCGGACCCTCCCTCAGTCTTAGAAACCATCAGAGTCATGTGGCCACTAATTCCCCAACTGTCCCTTGTCCCAGGGGAGGGGAAAGTGCTGGCTATAGGACATAATCACAGCAGAGAAGGCAGGAATTCAGGGTGTGTTGGGGGCACACTGGTCCCCAACATAGTTTGTGTTTGCTATTTGATTAGTTAATAGCCCCAGATAATTGCTCTCGCTCCTGACTTTGGCAAAGAAGGTTGATTGAAGGATAGGGTGGGTGAAGGTGGGGGCTGACCTGGAGACCGAAGAGTACTCTGAACAACTAAATAGCAAACTCCCATTCCCAGAAATAATCCATGAATCACATCATCGTTTATTCAGAAAATAAATAAAGTGCCCGTTGTGTGCCCTAGGCACTGTACTGGAGGTGGGCAAGTCTCAGCTACCCCAGGCCTCACCGTGGGGCTCCGCCCGACTTGGTCTCGTTCTCTGTCCCACGACTCCCAGGATTTTTTCTAAGACCTGACCTTAGGGTTGGATTGGCACAAGGGTGAGGGTGGATGTTTAGTTGTGGGTAGCCTCAGCCCTGAGGAAAAATTTTAGTATGTCCATTTTTACACTCAGAGGCACAGATGGTAGAGAGCAAGAGAAAACTCTGGCTTGCTGCCTAGTTTGGTAAATAGTTTTATAGGAACAGAGATGAGGAGCTGAGACAGAGAGTGTATGTATGGCCTTCAAATTCGAAAATATTTACCATCTGGCCTTTAACAGAAAAAGTTTGCCCTGGTATAAAAATATCTGCCATTTCCATGTAGAGAATCAGTGATCCAATAGGGAGTATACTCATATTTCCTGATTTTCTTCTCTGAGACCCACACCACAGATTGGCCTCCTCAGTAGAAAGTTCTTTTGTTTGGTCTTTAACATTTTTAATATTTGTGATTCCTGCCCCCTGGTGGAAGATGTCTAAAATATCAAGGGGCTGTGATCAAAAGCAAAGGAGGAGAAATGTCTTGAAATCTTTGACCCAACACCGTAGTTTAGAAACCAGGGGACAACCTCAGGCTCTCAGACTTCCCAGGGCCTAATCTGAGTTCAGAACTGTGACCCCGTTGAATCTAGATGGCCATCCGCGGGACACACAAAAATCAGGTGACTTACACTCGTTTATTTTGGAATTTAAAAGCATTTATGTATTGATTCATTGATATTTACCACAGATAGAGGTCTGTAAAGCATGCACAAACAAAACAAACCTTTCAGATATTGTGATCGTCTAAAAATGTCCTTTGGGGAAAATTAAGTATTATGTAAATAGTCTTATTATCATCTGGACAAAAACATAGTTATTTTTGTGGTACTGTTGGGACTTTGGAGGCAAGTGAATATATGAAGAACAGAGGGCAGAGGTGTTGGGTTTCTTGTACAGGGTCACATGACCCTCATTCTGGCTAACCCAAGTCAGCCTCACTGGAAAGCCCACATCTCATTCTACTCTACACACTGGTTCTTCTGGGGAGGCTGGGGGAAACTTGGCACCTTGGAGAGTCAGGATGACGACACGGCCCTGGGATGCTCCTCACAACTGGGTTCATGAAGATTGTCCCAGGCCACTCTCCCAGATGCTTGTGTCCTCAAATCACACATTAAACCATTCCCTTGACTCCTTTCTGGACCCCAGATCTTTTTCCCATTCTTGTTGGAATGCTAAGTGAGTGTTTCAGAGTATCTAAGAATTTGCCAGAACTGAGTGTGCCTTGGCCCCTTCTCCTGGATCACTGTCTTCTTGGACTATATGAGCCATGGTCCAGAAGGGATGGGCTGGACAAAGACGAGGAGGGTCACTGTGTTCACACAACTCATGGGAGTCAAAGAAGAGGCACCATAATAAATCTGGGAAATTTTCCAAGCCAACGGTGGGATCTGCAATGGAATGAAGGAACACTGACAATTACCACAGTTCTAGGTCAGCTCAGCCCAGTGTTACAGACTTTACTGGGGGCTTGCTTGGTGACAAGCCCATGGAGAGTGTTGAGTGTTGGGAAGTCTGGGAGGAACAAGCTCCTGGCCTTGCTTTGGAGGCTCTCGGTGGAGGCCACCAGCCTTGGCGCTGCCAGCTGAGGGGTGGACGTGGCCATGAAGCCTGTGGCAGAAAGATCTGAGGTAACGCCGTGGCTCTGTCAGGCATGCAAAAGTCCTGCCATCGGCGAGCCCTGACTACCTGTTGTCCCTTACTCTTAAAGCCCCTTCCAACTCAAGGTTTGGAATTATCTCCTAACCCTCCATCTTGTAAAATGGGATTGTCATTAAAAACATGAAGGATGAGCCTGGACTCTCCAGATCGTTGCTCAGTGGGAATCCCCTTTCCTTCACAAGAGCCCTGTGAAGGAAGCAACCCTATTCCCACTTTGCAAAAGGGGAAAGTAACTCAGGAAGATGAACTGATGAGCCCCAATCTCACAGGTTAGAGATGGCAGAGCCGGGAATCTTACAGCTCTGGACCCCAGGTATCTACAGTGAGCCCCGATGGGGGCCTAGAAGGGGAAGGCAGGTTACAGAAGGCTGAGGGCTCGAGGGCTGAGTCTTCCCTACAGTTGTGCAGCAGAGGGAGCCCGTGGGGGGCTGAAATTCAGCCTGTGTTCTGATCCCTAGGCCTTGTTCCCTGGCAAGATACCAGGCCCTCTGGAGAAGGGCCCCCTTTTCTAATATGCACCAGAAGGGCACTGGGGGCTGGTGTTGGCCCTGCTTGTGGGTAGACCTGTAGTGAGGTAGTGAGGTAGTGAGGTAGTGAGGTAGGGTGTGGGGAGGGACAGCGGATCACCCCCTAGCTTGGTGGCATGGGAGGGCTATGGACTGATCTCATACGTGCCTGCTTCATATTACCGCTTTTACTGACATGACTTTACCTGCTTCAGTCCTTCCTTCTCTTCCCTGAATACCTATATGAAGCCATCCAACAGAATATTTACCTATACAATGTTTTTCTTTTCTAAGACCAAGGCAGGATATAAGAAAGTGGGACGATGAGTTGACAAGAGTAAAGCATATTGCCAATTCAGACATTAAAAAATATACTGCAAATACAATTTAGAATTAGCCCATTTCCAAATATCACAGCAGAATGGAGTTCTAGGAAAGAAAAACCAACAAATATTTCTTGAGTATTGTGGGACCAATATTAAGCCTATACTCTAACTGCGGACAAAACAATTAGTAATAAAAGCACTGGACTTGATCAAAATCATAAACTTTTTTCACCAACTTGGGGTCCAAATGCAGTTTAATCTCTTATTTTTCAAGCCCCTTCCCACCTACCATGTGAACAGCTAATCCAGTGTCTTCTTTGCCCCATCCTCATCCTCAATTGTGTGAGAATGCTGAGGACCTACAGTTTAAAGATAAAGACGTGGAGTCTGATCACTTGACTACTGCTGCTGATCTTGCTCCCCTTGATGATGCTCTTGAACTCGGAATTGCCGGATGAGAAGCTAACTCAGGTCAGGCTGGTGGAATGTTGCCCCACACGCCTGTCCTGGTTCTAGAGATTTTAGGTTCACATTCTTGTGTTCAGCCATCTTCCCCCCATACACAACCACCGTGCCAAGCAGGTGGTTCTGCAAAAGCTTCAGGCATCAGCCACACCATATCATGTCATCATCAGCGGACATCTTCTGCAATTCTTTTGGTTATTGTACTGAGCTGGGGTTATGGACCCAGGCTTCCCTTTTCCTTCAGCTCATTTTATTTTTGTGGCCCAGACATCCCTTTCTGTCCACAGACCTTGGTTGGGAGCACCCCAGTCCACCCTCTCAGGTCTTCCTGTTTTCAAATGTTTGGAAGCACCAGTTGGCAACTTTAGCATCTTTTCTCTCAGAAGGTTCTTGTGCTATTTCTTTTTTCTTACAAATTGGGACATTCTGTAATGTTCCAATTACATGGGATTTGCCAATGTATCCACTGGATATTGGATACATCTCTCCATTGGATACACCTCCACTTTAGGGCTTTGCATGCCAGAGGGTTTAGAGATTTGCAATCTCACCCTAGTAACAGAAAGTTCTCTTATCTCCTGAGGTCAGAACACCACAGGCCTCCATGTTTACATAACCAAGAAGGGCCTTTAAGTTACTTTCCTTCCCCCCAGGAAAAATCCTCCATATGACCAGGAGTCTCCACTTCTAGATATAAGAAAAGGTAGATTTTTATTGCTGCCTTAACAGAAGCCCTGTTACATACACTGATATAGTATGGCCAGTTGGGTGCCAGAGCAGTGAGAGAATAGGAAAATCCTTACCGTGGGCTCCCAGACTCATCTTCCCTGCTCACTTTCTGTGGCCCAGACAGGCGGTCCTTACTGCTCCTTTCCTAGCTGCTTCCCACTGACCTCATCCTTCAGAGCTGGGTTGGCACTTGACCTCCTAAATGAATCATATTCACCCTATTCAGTGTGAATTATTATCACAGATGAGGGAGCAGACAGAGGGGAATGAAGTAACTTGCTTGAGATGCCCCCATCTAAGGAGCCAGAGCTCCAGAATTCCCATGCAGATGTGAGCCCGTAAGTCCCCAGCGCCAGAGTGATCGCGAGAGACATCTCACTGCTGTTAAGAGCCAGGGTGCGAGGTGACTGCCACCAGCCTCCACCCCAGCATCGCGCGGGGGGGCCGTGCGGAGGGACTGGAACCCCCGCGTCCCCCTGTCTAAGAATAAGGTGGGGCTAAGGCGGCTGGGACAGCCTCCCCCGAAGGCTGCTGGCCACAGAGAGAAGGCGATGGCAAGAGCCCAGAGAGGATCCCCCGCACGAGATATATCGCGTGCTGACACTTTTATGACTCGGGCCCGCTTACAACACACAGGCCGGTGCACAGCTCTGCGTTCCCTGCCCAGCTTGAGATCACATGCTCGCCCCGCGGCTGCCACTTGGAGTCAGGAAAGCCCATATATTTTCCTCCTCAGATAGGCCTAGTGGTTCTAGTCAGGTGCAGAAAGCCAATAAATCACCAGCGAAGTCTCAGTGTATCTCTCAGTCAGGAGGCTTGTCATCTTCCCGGCCTTGATCCACATGAAAGCCGCCAGCGAGCGGGGCGGGGCGGGGGCGGGGCGCGCTGGGCCAGCCGACACCTGCAGGGGGGCCGCGGGCGGGGGGTGGGCTCGGCCACTGTTCACAGCTCCGAGGGGCGGGGAGGCCCGCAGCACCTCCCCTCCCGCATGCGCTTCCCCCTTCGCTTTGATGTCGGGCAGCTCCGGATCCGGGGTGGAGGGCGGGGGGACCAGGCCCCCAGCCCTGGGGCCGGGGAAGGGGGTTAGTAGTCACATCACATCCTCATTGCAGCTTCTCCGGGAGGAATGAGCTAGGAAGGAAGTTCCTGGACGACCTCCCATAGCACGAGGGGAGGCAAGGGGGTTTTCACACCACGCTGCCCTGTCTTGACGTCCACGCCTGACAGAGTGTGGCTTGGCAGAAAACACACTGACACAAGAAGGGGACCTTGGGTGCCAGTCCCTCTAGGCAGGGAGCCCTCTTGGGTCAAGTCCCTTTCCCGTGTTCCGTTTCTTCCCGAAAGCAGCAGAGGGGTCCTGCTGGTCGCATCTGATGGACCTTGATTCAATAGCCCACCTCGCCACTTCCCTCTTTTGGACGTTAGAACATTTACTTATACTCTGTACTTTCAGTTGCCTCGTGTGTCCGTGAGAATGCAAACACCTACCTCACAGAGCTGGTGTGGGAGTTAAATGAGCCACTAAGTGCAAATGGCCCCAAATCGTGAGAAGGGGACAGTTGCATGTTTATTATTTCCTCATCTATAGAATGTTGGTTTTGGACTAGATGCAAGTTAAGACCGTTTCTAGCTGTGAGCTATGCACCAGGTGCCCCTCGGGAAACAGGTCCTCCCATCCAGCTAGGTGGCCTGCTCAGGCACCTGAGCCCCCACTTCTCATGCTCACATTTACCATGAGGGTCCGAGGGCCATAGGTCTGGGAAGCCTGACTGCTTGGGATAAGTGCCTTACTTCAGAGGCATTTGGAAGGCTCCTTCTGTGTCCACAGCCCATCTGTGTGAGAGGCACCACGGGGTGCCAGATGAGAGACCATAGTGGGAGAGCCTGAGTCTTGGGGGTTAGTGAGGGAACTGCTCTTAGCCACCTGGGCAGCTGTACCTCACAGACGGGCCCCCCAGTGGCCTTTTCCCTCCCACAGCCATGCCAACTATGCTCAGGTACCACATTCACCACACAGAACAGTGAAAGCAGAAAGTTCCCTTAATGAGCTCTCTTTAATTTCCCTTCTTAATCTCTTACTTGAAAAATCATTTTTGATCATGTCCCATATGAAAGCTACTAAGAACCTGTCACTTAGCCACACTGGGCCTCAGTTTTTTTCATTGCAGAAGTGCCAGTGTCTTTCAATAGGGAGTTTATTGGTGTCTGGGGCCAGGACAGTCTTGCACTTAATGTTTAGCACCCAGAACATTAAATGACAGCAGAGCCTCTAGGCATGGGACAGTCACATATGCCCGCACATTTCCAGACACCTTGAGCTGATAATCACTGGATGATCCCATTTCCCTTCTAGTCCTAATACTGTATCAGTTTAGGGGTTCTGGTTCAGGTACTAACCAAGAACCCTATCGTGACTTTGGCCAACCAAGCTGCTTAATTTTTTTTTAAAACCTGTATTACAGGATCAACACGTCTTATACTGTCTGTATCACAGAGCTATTATGTAAATATGATTAAAAAATGGATGTGAAAACACTAAAGTGGTCTCTGAAGGTGAGGTACTATTACTATGATGAAAAAATAATATTTCCTTATTAATAGGTTCTAGGCATTGCATGGACATCCGTTTAATTCTAAAAGGATTCTTAAAGTAGGTTTTACTCTTTTCACTTTATATATGAAGAAAACAAATTAAAAGAGTAAGTATTTGCCCAAGGTCATGCAGCTAGAACTTGAACCCAGACTGTCTGAACACAAAACTCATGCACTAAATAATGTCCTCTACTTCCTGTTCCTATGGATCAGAAAGGGCTTATCCCCAGATCAGCACATTCTCTGTCCACGAGCAATTTACACAGGAAGCCAGATTATGGGGTTGTTGCTTTGAGAGATGTAATGAAGGCATTAAGAAGACCTTGTGAAGGTCTCGCTCTATCTTACTCTGTTCTATCGCCATTAGTATGATTCTCCAATTTTTGTCTCTTGTGCCTTTCCTGCCCCCTCTATGAAAGGGAAGGCTTCTTATGGTCATTTTAATCTCTTGTATACCCCATTACTTCCCTATAGCTCTTTGTTCCCGCTGACTACTGCACACACACACACACACACACACACACACACACACACACCCCAGAACTAGGGTTGCCAGATTTACCAAATAAAAATACAGGATGCCCAGTGAAATTTCAATTACATATAAATAATGATTATTTTAAAATAGAAGTATGTCCCATATGTTGAATTGGACATACTAATACTAAAAAATATTTGTTGTTTATGGGAAATTCAAATTTAGTTGAGTGTCCTTATTTTTTTTAAAGATTTTATTTATTTATTTGACAGAGAGAGACACAGCATGAGAGGCAACACAAGCAGGGGGAGTGGGAGAGGGAGAATCAGGCTTCCTTCGGAGCAGGGAGTCCGATGCGGGGCTCGACCTGAGCCAAAGGCAGATGCTTAACGACTGAGCCACCCAGGAGCCCCGAGTGTCCTTTATTTTATCTGATAAATCAAGTCTACCCAAACACCCAGCTTTCAAGTCTGTCAGCACAGAGAAGAGCAGGGCACTGGATGACATATGGGAAAAGACCCCAGAACACAGAAGTCTTTGTCCTAGGAGCATTCTCAGTCTAGCTGAAAGACAGAAATCTCAAAATACAGCTGGTAGACCCTTGTCTTGAGTCTTAAACCAGAAGTCATGCTGGACCCCTTCCTCGTGGGTGACCTGACATCTACATTCACCTCCCCATCCGTCTCTCCCTTTCATACTCTAAGGTAACTTCACTCACCTCCATCTCCAATTTGGTCCATTTCCTCAATAATTTGCCTCTGAGGGGCTGCAACAACCTCCTAACTGGGCTTTGTGTTTCCATTCTTGATTCTGAATGCCCCCCACCACACTGAGACCAGAGTGGCCCCTGCATTCTTTCAAAGTACCATGTTTCCTCTGATGATCAGAGGAATCCATGTTCATTGTTGAAATATCAGAAAATTCCACAGGAACAAAGAACATTCCAATCTTCCCTGGTTATTTTTCCACTCAAAATGTGGGCCAGTTTCTCATTTTCTATACAATAGGATCCAAACTCCAAGATTAGTAGTCCAGAGCTCTGTGATCTGGCCTCACCTGCTTCTCTTGACTCTGCCTGACACAGTCTAGCTCGCACCTCGATCTTGAGCCTTACAACAATCTCCCAGTTCCCTATGTAAGGAACCAGGCTCTTTGTCCAGACCTTTGTAAAGCCTCTGTCTTCCTCTTCCTTAACTGGCTTCTACTCTGCACTGGCAAACTCCTATTTGTACTTGAGAACCCATGTTACTTCCTTGACCTTTGCTTCCCAAGGCAAGCTTAGAAATAATCTTCTTGGTGATCCTATAGTCATCTATGCTTTCATAGTTCTTGTCAATATCTTCCTTGTGGAATTCTTAAAAAGAGTGTGCTGAAATTACTTATTTACACATTTATCATTCCATGTAAACTGTGGGGTCCTTAAGAGTGGAAACTACGTATCTCTGATGCCCCTAGCCAAGTGCCTGACAAAGTTAGGAGCTCAATAAAATGCCTGTTAATCACTAAATTATTCAATTAATGGAGCTCTTTCCTTTCCCATGTGCTTCATGCATTCCACTGATGGCCTCATACAAATTGTTCTACCAATTAAACGCTGATTTAAATGCTGTTATTACTTGACACTTGCCAATCCAAATAGATTATCAATGTTTGTAATCCTCCACAGTGGCTATTTCAGGGATAGGCATAAATATTTGTTGAAAGACTGAAATATGTTCCCACAGACCTCGAAGAGGATGCAGCTTACAGTAAATGGTGGAAGTTCCCAGTTAGGGATTCAGGGGTCTGGGTTCCAGTCTCTGCTTTGCCAAGCTGTGTAAACTACTATGGCTTACCGCATCTTAGTGTCCTTGCCTAAAAAGTGTGGAGGTGGGTCCAGGTGATTTCCTGGTCTTCTTCCTACTCATCTTTAAAGGGCAATGAACTTATAATCTTACCAGCTGTGACTTGAACATGTTACGATCGTGACGAACATTCATTAACTAAGTGCTGTAAACCAGTGCTTTCCCTTGATCTCCCAGAACATCTATGGATGACTACTGTTATCCCTGTTTTATAAGTGATGAAGTTAAAGCACATAGAAGTTGAATGCCTGGGTGTCTGGGTGGCTCACTCGGTTAAGCTTCTGCCTTCGGCTCAGGTCATGATCCCAGGGTTCTGGGATCGAGCCCCGCATCAGACTCCTTGCTCAGCAGGGAGCCTGTTTCTCCCTCTCCCTCTACGGTTCCCCCTGCTTGTGTGCTCTCTCTCTCTCTCTGTCAAACAAATAAATAAAATCTTAAAAAAAAAACAAAAAAGAAGTTGAATGCCTTTCTCAGGTCCTCAGCGAGTGACAGAGCTGGGTGTGAACTCAGTGAATCTGGTTGCAATCCTGGGTTCCTGCACAAATCATCTCTAAATTTCCATTTCACCTCGACATCCCCAGGTCTCTAAACTTGTTAACATAGAAACATAGTCCCCAGCCTCTATAACCCTGTAGTAGGCACTTAGGGCATCTAGGACCTGTTTTGCTGCAAGAGGGTTTCAGAGGTGACTTCACCAGCGTAGAGTGAGAGGGACTTGGACCCAGAAAGCCAAAACCCGAAAATGAGCCCTGGTTCCATGTCGGGCCAGCTGTGGGAAACTGGGCTCCTAAACTCAGTGGGTCTCAGTATTCTCCTCTCTGAAATGGTGACAAACCCAGTCCTGCTTGCTCCTCCCAACACACAGCACCGTTCTGAGGATCAAAAGAACATGAGTACGTGAGAGTGCTTTGTCAATTGTAAAGTGCCATACAAATATGAGTTATTATTATTTCCAGCTGGGGTTGTCTGGGACTACTTCAATGCGGGCATTATAAATGATTGATAAGACTTTATGTGGTATTTGTGCTGTAAGGGGGAACAAGTCTTAAGTCAAATGACTGAAATTCTTGTATGGAATGTTGGTTGCAGCGCCCTAGACAGAGGGATTTGGGCAAGTGAGTGGGGGAGGGGTTGGGCCCAAATCCAAGACACCACTCTCAAGTTAAGCTAAAGTTAAGTCTCTAAGTCAAAGCTGAACTTAGATTCCAGGGTTAGGAATTGTTATTAAATGTTGATTATTATTTAGTTATTCATTCATTGGACAGGTCAAAGAAAGTAATAATATCAGCAAACACTTATTTGAGTGCTTACCTCGTATCAGGCATTGTTCTAAGTATTTTATATGTGCATATATTTCATTCTTAAACCAATCCAGTGAGACAAATGTCTCTGTGGGGAATATGACTATCCCCATTTTCTGAATGAGGAAAATAATGCTCAAAGAAGAAGCTCCTCTAGGATCACACAGCTAATAAGTGGTGGAGCTTGGATTTGAACTCAGTCATTCTGAGTTCCAGAAGGAACAAGGAAGAGACAGAAGGAGGGAGGGAGAAAAAGAAAAGGAAAGAAAGAAGTCTGGATACTGAGTACTCCTTTGGTAAATTATTCTGAGACCCGGGGAAGGCAACTAGACAGAGATCCAGAACCAAATAATTTCCAAATGAAACATGTCCTCAGGGAGTCAGAGGAAGATCTTTGGGCCTATCCTTGCCACAGGCACAGTATGTCCATCTTCACATCTGTGGACTACGATGGAGTCACTATCACTGTGAGGAAAATATAAACCAGGTACCATGGAAGCACAGAGGAAGGGTGACAGCAAAGTGAGTCTTCGAGACTCCAGAGGATCCAACCAGACACAGAGCTGGGGAAGGAGGCATGAAACCACATAGTGTGGGTGGAGCCACAGATAAGTAGGTAGGATTACAAGCCCAAGGCAGTGTGGGAGAAGTAAGATGGAAGGCCAGAGGTTCAAGGTGGGTCTAGGGCATGTGTCCCAGGACACCTCTCTGACAAGCCAAGAAGCTCAGACTTCATTTTGCAGGTGAAGGAGAGCCAAACATGGTTTCAAACAGAGTTAGACCTATGATTTAGATGCTCTTGCTGGGGAGAGGGCAGGGCAGGTGATGGGGAGACTGGGCAGGTCATTACTCCGGGCTAGGGAGTGTGAGCACAATGACTAGGGAGGTCATAGTAGAGCTACAAGGAGACTGAAGTGATATTTAGGAGGTGTTTTTTGAAGTGTTTAGTGACTGAATTAAGGTGGAGTGGCTAGCACTGGCAGAGATCTCTGTTGACACCTGTGTCTTGACTCAATGGCTGGGGAGACAGGGAGCTACTAACAAAGGTTTGGAGGACTGAAGACGATCAATTCTGAGCGCTGGGTTTGTCCAGCAGTGGATTGGAAAAAATAAACACAAAACTCTGGGAAGCAGTCAGGGCTATGGATAGCCGTTTGGTTTGTTAAATTTATTGACTGCTGTATGTCCACGTTAGGTTATGTGCTAGACTTGGAAGTCAGGATAGGACAGGTTGTATTGCTGTAAATAACAACCCCAAATCTTAAGACGAAAACCAAAGTTTATTTCTCACTCATACTACATATCAAATATGTGCTCTTCAGTGGCTTTGAGGTTCCACATTGTCATCCACATTGACCCAGACATGTTGCAGCACCCTGTAACTTCAGCATCTAGAACACGTGTCCTTCTCAGTCACCTGCGCAAGAGAAGAGACTACACAATCGTATGTGGGTCTTTTATCCCCTTAGCTGGAAATGACAGACATCCCATCTGCTTGCATTTCATTGCCAGACTTGGCTTTATGGCCCCACCCAACAGCAAGGGCTAGGAAATACAGAGGATCCAGTGTTATTTGTGGTGAGCATTACCGGCTATGCTGCCTAAGGCATCAGAATATGGGAAGTGAGTCAATCTAGGAGAGAAAGGATGGAACCAATAAGGTAGAGACTAGAGAGTGAACAGAGAGTAGTGAATGACAGAACCTTCTAGAAGTGACAGGTGATGGAGGAGGGGAGCCCAAGGAGGAGACTGAGAAGTGACATTGAAAGCGGTAAGAGCTAGGAGCCATAACATCACTCAAGCCAAGGAAGTACATAAGTCTGTGAGGAGGTCCAGCGTGGCAAATGTGGATAAAGACTGACATTAAGAGGGAGTCAAGTGAGTATTTATCCAGGATTGTTGTAGAAAACATGGTGACTCTGAGGCCACAGGCCTGAAAGTCATGTTCTGAAATGGGTTCTGAAAGTAATGTCGGTGATTCAGGTAGGGAGTCCCTCTTTATCTCACAACATTATTTAAAATGCTTAATAAATTTTCAGTGGATGCTATCTAATTGGGTAAGCCAAGACCTGTGAAAATACAGACCATGATAACTGAAATGGACCATAAGCTGTAAATGAAAAGCAATGTGGACCTATTATTCGCTAATATCCTGTGCTTGGCAATAGCAGAACTTGAGAAGTTCATCAGAAGTGCAGTTATTGCTAACTAATAATATTCCTTGGATTGAATGGGGAACTCACATTTGTGGTTTCCTACTGCCCCAGGAGAAGAGGGTGTCATTATTTCCTTTTTGTTTTTTCGCTTGAGAAAACTGAGCTAAGGAATGAAATGAATAGTCGATGATATTTTGACCATACAGCTGTTGGAGCACTTCCGGGGAAAAGGAACATGGAAGAGACATTTGTTGAGTACGCTTCGCATGTGCCAAGAGATCCCCATACATAATTTTTCTTAATCTTCATAACCATGTGGTAAAAGGGATCTCTTTTCTCCTCATTTTCTAGAAGTGGCAAAATGAAAGAGAAGGCCCCAGTTTTCAGACTCCAGGAGCTCCATTCCATTTCTGTTGGCGAAGTGGACTCTGAAAGTGGGCCCCATGTCTGCTTCTCACAGGATTGCTGTGCATTTCTCAGCCCCCATCAGTCCAAAGAGGCAGATGAAAGGTGTCACAGACCTGTGGACTGCCGCTATGCCTTCAGAGGGACTGACTTGCAGCTTTTAGCCACATGCATGAAAGAGGCTGTTTCCATCTGCTGACCTGTCAGGCTGCCCCTCTCTTGGGCTTCTCTCTTCCCTCCTTGGAGTTTCTTCAATAAAACATTTCACTCCCTTGAAAAGCATCTCCTGTGAGTGGCGTGGGGAGGGCCCAATATGGTTCCATTTAGCTCTCTAGGGATGAGAAGGAGGCATCCTCCCTTCACATAACTTTCCCAGCAAGTGGTCTCTCTGTTTCCTCTCCCTCAAAAACTATGAACGAATAAATTCTGGTTAACACAGTATCCCAGCTCACGGATCTCCTGACTCCCATTCTACATTTTCTGCTTCACCCTGCGTCTCCTGGATCCTTAGATGCCTGATTCCCAGAGAACTGAAGGGAGAATTGACTGTAGAGCCACCTTCTGGTCATGCTGTGAACTTCACCTTTCTTAGTAACAGCTTCAGGGAGGAAAGTGTTGGGGCCTTTCTCTCCACCTCCCCTTGTCCCCCTGGGAGAAGAATCAACTCTTCTCAGTGTCCCCTGAGATGCATGGATGTAACTGATCAGCCCATGTGTGAGGAATGACAAATCAGATTTTCAAATGGTAAAGAAGAGAAGGTTGTCTTCTGGCTGGACTCCCCTTTCAGCATCTTCCCTTCCCCCTCCACTGCTGGGTGCTGGGTCCTCTCCCTGGACGTGTTTTACTCTTCTGTGGCTGTTCCTTAACTTCAGAAAGTACTCACCAGAATCACCTGGAAGGTTTGAGAAAACAGAGATGGTTGGAGTCCATCCCCAGAGTTTCTGATTTGCATTTCACTGAGAATTGGCATCTCACTGAATTACCAGTGGTTCTCAAATATGGAGGCAAATTTGAATCACTGTTTAAAAACAAAACAAACAAAACAAAACAAAACATAGTGTGGAGCCTGGGTGGTTAAGACAGTTGAGCATCCAACTCTCAATTTTGGCTCAGGTTATGATCTCAGGGTCATGCATGAGATGGAGCCCTGTGTCGTCCTGCTCGTGCTCAGCACTCAGTGGGGAATCTGCTTGAGATTCTCTCTCTCCCTCTCCCTCTGTTTCCTGCCCCCACACGCATGTATATATATGTGTGTGTGTGTGTGTGTGTGTGTGTGTGTAGTGTGTGTGTATGTGTGTTGGAGGTGATTCCGCAGACCAGTTTATAAAAACACCTCCCTCCCCCGAGTGATTCTGGAGATCAATCAGGCTGAAAACCTCTATAAATTCAGACCAGGTCTTTAACTCTCAGAGGTTTTTAGATCCAGATAGTGGGATTTGAGAAACTTTCCCTCCTAAACTGTCTAGATCCAAAGAAATACATTCCTAAATTTAAAATTTCAGGCACATGTGCAGACTGGGGGACAGAGATGAGTATTTTATCCAAAGTCAACCTCCCCAGAATCCCTCATATTCTGCTGCCTTCTTAAGCTGGAGTGGTGATCAGCACAGAACTCTGAAGACAGTTAAATTCTAGCTTCATCCCTTAAGATTATGTGACCTGCGCCAGCTATTTAACTTTCCTAAACCTCAGTTTTCACATCTGTGGAATGGGGACAATAAGCACACCTATGATATAAAGTTATTATGAGGAATAAATGAAATAATTCCAGCCCTCACACATGGAATTCTACTAAAGACAAATACTGTATTACCGTTATGGTTTTTATCACTAGCATTCATTTTATAACCCTTTGGATTAGCCTTGGGAGAGCTAGTGAATTCTTGTCCTGACTCCAAGCCTGAGGGGCCCTCCTCTGAGTTGTAAGAGATGTAGGCTTGGTGCCTGAGAACCTTTCCAATTCCAATTTCAATTCCATAATATTTCACTGGCCTGTGATCCATCCCAACCACCATCCTTGCCGGAATATCCACCGGAATATCCACCACAATCCTCAAACTCTACCTGCCCAAACTGGACACATGATCTTGGCCCATCCCCCAGGGGATCCTTCACGTCCAAAAGGATGTGATGTTGCCCTCACATCCTTTTGGACCTCTCTCTAGGAATGGCACCCCTACTCAACTGCCCAAGCTAAAATGCTGGGAATCATTCTTGACTCCTGCCTCTTGTTCCCTGCTCACCACCACTACCAAAAAGCCAACCAATCAACCAACCAACCAACCAACCAAACAAGCAAATAATCACTTACTAGGTCCTGCCTATTCTTTTAATTCTTAAATCAATTTATGTGCATCCCCTCTGCTGCTACCCCCATTCAGGCCCTCACATCAGGACTATTTTAATAGTCTTTTACTTGTCTCTATTATTAATTCTTTTTTTCCTCTCTCTCTATCACTAATTCTTAGTTCTCTTATCCCATGTACCATATTACTACTGGAGAGACACAAATATAATCATGCTGTTCCCAGCTCAGAACTCTCCAGTGTTTTTTATCATCTATCAGGTTGAACTGACCATGTAATACAGACACCTAAAGGCAACACAAACTCATGGCAAGGGCTGTTGGTAAAACAACATGCAATCAGCGGTTTGCACTATGACCTGCTTAGGTATATTGCTTTTTAAAACTCTGAGTAAACCAAAAAACATCTCTTGGTTGTGAAGCCCTCAGGCCACCAGTCTAAATCACTCCTCGTCTACCATGTAAATTCTAATTTCTTTGTTATATCCTCAAAGTCTTTCATGATGTGGATCTCCTTACCTATTTAACCTGGCCCCAACTTCTCTCTCCTCCTGAATTACTTGTAGTTTCCTGAATGGGTCATGTGCTCTTGCACCTCGTGTTTTGGTTCATACTGTGCCTTCTACATAGAATGCTCTTCTTCTTCTTCTTCTTCTTCTTGATATCCTGGCCAAACCTAGTTTATATTTGACAGTTCAGTTCCAAGACAAGCTATACAGTTTCCCCCAGATTAAATAGTTCTCCCTCTCTTACTCCTAATCTGCTAATCTAACAATGACCATAGCGCACTGAAATTATTTATTTGCATATCCTGTTCCTCCACTAGTCTCATCAACTCCTTAAAGTTGGGGGCTGTCTTTTCATTTTAGTACCCCATCTTTCAGCATGGCATCTGGCATAGAGTCTAATGAACACACATATGGGAGAATGGCATTAACTAGCATTTCAAATGCTTTCTTCATTCCAGGCACTGACCTAAGCACTTTACATGCATTATTTGTTTAATCTCTGTATTGAGTGTACCAAAGATGAGAGGAAAGAGGCAAGTCTAGGAAGGGTCCCTGTGTAACACATGCATGGGCTGTTCCTGAGAGCTCCTTGTTCAGCTGAAAGTGATCAAAATGTTATTAAAAATGACTAGGGTTTGAGCATCAGGGATGCTCTATCCTACTATATTATAATGATTTCTTTTATTTCCTATAAGATAATGAAGTCCTTGAGGACAAATACTGCAGTTCCTGTCTCAGAATTCTCTGCACATGATATGATGCCTGGCACACAATGGGACCTGCGTAAATGTTAGATAAATGAATGAGTGGAAGGTCTCACAGATTTCTTACTACACGAGTTTGGGAAGCTCCGAAATCCTTGCTACAGGTCACTGGCAGGCTCAGTGGTTTCTCTGACTTTTTCCTTCAGAAATGTGCTGGGTATCTTGGATATATAGGTTATACATATTTGACTATAATCATATGTTGTATCTGAGATAAAGGGGAAAAGAGAAACATGGAGTTGAAAAAGATAATATAAAAGATAGAAAGGGGTGCCTGGGTGGCTCAGTTGGTTAAGCGCCCAACTCTTGGTTTAGGCTCAGGTCATGATCTCGGTCATGAGATAGAGCCTGGTGTAGGGCTCCTCACTGGGCGTGGAGCCTGCTTAGGATTCTCTCTCCCTCTGCTCCTCCTCCCCTCTAAAAAAAAAAAAGATGGAAAGTAAAGTAACAGATAGGAATAAGGAAATTATAAAAACACCTGCAGCTATTACTACATGATTTGAATATAAATCTTCAACACATTTCATTTGCCTTGCTAAGAAAATATTCCTGCAATTAAGCTATCTGGCCACCAGATGTCAGTAAAGTAATAACATGTTTCATCAAGATTTACCAAATCCTGGAGTTACAGACTACAGCTTTAGGCTCAGTCTCCTTCAGAGGTTTATGATTATGAACCTCCCTTGTTACACTGATGGAAAACAGACTTTATTAAAACAGATAACCCTAAGGAAACAAAGTAAGAACCAAAACACATAATACTTTTCAAGGAAACATCAAAGTATCCAGATTCTTCAAACATCTAAATGTATTTCTTGACTCTTGTATGATAGCTGAAATTCCTAGCTCAAAGTTCAACTGTTCTAGTCCTTTTGACAATTTCAAACATTAGCTAGAGATGCTAAGTTTGGTTCACTCCCCTATTCAAAGCATTATCAATTTCTTTCTTCCCACTTATTCCTGCCCACCCCCAACACACCCCTCACTACACACACATAGCCACCCGTCACTCAGAGTTTGCGGGAGGACCCTCTGTGCAGGACATAGTAAATGAACGCTTACTTCTGTCACTGATTCTCATGTAATTCCAAGTGAGTCTCCTTTAAATATCTGTAAATTTCATCTTCTTTACATGAGGAAAATCAACTCCCTCTCGACCCTCCCCCATCCCAATCATGTTATATCAACATCTTCATGTTTTAATTTTTTTTGAAGCTATAAAAAGTGCTGTGTTTTCTTCATCAGCTCTCGTTCAAAGATTGGCTTTAGTAATCCCTGGGCAGCTGCCAGGGAGGTGGGGGCTGGGTGTTGACCTCTGAGCCAGAAATGAACTTGAATCCTTGGCCTATCTCTTCTTTCTGCCTTTGGGAAAGGTGAAGTGTGTCCTTCAGAATAGGAAAGGTTATGCTGCAGAGCAAGCAGTTCCAGAATTTCAGTGGCTTAAAACAAAAGTGTATTTCTCACTCACACTGCATGTCCAAATCAGGTTAGCAGAAAACGTCTGCTTATTCTAGCCACCCAGGGACACAGGTCAGTGGAGTCTTCTTCCTCTGCATGGAGTAAGGTGTCTCAAAGTCATCCATAGTCACCTCAGCTGATAACAAGCAGAGTTGGAGGGTCTTTTCAATTAAATCCACTGGCCCACCTCACTTTTGCCCATAGCCTATGGTCCAGAACTGATCATACGGCCATGTCTAACTTTAAGAGTGTGGGAAATTCCCAAAGAGAGGGGAATTAAGTACTGGCCAATGGTAGAAATACCTACTGACTTCTTACTACGTAAAGAACATACCTGTCCCCTTTCCAAGGAGACAACCTAGATACCTCATCAAGTTGGGCATTAAATTCAAAGTCTATGATCTCTGAACGAAGCACAGAAGTTCCTTCATCATGGTATCTTCTATTGTAATTTCTACATCAGTTCTGGAAGGGACATCTTTTGATCTCAAAAGCCATGAGCTAAAAAGACAAGTGATCTGCCCTGACACCACCCCCCTAATTCACAATGATAAAATAGGGAGGCACAGGATGACCACAATAAAAGCTCCTATTCAGAAAGAGGAAGAATAGAGACACGTAGCAGATACTGGGGGGCAGAAGTTCTGAATCCTGCTGGGTTAACCTTTTGAGGCACCTTCCTTGGAGTAGAAGTGTACTCTGACTAATCTCTTCAGGTTGAAAGTGCTCCCTCGTCCATTTTTCTCCATTGCTGCTATATCTACCCTCAGAGCTTCTTCCTTTTCTTTTATCTTTTTTGACTACATCCAAAATAGGCATTAGAAGACATGATGTCTTAGGGGACCAAGAATTTTTCCCAGTCCACTTCCTGCTGTAGATGATTAGAGGGCCAAGTCTTAAGAGTCATCCTCTCTTAGTGTGATTCCTTGGTGTACAACTCTCTCAAAACTCACTAAATCGAGACTCCCCATGGATTGGATTTTGGTCAGCTTTATGTGCCGCTAACCACATCCTCCCCTAGTTGCTTTCTCATCCGCGTATCTGTCTCTGGACTTAATTCAAGTACATGCCACACCTTTATTTTCTTTCTTTGAGCACCTTTATCCATTTAAAAGGATTCACTGAGCACCTGCCCTTCATTGGATCTTCACTGCAAGACACCTCACTCCACTGAGAGGTTTTAACAACTGTGAGCAATGACTCTACCCCCAATGTGATCCTCCCTGAGAGGCTGAGATTTCAGTAGCCTTTGTTGCTCTCAACAAAGGATTTCTCATTCTTACCTTTTTAGTTAAGAACTGAGAAGCAGTTGACTTTGCAACCCCACTAGTCCCTGAATTTTTGAATCCTCTCTGTTCTCTTTCATTTCTTGCTTGCAAATCAGCCAATTCTTTTCTGCGTGCATCTCTTTCTTAGAGTACCTTGCCAAATAGAGCCTACTGAAACTAGCGCACACCACAGCCTTCTGTTTTCCAACCTCTTCTCATGGATCTCTACATTAATTAGGTGCATAACTGAGGGTGACAGCTTTATCAGATGTTTTCCCATTAAATAGCATGGACTGTCAACTTTCCAGCCTCCAATGTTAGTTTTCTCACCACCTACCACCTGGCCTCTAAGCCAATGTCACACACTTTTGGGTCACATTGGGTTTTTTGTTTGCTTGTTTTTGTTGTTGTTGTTACAATAGTACCCTTCCTCCAGCTTCCATATCTGCATCAGTCAGAAGGGTCTAGGCTATACTTTGGCACGCAACAACCCTAGAACTTCAGCAGTTCAGAACAACAGAAGTCTGTTGGTCACTCTCACTGGATGTTCAACAAATTGACAGGAGAGCTCAGCTCATTGTAATCCCCCAGGAACCCAGGCTGATGGAGGCTCTGTCACCACACTCCCAACACAAGAGGGTCTCATGCTGCCAATTAAAGGCTGCAGCCTAGAAGAAATCCACATCACTTTCCCACTTGTTGGGACAGGACTCATTGGATAGGACTAAGCATGTGGCCAAACTATGTTCAAAAAGTCATAGCCTTTATCCATTTAGTGGTTTTTGTTTTTTGTGGGTTTTTTTTGTTTTTACTTTCTTTTTTTTTATGTTTGCACAACTGACTTTTTAAAAATTTCTTATTGTTCTGTTAATCACCATACGTTACATCATTAGTTTTTGATGTAGTGTTCCATGATTCATTGTTTGTGCATAACACCCAGTGCTCCACGCAGAATGTGCCCTCTTTAATACCCATCACCAGGCTAACCCATCCCCCCACTGCCCTCCCCTCTAGAACTCTCAGTTTGTTTTTCAGAGTCCATCGTCTCTCATGGTTCGTCTCCCCCTCCGATTTCCCCCCTTCATTCTTCCCCTCCTGCTATCTTCTTTTTCTTTTTTTTTTTCAACATATAATGTATTATTTGTTTCAGAGGTACAGGTCTGTGATTCAACAGTCTTGCACAATTCACAGCGCTCACCATAGCACATACCCTCCCCAATGTCTATCACCCAGCCACCTCATCCCTCCCACCCCCCACCACTCCAGCAAGCCTCAGTTTGTTTCCTGAGATTAAGAATTCCTCATATCAGTGAGGTCATGTGATACATGACCTTTCTCTGATTGACTTATTTTGCTCAGCATAACATCCTCCGGGTCTATCCACATCGTTGCAAATGGCAAGATTTCATTCCTTTTGATGGCTGCATAATATTCCATTATATGTATATATATATATATATATATATATATGTATATATATATATATATATATATACACACCACATCTTCTTTATCCATTCATCTGTCAATGGACATCTTGGCTCTTTCCACAGTTTGGCTACTGTGGACATTGCTGCTATAAATATCGGCATGCATGTACCCCTTCAGATCCCTACAATTGTATCTTTGGGGTAAATACCGAGTAGTGCAGTTGCTAGATCATATGGTAGCTCTATTTTCAACTTTTTGAGGAACCTCCGTACTGTTTTCCAGAGGGGTTGCACCAGCTTGCATTCCCACCAACAGTATAGGAGGGTTGCCCTTTCTCCTCATCCCCGCCAACATCTTGTTGTTTCCTGACTTGTATGGTACTGGCACAAAAACAGACACATAGATCAATGGAACAGAACAGAGAGTCCAGAAATGAACCCTCAACTCTATGGTCAACTAATCTTTGACAAAGCAGGAAAGAATGTCCAGTGGAAAAAAGACAGTCTCTTCAACAAATAGTGTTGGGAAAATTGGACAGCCACATGCAGAAGAATGAAACTGGACCATTTCCTTACACCACACACAAAAATAGACTCAAAATGGTTGAAAGACCTCAATGTGAGACAGGAGTCCATCAACATCCTAAAGGAGAACACAGGCAGCAACCTCTTCGACCTCAGCCGCAGCAACTTCTTCCTAGAAACATCGCCAAAGGCAAGGGAAGCAAGGGCAAAAATGAACTATTGGGACTTCATCAAGATAAAAAGCTTTTGCACAGCAAAAGAAACAGTCAACAAAACCAAAAGACAACCGTCAGAATGGGAGAAGATATTTGCAAATGACATATCAGATAAAGGGCTAGTATCCAAAATCTCTAAAGAACTTATCAAACTCAACACCCAAAGAACAAATGATCCAATCAAGAAATGGGCAGAAGACACGAGCAGACATTTTTCCAAAGAAGATATCCAAATGGCCAACAGACACATGAAAAAGTGCTCAACATCGCTCGGCATCAGGGAAATCCAAATCAAAACCTTAATGAGATACCACCTCACACCAGTCAGAATGGCTAAAATTAACAAGTCAGGAAATGACAGATGTTGGCGGGGATGTGGAGAAAGGGGAACCCTCCTACACTGTGGGTGGGAATGCAAGCCTGTGCAACCCCTCTGGAAAACAGTATGGAGGTTCCTCAAACAGTTGAAAATAGAGCTACCCTATGATCCAGCAATTGCACTACTGGGTATTTACCACAAAGATACAAATGTAGGGATCCGAAGGGGTACGTGCACCCCAATGTTTATAGCAGCAATGTCCACAATAGCCAAACTGTGGAAAGAGCCAAGATGTCCATTGACAGATGGATGGATAAAGAAGAGGTGGTATGTATATTCAATGGAATATTATGCAGCCATTAAAAGGAATGAAATCTTGCCATTTGCAATGACGTGGATGGAACTGGAGGGTATTATGCTGAATGAAATAAGTCAATCAGAGAAAGACATGTATCATATGACCTCACTGATATGAGGAATTCTTAATCTTGTTTTTACTTTCTTACCTCCATATACACAAAGCAGGCCACTGACGACAGTGCCTGTCCTACTACATACCTTCTCTAGGCACTTCAGTTTATTGTTTCTGAAAAAAGCAAAGTGATACGATCTATTTGGGTTTGAGAGAGATTCCTCTGAGTTTAGTAAAGAGCAGGGATTGGAGGCTTAATAGGGAATGGGTCAAAGGATGGAGGCAAGGAGGCCAGCTAAGAAACTGCTGTAGTAGTCCAGATGAGAGATAGATAAGGAACAAGAATCAGTAGATTTGAGTTTATGAGGATCAGTCAAGATCGAGACAGTAGGGGCACCTGGGTGGTTCAGTCGGTTGGGCTTCTGCCTTCAGCTCAGGTCATGATCCCAGGGTCCTGGGATCGAGCTCCATGTCAGGCTCCCTGTTCGGCGGGGAGTCTGCTTCCCCCTCTCCCTACTGCTCCCCCTGCTTGCATTCTCTGTCTCTCACTCCCTCTGTCTCTCTCTCTCTCTCTCTTTCTCTGTCAAGTAAATAAATAAATAAAATCTTAGGAGAAAAAGAGATTGAGTAAATAGTAAATAGAACAGGAAAAGCCCAACTCATTAAAATAAATACATCTGTGGGCTGACAGAACATGTTGATATTATTCAGCAATGGTAAGGACATCATACTCTGAGTGGCGCTCAAGCTCAACTGGAACCACCAAGCCAGAAAAAAGCAGCTTGCCATACCTCTAAGACTATGGAGGGAATGTTTTAGAACTTGAAGGAGAACAGCCCACAACTGAATTCTTTCCTCAACTTCCTCCAGTGAGCCTTGCTAATTGAGTTCTCAAGTAAACAAATAGCTTGCGGGGCACCTGGGTGGCTCAGTCAGTTAAGCGACTGCTTTCAGCTGAGGTCATGATCCCGGGGTCCAGGGATGGAGTCCTGCATTGCTTCTCCCTCTGCCTGCTGCCCCCCGTCACGGCTTGTGCTCTCTCGTGCTCTCTCTCTCTGACAAATAAATAAAATCTTAAAAATAAAAAAAAATACATAAACAAATAGCTTGCAACCTCAGATCTCTAAACCTTGCAGCTCTTCACAGCTGTGATTTCTACCCTAAATTTTCAGAAACAGATGCTGGGGCATATTTTTCTCTCTTCTCGTTCTTACACTGTGGTTATTTCATTTTCCTCTCTTCTGGTCTCCTTTTGGGGTTGATGAAAACTCTGAGTTGGGAAAGGAGGCCCTTTCCAGTTTCCTACCCAAATTCCTCTTTTGTCAAGTTCCTCAGTTTCCTGTGAAAGAGTTACTGCCACAGAATCTTCAGACTTCGTCGTTACTAGGTTTGGTTTTGGTTAATGTCTGTTAATGATCTGGAGGGAGGTGATAACTGCATATTAATGAGGTTCACAAAGGAGCCAAATTGAAAGCTGTTGCGAACTCCAGTGGTGGCAGCCATAAACTAGAACCCCGGAGAGAACTGACTGACAAGTGGGGACAATACATGTGGTGAAACCAGCACATGTGATGCGGACTCTTCAGGGGAAAGATGAAGTTTAGGCATTTTTCTTAGAAGGAGAATGAAACAGTGTGGAAAGCAGCAGTCAATAGAAGGTCTCCGGGATGAAATGAAAAAATGAACATCCAGGTTGTAAAAACCTCAGTGTCACCGGGAGAGCAAGTCGAGAAGGATGTGGTGATCCCATTGATCACTACCTTACGTCCGCCCGCTCCGTGATGGTCACGTGACCCAGGTCCGGCAAGTCAGTGATCCTAGAACATAGTTCTTGGTTCTGAGGTGGACTTGTAACTTGGCTTAGTCTAATGGGACTCATTCCTGGAATAATTTTTGTTACAGGAACTAGTGAGAAAATTAGAAGCTTTCTTCCGGCAAAGACTGCAGGTTATACACCTACAAGTTATGCAGGTAGTGACTGAAGCCACACAGAAAGAAACAGAGCTGACAGGGAAGCTGGGGGGAGGGGAGGCAGGGAGACAGAGAGAGAGAGAATATGAGCCCTCTGAAACCAGACATGCCTGAAGCCATAACCCCTTGAACTGTTCAGTTATTTGTATTCACAAATTCTTTCTTGAACAGAAGCCGGTTTCAATTGACTTCTTCATTTGGAAGCAAAAGTGTACTTATTAACCCAGGATAGGTTTTTCAAACATATTGTCCTTTCTTTTATATCCATTACTTTCTAGCCATATTGGATGACTCTAATTTCCAGAGTGTATTGGAAAAGTTATTCTTCTGAGGACTTGCTTAGGCAGTCTCCTCTTGTAATGGAATAACACCCTTCCTGCTATATTTACTTGGAGAAGCCCTCCCAACCTCATGGTCCAACTTGGACCATCTCTTTTTGGACATCCCTCCTGAACGTTCAGTGGAATGTCATCTTTCCTTTCTTTGCCTTACCATATGATGAACTTTGAGAAGGAAGAACAAAGTTGGAGGATTAAAATTATTTGATTTAAAGATTTACTATAAAGTTACAGTAATTCTGTCAGTCAGGATTCTCTAGAGAAACAATAGGGAGACATAGCTGTATCTATGTAGATTTATATGGAAGAGGACTGATTAATTTTATATGTATATATGTAATTTATAATTTTATATTCATAAATTTATCATTTCTGTAATTTATATAATTTATATAGAATTTTTTAAGGAATTGGCTCCCATGATTATAGGAGCTGGCAAGGATGAAATGGTAGGGCAGGCTGGCAACTCGGCTAGTAGTTAATGTTGAGTCTTGAGGCAGAATTTCTATTGAGGAAATGTCAGTTTTGTATCTTCAGGCCTTTAAGTGATTGGATGAGACCTACTCACATTATTGTGGGTGATGTCCTTTACACAAAGCCCACTGACTGTAGCTGTTAACCACTTCTACAAAATGCCTTCACAAAAAAATCTTAAAAAAAAAACAAACCAAAACCTTTGCAGCAACACCTAGATTAGAGTTTGAGTATATAACTGGGTAATACCAAAGCCTAGTCAAATTGGCACATAAAACTAGCCATCACATAATCAAGACAATGTGATATTGGCATAAAGACAAACAAATGGGTAGATGGAATAGAATAGAGTCTGGAAACAGAAGTATACACATATGGACAACTGATTTCAGCAAAAATGCTATAGCAGACAGTGGTGAAAAATAGTCTTTTATGCAGTAGATCAATTGGATATCCATATGTAAAAAGTAGACTTTGATCCCTACCTCTCACCATACAAAAAATTTAACTCAAAATGGATCATAAGCCTAAATGTAAATCCTAAAGCCATAAAATTGCTAGAAGAAATCGTAGGAGAAAAGCTTTGTTACCTTGGGTTAAGTAAAGATTTCTGAGATAAAATCCCAAATGAACTATCCATAAAAGAACACATTGGTAAATTGGACTTAATCAAAATTTTAAAAGATGCTGTTAAGAGAATGAAAAGATAAGCCACAGACTGTAAGTAAATATTTGCAAAGCACACATCTGATTAATGACTTGCATCCAGTATTTAGAAAGAACTCACAAAATTCAACAATAAGAAAACAAAAAACACAATTAAAAAATGGGCCAAAGATGTTAACAGATGCATTGCCAGAGAAGATATTTAGATGGCAAATAAGCACATGAAAAGACACTCAACATTGTCAGTCATTAAGGAAATTCAAGTTAAAACCACAATGAGATATTACCATATACCTATTAGGTTCGTTGAAATAAAAAGATCATACCTAGTGTTGGCAAGGATGGGGAAGAACTGGAGCTCTCCTATTGCTGGTGGGATGTCATATGGTCCAACCTGTTAGGAAGACAATTTAGGAGTTTCATAAAATGCGAAGCATATGCCTACCATGTTATATAAACATTCCATGCCTATGTACTGACCCAGAAGAAATGAAGACATTCATCTACATAAGACCTGTACATGTATGTTCATTGGCGCTTCATTTGTAATAGCCCCAAGCTGAAAACAACGCAAATGTTCATCAACAGCTGAATGGATAAACAAACTGTGGTATATCCACAGAATGGAATGCTATTTAGCAAAAAAAAAAAAAAAAAAAGAAAGAAAAAAAAGAATGAATTGTTGCTAGGTGCTACAACATAAGTGAATCTTACGCTGAATGAAAGAAGCGAAATGAAAAAAGTACATCCTATATAAGTTCAGTTACATAAAATTCTAAGAAGTGCAAACCGAAATATTGTGACAGAGAGCAGATTGGTGTTTGCCTGGGGATGCAGGGAACAGTGAGAAGGAGGGGTTACAAAGAAGTCCAAGGAAACTTTTGGGGGGCAGTGAATATGCTCATCTTAATTATGGTGCCAATTTCATGGGTATATACATATGTCAAAACCTATCTATCTGTACACTTTAAATATGTGTAGTGTATTATATGCCAATTATACCTCAGTAACAACATTAAATAAAAAGGCAGTGCAGGCTAATGACAGAGAATTTCAAACAAAATAACTAAAGACTCCCGGGAGCCAAAGTCACATCTCTTTCGGCTCGTGTGAGTTCTTAAGTGGAATGGAATCTCAAATTTTGGTTGTGCCACTTTTAACTCCTCGGAGTCCCAGGTTTATCATTTGTCAAATGGGCGGAAGAGCTTTGTGAATTCTGCTACCTACCTCAAGGGGGTTACTGTGAGAACCAAAAACGATAATGCACGTAAAAGTGCTTTGCAAGCTACAGCGCCCTGCACAAATGTTCGCTATTGGTTTAGTTGTTACATGCCATCTGCATACTATTCTTGACCAATATACATGTGTCATGCCAGCTCAAGCCCTAATAACCCATATATAAAGTGTGATTAATTGTACAAGTTACTCAAATAGCACTGAAACCCAGTATTCAGGGCATGACACATCCTAAATACATAACAGATTTTGGAATAAATCAGTTTCAGCCCAAACCAGAATGCAGGAAACAGACAGATGCCTTCACACATATGCCAAGCAAGTGAGACCCAGCCAAACAGGGTGGAATCCAGGGCAAGGGAACCCAGCCAGAACGCAGGCCCTGTGGATTTCCTGCCAGGGGCTCTTACAGGGAGCAGTGACCCCTCAACATGACTGGCCTCGATGTGCTGAGAGGCTCTCGGCATTCAGAGCCAAGCTTACTTGGAAATTAACTACTTTATTCTTGGCCTATCACACGAGGCAGCCAGCATAGTGGGGCCACAGATCACTCTCTTTTTAGTTAAAGTTAAAGACGACAAAAATAGAATTAGGTAAATATTCTCGGTGTCACCCTCCTTCCATTCTCCTCCTCAGCACTGTTATTTCACTGATCTTAAATCACAGCCGGTGCTTTCCCCCATGATTTGGATTCATTGGCAATTCATTTGCTTCCCACCTCTGACCTAGGGAGGGGGGTTGGACTCCTGGGCCTGGCTGCATAGGACACCCCTGAAAGTGGGAAAGCATTCCTTGGGTGAGCTGTGCCCAAAGGGAGCATCTGGGAAATACAGCAGGAAGTTGGACACACAATTCGGATGGGAGGAAGGATGGTGTGCTGGAAGCACCTGTGTGTGTAGAGGGAATAAGAGCTGAGTTAGAGACTAGCAGGAAGAAGTCAGAGAACAAAGTGGCCTCAAAAGCTGGATGGCCAGTAATAAGTCTAGAAACAGATGTAAGAGCCTTCTCACCAACAAATGTCTCAGATAAGGCTGGACCCCTGTTCACCGGTCCCCATGCACCTCACTGGCTGGGGCTCATTTCCTAAGGGATTGAGTGTACCAGTCACCAGGGCCCCTAGAAGCTCTGCGGCCCAGGCCTCTCTGGCTGGGGATCTCCTTATCCAACCCTTAGGCTGGGAGCGGTGGGTAGGCAGCTTGCGGAAATTCATGGGTATCTTTACAAACTCTAGGAAGAGATATCATTGTAGCAATTGCTGCGTCTTGAAGAAATAGAACTTGGCCCCGGGGATCCCCTCTGTGATGGGAAATACATCTCTCTGTCTTTCCAAATATTAATCCTGGCTCAGCTGAGCAACACAGAGAGCTTGGCATGCCAGAGTCTTGCCCCAAGCAGATTTCGCTCTCAGGTAGTCCTAAAACCCAGTGAAGGGGTTCCTGGTAGGACTTGTCTTTTCCATCAGGAGAGTGATGGTTTGAGGGAGAGGGAGAAGGAGCAAAGCAAAACCCAAAACTCCTCCATAGGTGCTTTGGAGTTCATCGTTAAGGACTTATTTATTAGTGTTATATTTGCTGTCCTTCTGAAAACTTCTTCTGGGATATTTCTGAGAGGAGTGAGCCACCCAACCCCAGACGCCTCAGGTTACATTCACTATGGTTAGGGGGACCCACTGTAAGTCTGAGTCACCAGAGCCCCCGTCCTGAAGGAGAGGGAACTCCTATGGGGGACAAAGGACCTAGAAAGCAGAGGGGACAGGGAAGCCAGCAGGCAAGAGTCAAAGACCAATCCCACTTACGTTACCTTTTGGCTCAGGGTCGGTGGTCTAGTGTCTGCCTTCGTTGATTGGAAGCTATTCTTGTTTGGTAAATGCGGTATCATTAAACTTCAGATAAAGGAGCACAGAGAAGGATCCTCACAGCCAGATAGGAGACACATTGTGTGATCACTGTGAAAGGGACAGATTGCAGGCTTTGGCAGTCAGCACTGCTTCCCTGGCTAAGGCACCACTGACAGGGCTCCGAAAGGGCCTACCCATCCTCAGCCAACCCCGGAGCACCTCCCCTGTCAACAAACACCACTCCCCGTGTTTCCACGGCACCTCGAGCAAAGCCAGCCCGTCCTTGCGGGGGGGGGGGGGGGGAGCGGGGGGGAGGCTGCTTCTGCCAAACGTCTGTGCGCTGTTAGAGGACTGGCTGAGAAGCACAGCCCTGAAGGACTGCAATTGGAAATATAAAAAGCTTGAAGCCCTTCCAGATACTGGAGATTCCTTTTGGTCCCAGGCCGTGAAGGAGGCCTTCTTTTGAGCCAAATCTGCCCCTGCCAGCTCCACGCCAAATGAGCGAAAGCATGCTTCTCTCACTGGGGTATGCATGCCCGTGGGGGCAGGCGACAGATGGTGAGGTGGTACAGGGGACCCCAGGATGATCATTTGCTTCCTCCTATAGCTCTGGGCAATTTCACTCAATAGGAAATAGTTGAAAACATTTTTTTTTTCTGTGTGGAACACGGCCAGAACTGTATATGAGATTTCAAAAAAGCCATTTCAAGCTTTCTTCCTGCTACTTCAGGTGGCGCCTCTCAGACTCCCAGGAGTCACCCCTCACCCCTCACAGAGGGACAGCCTAACCGTCAAGCACACCATGACTTTGAGGGGTTTCTTGGAAATCCTAAGAGTCCATACTAGCCATTTCTGAAATTGATTCTACCAATAGAATTCTTTAGCTTTGAGGCTTGAATCCCAGTATCTTGAAGATAGCAACCTCCATTCTAAGACACCTTTGGTCAATTATCAGCCACATCTACCTCAGTGTGAACATAAGCCATCAGGCTCTTAAACCGAAGGCAAGATTTGGTGAAGGGGAGAGAGAGGAATACTGCACAAGAGGCTCAGCACCAGAAAGGCTGTGGTGTTAAAATATATTTCCTTAATTTCATGACTTTATTGAAGACCAGTCTTAGAGTCACATGATGCTGTAGCTCTGCTTGCACACACCGGACCCAGTATCTGCCCACAGCCTCACCCAGAGGTGTGCCCTGAAAGGGTTTGAGCCTCACTTCATTACAGGTGGCCTGAAGGGACTATTCCAACAGAGTCCCATGAGCTAGGAAAGAGAGGTGGTTGTTTAGCAGAAAGACTACCGACATTGTCGCTGATTTGTTACCAGACATTTCAGGCTGCCCAGGGGCAGATCCAGGTTTTGGGTAGCATGAAGCTGATACAATTTTGGGGGTCCTATTTAAGAAAAAGCATGCAAAAATAGCTTACCTGCGGAAATTCCACAAAAATATACAAAGAACACATTGCTAGGCTCTCCCAAGGCCTTGGAAGGGGTCTTTACAATTGAGGGACTAAAGTGTAAGCCTCATTAGCTTGACCATAATCTGCCTCTGCTCCTATGCTTGAATACATTTATATATTTGCTGGGGGTGAGGGTACAGGGATTGCTAGTGATCTATTATTTTCTCTCCAAGATGTAGCAATCCGTATTTTTCCAAGCTGCATCTCATTTTATAGCTTCCTGCCCAAATTTTCCAGTCTCTTTGGGTCCATATCTATTTCTTCTTTCTGGATGGGGTTGAGAGCAGCTCCTCGGAGATGTTCAGGGGCATTTCAACAATGGGCTTGGCCCAGGAGCATGGAATTTCCTGAAAGACAGCAGGCGTCTCTGGTGGGTTGTTGGGATAGACTGATCAACAATTTCCAGCTCTGGAGATGGAGTTGTACCAGTCCATGCCAAGAGCATTTCAGAGGCAGCTCATATGGAAACCATCTGTCCAGTCCCACCCATTAGCTAACTTGAAGGCTGCCAAGCTTCATGGGGACTAGAGCTGCCATGGCCAAGAACAAAAGTACCACAATGCCCCAAACCAGCCAAGAGCGCTTGATGGGAGTTTCACTCCCCCAAAGAGTCTCTGTTCTCCCATCCAGTTACAAAAACCAACCAACCAACCAAACAAACAAACAAAAAAAAAACGGGTATAATAAAAATTGGCTGGGTTTGTTAGTACTCAGACACATTACACTACAGTCAAGATGAAACTGAGCACAAATTAGTTTACATTACTTTCCAGCTTACCGTTCTTCGAAGGCCTCCCTTCTGGTAATTTCCAAATTCTAAATACTACTGGCCTTCTCCTCATCGTACCCCTGACACTCCAAGATGAGGTTGCACTAAAATTATGCTGATTTCTTAATCTTTCTCGCCTCCACACATACCTTTGCCTCTATCTGGAACACTCATATCTATCTCCTTTTCAGTTAGTTAGCTCTTGCTCATCCTAAGCTCCCAACTTGGGAACATGCTCTGGACTCCCAGAGCACCCCGCACACTCATCATATCTTAACAGTATCTCCCATTTAATGCCTGTTGTCTCCACTAAACAAGAAGCTTTGTGTTTTCGTAACCTACTCCAGTGTAACAAACCACCCAAATCTTGTTTTATTCACTATCAGTTTTATCACTATCAGGGCAGTTTTATTCACTATCACAGTTCCGCAGGATGCCTGGCCTCAGCTGGGTGATTCTTCTGCTCTAAGTGGTGTCAGTTGGGGTTTAAGTCGTCTGGGGCTGGACGAGGCTGGAATGTCCAAGATCGCTTCTCCACATAGCTGTAGTTGATGCAGGCAGTCAACTGGCCACTCAACTCGGGCTGTTGACTGGAGTGCCCACATGTGGCCTCTCCATGTGACTCGGACTTCTCACAGCATGATTGCTGGATTCTAAGGGGAAGAAAGTAGAAAGGGCAAGTCTTCTCAGAGCCTCAGCTCAAAAGCCCCAGGATATCACTTTTGCTGCATTCTGCTGGTCTAAGCAGTCATAAAGTCAAGGTGAGGAGAAATAAACTCTCTATCAATCAAGGAGTGGTATGCGCGTATAGGAAGGGGAAACCAGAATTGGTGGCAGCCATCTTTGGAAATTATTGGACACACTCTAAGAGAAGTAACTAGGTCCGTCTTGTTCCCCAGCACCTGGCCCAGGGCCATACCACTAAGAGTCGGCAGTTTGTCCATTTGGTCAAAGCCTCTCCCCTAATGCTTTGCTAATGCTTAGGTTTGGTCTTTGTATGCCCTACTCTCCAGACCACATGGGTTGACTTTTTCTCTTTATGGCTTGCCAGAAGTAAAAGTAACAACCTCAATGATCTATTACTTAAATTAGAGATTTATTACTCATAACCAAAAGGGTATTTGATGCAGCAGGAACACTATATGTATTAATTGACAGTAAGGTCCTGGTTGCTGTTCCGAAGATCATTAGAGCCTCCAGGAACAGCTCTCCCTCCACCACCACCCTCGTTTCTGTTGCTGTTGTATCTGATCACCAGGGTGTGGCCAAGAACAAGAAAGTGGAAATTGAAGTTGTAGAACCAGGTGACATACACCTGGAGCCTGGCCCCTCCAGGTTTCTTTGAGCCAACTTTATGGTTTCTATAGAACTCGGTGGGTGTGATTAGAAACGGTTCCTCGCCCCTCTCTCATTGGCCAGAAGGGCAGGGGTTCCACTTCCTTAGGAAGGATTGGTCAAGCCCACTACTGTTAGAACTGTAGGCAGCACATTAAGTATGGGATGGCTGCCACCATCACAACCCTAGCTGATGCCGTAGCTGGCAGAGCAGGAACAGGGAACTGAGTCACATATATAGCCTGGGAATAGTGTCTGGAGGAACAAGACTTCACTCTTCCTCATATTTTCTGCTGCAATACCTACTCGGGCTTTGCTTTTCCTGCTCTCTCTCACCCAACCTCAAGAGACGGAGAGGAGGTGATCATATTCTCAAGACATCCTCCTCAGGTCACGGCAGACGATACAATTTCATGTTCAAAGTTCTTTCCTTCCTTCCACTTTTGAAGATGTTAATTACCCCTTTGGCTCCTTATTTTCCATACTGGGAAGTCTGATACCAATTAGATTCTTGTTCTCTTGTGGTCAGTCTTCCTTTCTCCCTCAAAGCTGTTTTTGATACTCTTAATTTTCATTATAACATGGTCTAGAGAGAAAATTTTTTTCTTATCAATCCTGTTCAGTATTCAAGGCTGAGAATCAAGGCATTTACCGACTTACGAAGGCCCACTAACTACTACAGAGGGCAGATGGCCATGAATATCCTGCGTATTCAAAATGGCAAAGGCTCAACTTTTTGGAATGTGTGGACACGTACATATGGTAAGCATTTAAAATAGGCTTTACGGACTACTACAGGTACTCAATAAACATTTGTGAGTGAGCAAAGAATGAATGAATGAGTAGCACATTGCCTAGCACATAGTAAATTCAAGGTAGCTATTATTTTAACAGAAGTGCCACATAAGGAAAGAAAGACGCAAATGACTTGCTCCCCGCCTTGAGGAGCTCTTACTCTAGTTGAAACAGGTAAAGAAACTTGTGGTGCTTATCACATCATAATGTATGTTGGAAATATTACAACATTACGGGAGGGGGAGTTACTAACTTCCCAGAGAAAATAGGGCTGAGTTTTGAGGATAGGAGGGGAAGGAAGTGGGGAAAGGGCAAACAGCCCAAGAGGGAAGCTTAAGCCAAGACCCAAAAGGGGGAGGGGACGCCATCTTCAGTTCATTGTGGCTTCTGTGGAGACTAGAGGGAGAGTGGAGAGGAGGAGAAAAAGGAATGAGTGGTTATTTTCAGAAGGGAAGTGAAGGCTGCCTTGGTTCACTTAATCCCCACACAGTACCTTGAGCAGGTTTTACAGGCAAGGAGACTGGGCCCAGGTTGGTTAAGAGAGTTGCCAAAGGAGGGGAGAGGTAGAGCCAGGTGTTAGCCCAGCTCATGTGCCCCCAGGACTTGTCTTCAGGTGTCAGCTGAGAGCAACGGGAGCAAGGACTGAGGTGAATTCCCTGCACCAGGTTTTTCCCTTGGCTCCTATCTCTAAAAACAAAACAAAACAGAACAACAACAACAACAACAACAACAACAACAACAACAAAAAACCCAGCAGGGAGCAAAGCACTGAGGAGAGGGCTCTTGTAAATTGTTCTTAGGGGCAATGACCGGGCAGGACATCCACTTTGCTGTCCACCTATGGGAAGGAGACTTGAGAGGACCGCGGGCAGTTTAGAGAGGAGGGCGGAAGGCCCAGCCCTGGGACTAGCAGAGACAAGGAAGGGGGCCTTGGGATGAGGCCAGGAGGCCCAGGGGCCTCGGGACTAGGTGAAGACTTCTAAAGGCTTCTAAAGAAGCCCTAAGCACTGGAAAGAGGGTAATCTCTTCCTCCAGCAATGGAAAATGAAAAGAATTATGAGAGCATAAAGTAAGTATAAGCAAGTCCGGCAGAGTTCTTGTTCTTTCCTCCTGGATGACAACTCTTATTTATATTTTCCAGTGTCCCAAGGATGTCTGTGGGGAATCTGACACCCGCCGAGTGGTCTTAAGGACTCTTTCCCCATTTTGCAGACAGGATGAATTATCCAGGCATTTGCCTGAGCCTTAATCTGGCCTGGGAAGTGAGTAGACCTAACTTAGGAAAGTCTCTGTTTTTCCATTAAAAGCACTTTCCCGTAGCAAATTTTGAATGCAGCCTGAAATCAAGATGTGCTAAGAAGCATGTTCCTTGGGGGCATAAGTGCAGCTTTGCAGCTTAAACCATTTGTCCTATAAGCAGGAGAAAATTTACGGTTACATATTTTCTCTGGAGAGAGGCTAACTGGAGTTTGCACTGGCTTCTTCCAGTATCACTAGCAAGCAAATCTGGTGCCATTACCCAGAGCTCACCTAACAGGGCCAGAGGACACCCCAGGGTATTGCCTTCAGCTGGGGTTACGGTTGTTTTAGGGAAAGGAAGGGCTCTCTCAGCTGAAAACAATGTATTTCAAACCCAAACTTGCCCCTTCTCACACCTGCTTGAGGCTCCAAAATTTGACACAAGGAAGGCATATGAATGCAGAATTGGGGCTGTTTTGGCAGGAAAGAGGGCTCTCAAAGAGAGAGGCCTTAAGGCAAAGCAGTACGGAGCAAGAAGAGATATTTACACCCGAATTTCTTTACCTGTATAATTTCCTAATAGGCCTGAAGGAGGCTGGGGAGCTCTGACATTTCCAGTGACGTGAACTTGGTTAAAGCAGTGTGGTCACAGTGACCTCGAGAAGGCTTCGTATCAGGTCTAATGAAACGCAACACGCTTCTGACATCAGAGCCGACTCTGACCACACATCAAAGGGGAGGAAGTGGACGCTTTGATCCTCTCAGTCATGGCTTTCTACAAAGACTTTTAACAAAAAAGGGAGGGAGCTGCGGGTGGGAGCCTGGCTTGGGGCTTGGCTTTTTCTTTCTGCTGTGAATGTTCTTCTAGTTAATGACCAAGAAGCCGCAGGCAAGACATAGGCAATGTGGATGCTTTGAGTGATTCTCCTGGTGTGATTTCCACTGATTCTCCTGCTGTGATTTCCATGGCCCCAGGCCTCTGTCTGTCTTTCCCCAAATCCCTCCCCTGCCTCACCGGTGATTCCTGACTTCTAATACTAGAGTTTCATTTACTTAGCTTGAGTCTTAACTCTTACTAGAATATAAACCTCTCCTGGAAGAGGCAATAACGTAAGCCATATTATCCTACCAAGAAGTGCCATTTTTAGAATGCATTTCAGACCTTGCCCCTGTACCAAAACCCTCTGGGCTCCTGGTGACCGCAGGGTGGAGGCTGAGTGCCTACTGCAGGGCACACTGCCCTGCAGGTCTGCCCCTCCCTGACCAAACATTCATCTCCAGCAGTTGTGACTTTTCACCCACATGTGAGCAATTGTGCCTTCCTGCCCTAGGACATGATATTCTCCTGGGATGGAATGCTAGCCCAAGGTCAAGATTAAAATCACACTCACCTGTTACCCTGGTGCCTGACAAAGAGTAGGCCTTGAAATGGCTTCTCATGTAAAATGAATGAATGAAAACATCCTCATTGTGTATCTGCTTTCTTTCTGCTCTGCAGGTTTTCAGTGAAGAGAAGAAAGAAGAGAGGGGCTAGGAGCACCCCAGTGGGGACAGGGCTGCTAGAAGAGCCAGTCATCAGATTGTTTTACACCTTGACTGTTGGCCTCAGTCAGGGTGGTGCTGACTATGAGGCCACAGGGGTACAGCTCAGAGCCAAGCTTCCGATGTCCTGAGGGTGCAGGGACAGGCCTGGCATACTTGGTTGGGTGGAGAGGAGAGAAAGAGGCGGGAGGAGCCAGGAGACAGGTGAAGGCTGAGGAGGTCGAGCAGAGCTCAGGGAAGCCTGGGTGGAGGTGGGGGCAGAAGGGAAGGGGGGGGTTGCTGCCCAACTACAGTAGGACCAGAGGCAGAAAACAGTTGCCTGTGAGCATTTAGAGTCCCCAGTGCTGAGTAGGTTTCCCCTCAGTGGGGAAAAAGAGACCAAATAAAATGTGAGGAAGTAAATGACCACAAGCCTGATGAACCATGACGCAGAAGGTAAAGTTCTGGTTGAAGGTGGGTGGCAGGGATGAGGCCGGCTCCGGGGTACCGGGAGAACACTAGTGCCCCCTTCCCTCCCCTGGGGTTCCCAGGACCCACTGAAGGAAGAAAATGCCCCCCACCCCGCCACACACACACACCCCAGTGCTCCTCCTTCCCACCCGTTTGTGAGGGAGAACGTGTTAGTGACCAAGCTTTCCCAAAACACAGGGGGGTACAGCAGGTAGGCTGATGGCAGTGGGAAAACTGAGACTAGGCAGCGGGGAGGGCTGGGGATGCCCTCGGCTTCTTCCTTTCCTGTAGCATGGGCCATTCTCACTCTCTTCTCAACCTGGGGCCACTGTGTTTGCTACCCGTGAACTGAGAGTGGCAGTCACCTGCCGTCCTGAATGACACACTTGTGCAGTAGGCAGAGGGCAAGCGCTTTGTGCTCAGGTGAACTTGGTTTGCTGCTTTCATATGCTCTGTGACTGTGGGTATTACCTACGCAATCTGAGTGTGGGTGTCTCCTCTGGAAAATGAGAACAATAATGTTTACCTCTTGGATCACTGTAAACAGTTAATTACTGTTTAATTAATGAAGGCATGTCTCACAGTGCCTGTAACAGTGTCTTATTAGGGCTCTACACACACGAGCCCCCTTTAGTTCTGGGTGGGCTGTTGATGGAACCAATCACTGCCCTGCTTTTGACTTCTAACTACTCTCAACATTCTCGTGTGTTCCGGTAAAGGTCACACTCTTAGCTCTCCGTCCCACTGACCTCTTCCTACCAGATCACATGACCTGCTCAATTCCGTATTCTGCTGGACAGCATTGCCATAAAAGCAATTCATGTAAAGTAGAAGTAGATTCCACACATTAGCGAACATTTGGCAGCCCGTCTCTGAACAGAGTGCACTCCCCCATTGAGCTGTGACACAGGATTGGAAACTACCAGACTCAATGTTAGCCCAAATCCCTTCTGGATCTAATATCTATTTTTATGATCATGACAGCAGACAGAGAGAATGGCAAGCCAAGTGGATGAAGAGCACCCCTAAAATCCAGAGGTCTCCTATTCAAGGTTCAATCTTAGGGGAACCCCAGGTCCTATTTAAGAAACCCATGTTTCAATGAACAGTTGGGTTTCAGCACCTACATTTCTTTTCTGAGAAGCACATCATTAGACATTATCCATTCCTGACATGTCCTAGTTAATCTTTTCAAGAAAAAAAAAGTGGACTAGCAGACTGTTGTTTAGTTTGGTCCCTGCTTCTCATATTCTCTCTGCTACCAGCTAACTATACGATTTTGAGCAAGTCGTTTAAATTCTTTCCCCTTCAGGGGTTCAGTCATACAATGAGAGAGGTATAGTAGCTGTTCTAGCTTCCTCTCTGGAATAAGCCATGATTCATCACTGCCGTGGCCTTAGATTCAGCCCTCATCATCTCTCACTTGGTTACTCTCCCACCCCCAGACTCTCCTTGCACCAAGTGTGTCCCTGGCCTAGCCTTCTATACCTGCTCCCACAGTATCTATCTGATCATAGATCTAGTCTGTTCTCTTACTGCAAAAACCTTACAGTAATACTCCTTCACTGGCTTCTAGTTGATGTTAGGATAAAGATTAAGCAGCTTCATTTGGTCAAGCGCCCCTAATCTTGCCCCTGCCCAGCTCCATTTCTCAACACTTTACCTTCGCCTCTGTCTTCCAAGAGCCTCAGCATTCTTTCAGTTTTTCTACCTCAGGACCTTTGTACATGCTGTTCCTTCTGTCTGCAATGCTCTCCTTCACTTGACCTCACCCACTTTCTCTTTGCCTAGTCATTAACTTTTTTTCCTTTAGATATCAACTGAATTGGTCTTTCCTCCAGGGAAGCCTTCCCTGATCATCCCTTCCTCAATCTGATCAGGCTCCCTGTTACCTTACCTTCCTACATTTGCTGCCACTTATATTCATACAATTTTATTGATTAATGTCTGTTTTATGACCACTAGAATGCATGCTGCTTAAGGGCAAGGACTATATGTCTTGCTCACTGTTTTCTTCCCAGGACAGTACAGTGCCAATTGCTCACTAGATATTTGTTGGTTGAATAAATCAAAGATGAATGGGTGACAGATGGATGATGAGGTGTGACCTTTGCCAACCTGGCCCAGTCCACCTTTCCCAGTTCCATTTCCCACCCTCTCTGCCTGGACCTTTCATGATGCAAATATGTATGTCTCTTACATTCTGTTCACCTCGAACTGCTTGTTATTATAAGATGATGCTGTGTTTGCTACTCCTCTTGCTGTTGCTCTAAGATCAAAATCCTTTGCTGTGTTATATCAATCAGTTCCTAGAAAGATGACTTTAATGTCATGATGAAAAGACTACAGTCTGCTTCAAGAAACAAGCAATAAGAAAGAGGTTGTGCTTCGGAAAATTGGAAGACACCCAGGAGACATGGTAGCTCTTTTCAAATAGTTGAAGGACTATCATAAGGTGATTAAGCTCATTCCCTGCACATTTAGAGGCCAGAATCAGAAACAAACAGTGGAAGCTAAACAAACAGGGAAGCAAATTTTGGCTTAATACAGAAGAAGAATTTTACGATAAATATATGTGGCAGACCAGGAAATACACTGCCTCAAGTGTTCATGAGCTCCCTATCACTTGAGGTGTATAAGCCAAGATTAGAAGACCACTTTGGGGTGGTTGGATTTCATGACCTCCAAGGCTGTTTGCATCCTCACACATTCTTCCTGTGGAATAATGTTCTATTAAACCGGCATCTGATAGGACCTCTAAGAACTCTATCGGTGGTAACGGAGACGAATCAGTGGCTAAATACTTAAAGTGATGTCTCAATTCAAGTACTCTCTCTATAGGCAGAGACCAATATAGACACCTCACCTCCCACAATGCCCCCGCCACAACCCCCTACCCTTTTTTCTTTTAAACCTCCCAAGGAACCCAGTTCTCAGGCACTGTGTGCACAGCCTTCCAGAGACCACAGCACTCTTCCTTCTGCTAAGACCTGGGCTCCACCTAGTGGTGTGACATGATGTTTTGCACACAATGGGTGCAGGGTTGGGGCTTGGAGGGAGGGTTCCTGTCACCGGAACAGGTTTCCATGCTCCTTGACTTGATGCCTCTCCCCAGTCTTGCTCTGTTGACTAGGGGCTGGTTGACTTGCGTTGGTGGGGACACCATTACATTTGGCATTTTGGGGATGTCTGACTCCTCGTGCCTGTACTAACCCCCATGGTATCAGCAAGGAAAGGACTTACTGCTTCTCAAACTGTGCATTATGGAGCCAAGGGGTTTGAAAGAGGTATTTTGGGAGTCATTACAGGGAGTGAAGTAAGATAGGCTGAGGTGTCAGGGATCCATCTCCTTAAACCCACTGTCTTATCCCCACCTTCCTGTAAACTCTTCAACACTGTCTACTTAATTTATAGATGATAGGTGACTGATAGATAAATAGATAATAGGTAGATGATAGATAGATAGATAGATAGATAGATAGATAGATAGATAGATAGTTAGATAGATGATAGATAGATTCTGTATAAAGTTCACAAAAGAATAATTTATGTTGCTAAAAGGATTATGAAAGACTCTAATCACTTCCATTTCCCCTCCTTTTAGGGGAAATTAAGACCAATAGTTCATTTACAAAAGCTGGCTTGGTTAGAATCACAGTCCACTCTTCCTGATGGTGCACTGGGGCTCTGTCATCCCAAAGGAGTGCAGTCTTTTGGGCATCTTAGGGTCAGACCAAGTTCCAGCCCTATTCCCTCTTTATGTGTGGAGGAATATGACGGCAGTGGTTCCAGAAATTGTATTGTGTCTAGTTGCTTTACTCCTGAAAAGGAGTAAGTTTTATAAGCAGCACAACTGAACCCTGGAGAAAACAAGTGATTTGTTAAAAACACATGCTCCGTCCAGCAGGGACCAACAGAAAGAAACACCAGTCACTCTTTCCTCTCTCCCTCCCTGCTGAGTTTAGGACTCTGTGCCTAAGACACTAATATAATGTGGTACATAAAGAGTGAACACTTGAAGAGAAGTAAACATCAGCCATTGTCTGATTGATATCTGCAGCATAATGTCCAAAGACAGCACAGACAGCTATTAATGTTTTAATTAAATAATTAATTTAAATAATTAAATAATTATGTTATTTATTTGATTGCTTCTCTTTCCACAAGAACATAAATTCCACGAAGGCAATGACTATGGCCATCTTGTTTATTACTGTATTCCAACATCTAGCTCTTTGCTTGCACCAAGTACACACTCAAGAAATCACTATTTCATGAATAAAAATATATTTCTCTTACCAGCACCCTTGAACCTAAAAAGTGCTGAATTATCTCAATCAATTATTTATAATCAGTGTTATCCTCAGCAGCCAGCTATACCAAATACATAGCCTAGGTTCCAAAAGCTTAAAGATGAACTTTTGAGGATAACGACGGCGATGGTGACAAGAATGATGACATCCATACATAGATGGTTTTTTGCCCTACCACAGAATAAATTGAACTAAAATATTATCCACCTAATTTTTAAGAACTTGCATTAGAATAAACAATTTAGGACATTTGGAGGCAGGCATATCCAATATGCTGTGTGGGGTTTCGCTTCTCAGCAATGGAGGAGGTGTTATTGTTATAGTTAGAACACGACCATATGTGATATAAACACATAACAGGGAAAAGGAAGTAGTTGTTCTAGACCAGTACTCTACAGTTGCTTTATTTATTGATGATTACTAACTCCAATAATGGAATGTTTTTCGATTAAATAATAAACTATTAAGTTCTCTTTTCTATTAAATAATAAATTAACAATTCTCTTTGTGTTTAAGTCCTGTTGCCCAGGAGGGTCCTGGTCTAAGTGCATTTAGTCAAATGTAACCCAGATTTTCTGAAATAGTGTCCAAATCTGAGGCTCAACTTACCATTTGTCACAGAAAAACAAGTCTATAGAAAGCGATAATGGTTTTTAATTAATAATATAGTGGAAATGTGTTTTGAAATTGTTCATTTATTTAAAATGTATAGTGAATGACTGAAAGAAGGTATGGAAAGCACAATTCCTACCTAGTGAGTGATAATTCTCTGATTACATTAGAAATAAGGGAACCCCACAAAAACATAGTCTAGTAACCCACATAACTCCCTAAAAGGAGATACTGTTATTTCTACACCATGACCATATGAGGTTAGGAATTGGGTACACCTCAGAAAGCTATTCCTAGGACTTGAAGGAGAGTTTCAGACAAGTAGATTCTCAAGTTCAATTTTCACCATTACTGGAAAAATGTAGCCCCCAAGTTATCTATCAAAAAGCTGAGAAAACTTTAATTATATAGATATAATATAGATTATATTTCATATAATAGATGATAGATTTAATTATATAAATTATATACAGGTCAAATATCACTGGGTCATGGCTCAGCTGGATCCATGTAGATCTAGCCTACTTCACAATTTAAGCTCCTGATTAAAAAGTCCAGGTATACA